>NC_083677.1:927500-1527500 GCF_030384665.1 Lodderomyces elongisporus | reverse complement strand
GCTGGGCCGTAAACTTCCAATTTAAAAGTCTCGACCCAAATGAAACTTGCAGTCTTTGCAGCAGAGATAGTTGAAGAGTCAAAGTAGCCACAAGCAGCTGCAACAATACATCCAACAAGTAAACCAACAATGACTGCACAACTCTTCATGATTGGTGCACCAAACTTTTCAGCCAAGATGATTGAAACGTAAACCAAAAAGCCCAAACCAATAAACTGTGCCGATCCCCATGGTTTGGAGAATTTACCCATGGTACATGTGTCTCCAACACAACCAGAACCACCAACCCAGTCTTCAAAGCCTGTTTCCAACAAGTGTACACCAATCAAAGTGACCACGGGACCGGTCACCAATGGGGGAAACACTTTTTGCAAGATTTTCGCAGGCATGAATGAAAGCAAGATTTCGAGTAAACCGCATACTATAGCGCTGGCCAAGATCTTACCATATCCATCGGGGCATGGTAAGTGAGTGCCGTCATCGGCAACGGGGCAAACGCCGGCAGTGTACATCATGGGGAAGGCGTTGTTGGTAACGGCCAATGTAGCAAACGAAGGACCACAAACTGACAAGAGACCAGTTCCTAAATAGTATGGTGTACCAATGATGTGAAATCTAGTGATTTGGATACATGACAAAATGGCCGAGACAATCAACACTGTTGACACTAGATATTGTTGAGTTTCTGCGCTCAAGTTTGCAGCTGAACTAATTAATATGGGCGGGGAGACAAGTCCACCAATCATGGCCAATGCGTGTTGCAACCCTAAAAGCGCACCCAATAAAATGGGCATGTCTGAATTGAGACCAAAGAATGGCTGTGTCTTTGGTTCTTTGGAGACGAATGGGATATCTGGGGTGAATAGATATTTGTAGTCGTAGTCACCAACGAGACCATCCTTAGTGGTCCATTTGCGAACCATTCGCGTGATGGTAGCCTTGAAGTTGTACATGGTCAAGGAGAGGAGAAGAAGTAGTAACTGTTGTTATAGTAGTGATGGTGATATAAGATTCAGTTACTTATAATAACAGTAGTAGCAGTAGTAGTAGTAGTAGTAGTAGTAGTAGTAGTAGTTGATATTGTTTTAGGATTGATGGAGTTTCAACGGTTGCCAATATTTGTAAAAAGAAAGGAAATGTAGATTATTTATATATTGAAAAACCAATAAACTCATCTTCTCCTTGACTATGCTCAGCTGCCTAATGATGTAATAAGCATCAGTGAAACTCCTGTATCTGATAAGAAACAATTAGAAGTGTTAATCAAAAGTGTTAAAGCATGGTACAGGAGAGAGAGAAAGAGAGAGAAAGGGAAGTTAAGGCGGCGCGTGTCTCACACACTCTCTCTTTGTGTGTGTGTGTGTGTAGAAGAAAGTGGGCGGATGGAAGATCAGTCGTCATATAAGCCTTGAAAGATAAGAGGACATCTCCGATGTTTTGTTATCTGGAAACCAAAAGTATTCAATTTTTCAATTTCAATTTCAATTTCAAAAAAAAAAATAAAAAGTTTTTCTTAATTTTTTTTTCTCTCTTTTCTGCGCATGCACAGCAACATATTCTATCCAAGAACTTTGTCCTTGCCCAGTCATAGCCAAAAGAAAAAGAAGGAGGAGGAGGAGGAGGAGGAGGAGAAGAAAAAGAAAGCCTTTAGTACTGTTGGTGTTAATAGTTTAAACAATAGTGTCAGCGCAATGGTTATCAGCTGGGAGTCACACGTCATCTTATTTAGAGCAAAGAGCAAAGAAACAAAGGAAATTAAAGCTTTCTCTTTCTCTTTCTCTTTCTCTTTTTTTCTTCTTTAAAGCTAATGCTCAAATGCATTGTCCTCAACCCCCTCCTCATGTACACCCTTTGCATTGTTGCTGACACTATTGAATTGAGGAGAAAGAGGGGCATTTCCATGACTAAATTGCTGTGCCGTCGAACCTGGTGCAAAGTCAACGACACAGAACAAAGCAAAACAAAGACAAAGACAAAGACGAAAAAAAAAGAGAGAGAGAGAGAATTAAATTAAAATAAATTAAAATAAATTTTTATTTTTTTCGTTTTCCCAAACAAAGAAATTCCGTTGAGGAAGCAAAAAAGGTTATCATCTAAACGACATGAAGAATTGACAAAATAAAGCAAAACAGAACAATAAGAAGTAATGATCTCAAATGCCCTTCTGCTTTTGATGAGAATACTCTTTGAAGAATCTAGTCTTAGAGCGTTCAATACGAGCGGTCCAGGTTAAGGATTTGACCGAGATTCTACAATACATTTTGTAACAGTAACATCTTGCTTTATCAGTAGTAGTTTCTGTTATTAGTATAGTGTATACTAATTATATTTACTTTTTTTCTATAATGTATCTATGTCTTTTTTACTCTTGTTTTCTTGATTCATTTTGTTTTGTTTTTGCTCCCTTATACTAAAATTTCACTTAAAACAGCTGTCCCATTTGTTGTCCCACTTGTTGTCCCATCTTTCACCCCATTTAACCGCTTTGTTGCTTAAGGTATATTGGCTTTTCTTATCAAAGATCAAAAGCTGCGAAATTCCCATTTGTAATTGGCTAGCTCGTGACGCACTATAATTACACAAAAAACAAAGTCTCACGGCGATATCCGAAACTAGTTACAAAACCTAAACCTAACAATTAACTTGATGAAGAATAAATATTATTGGAGAGATTTGGGGAAAAAAAACTGAGAAGAATTGAGGAGAATTGAGGAGAATTGGAGAGAGATATGGGTAAATTTTTGGCTGAAGACTGGGAAACATTGAAGAAGTTGAAAGGAATTATTAGGATCAAAGGGAGTAGTAGAGGCTCTTTTAGGTAATGAAGGGACCTATTTCTTCTTCTTCTTTTACTATATTTTTTATTTTTCATTATTTTTTATTTTATTTTTTAAATATTTCGGGCCATGGCGTCGTAAAATCTTTATCTTGACTATCAGGCTCTATATTTTATCTTAGCACGCGAGCTGGGTGCACAAGATACTAAGCCCAGAGTTTTCCCTAATTTACCAATTTCTCTCAAAAGTAGACGATTATACAATTTAGCCATAAAGTCTTGTTATCAACACTTATATTCTTTATCGTATATCATATTCTCCTTCTCTTTTAGTTTCAATTTTAATTTTATTTAATTTTTATTTCATTTCATCCTTTTGTTTTATTTTGTATACACCATCTATACTTTACACGCCATCTCTTCCAAATTTTTTTCATCTTTTTTTTTTTGGCTTCTCCTTCCTCTTCTTCTTCTTCTTCTTCTTCTTCTTCTCGTCCCCTATTAGCTTGAGCCACTAACAACTAGTTTTTGCAAATGGCTCATAAACACTTGTAAACTAACATCATCAGTCAAAACAATCGCACCCCCAGCACCACCCATTCCTGGCCCACCAATCATCTCATTTGTGTTGTATGTGACACTAGGATTCAATTTGGAATACAAAAACCTAGCTTGTGATCCACCCTCCTCAGTATCAATAAACCTTGGTAAGGGGTATCTATCCGCAAGCAACTCTGCCGCCTCTTGTTTAGGCTCATCAAGCAATTGCTTGAAATTGGCATACTCCTCTTGCTCTTGGTACTTGGCCTTACGCCAGGCCGAAATTGTTTTACCGTGGAAAATCAAAATATGGAAAAAAGTGTCAAGAAGTAAGATTCTATCATCCTTGATCGAAACAGAGTCCAAAAGTACAGCTTCTGGTTCTCCATCCAAGGTAAATGACGTCAATGTAGGTTGGATCATAATGAGCGAGTTATTGGCATCCTCTGTGAGTAACACATGTCTATAGAAGGCTGTTTCGTCAGGTGAGTTATTGAACACTTGTAAGAATTGAGATCTTCGCAAATAGTAAATAAATTGCGGATACAACTGGAACTGTGGTCCCAACCGGAAACTCTCTTCTTGATCTTTTCTATAATCAGCAAATTTCTGACAGAGACGTATAAGCATACGATCAACCCATCTAAGCACATCGGCACCATCATCCTGCTCCGATTTAAATATAGTCACACGTGCCATAATCACTGCCGCAGCTTCCTGGTCAAATGAATTGGTCAATGATTGCTCATCCGATGTAAGGTAATTAGAAACTGTAGTAACTCTAATTCTATAAGTACCGCTCGAATGTTGGTAGTGCGTGATAAACTGGATATAACTTTGCGCCGTGGGTGGAAGTTGTTGCGTGTTTGCAACATCGAAAAACACAGCATAAGTATGTCTTGGCGAGGTCGAACAAAGTCTATAATGCGACGAGCCACCAATTCCTAGTTCATTTTCAGAAACATTAGAGGTCTTGACACCCAAAGAAGAAGCATTACCAATTAATCCACTAACCTTTAATTCCTTCGAGGTTCTGATTTCAAAAGTACCATTAAATCCCATAAGCAAGTACCCTTCTTCATCCTTGTTGAACAATCTCAAAAATGATCTCTTGAAAATCGAGGTAGTGAACGCATCGGAAAGCAACATAGTACCACCAGTGTTATTGCACAAGTTTTTCATTTCCAACAAACCAATCTGGTCATAACAACCAGCAAAGATATCAACAGTATGACAGTTCTTGACTGCCTTTGCAGCCAATGCATCGTAAAACTTGGCAGCTTTCTTGAAATGCTTAGCATTATCCTTGTCAATATCCGAGTGCGATCTAATTGGCTCTTTCAATTGATTACCCACAATCAATCCCGGGTTCAACGTACCTGGGCCTGCAGCAAATAACATAACCCTTGCACCAAAACCAGGAAAGGTTAAGCCTAAAAGACTAATCGCAACATTTAAAGCGGAACCAGTTGATCTTAATGGTCTTGCACCATTGGCAACTGCCCATGGATCTCTATTCAACCCTTCCAAAAGTGAAGTCAATTGAAACTCAACATCCTCCAAGGGCAAAAAGAATCTAGTAAGTGAGTTTGCCAATTGTTGTTGCTGTTGCAATGGCTGCTGCTGCTGCTGCTGTTGTTGTTGTTGGTTCAACACTGGTGCCACGGGTCTGTTTAGCATATCACTAATTTGTTTATCGGTGTATTCCTTGTCACCACGAAAAATATAGCTCTTGTTAATTTTTTCTGATCCCAAATCGTGTACTTGAACCATAGTTCCATAAGTGATCAACCCAACCAATGCATTTGGTGGCAAGTAGTTAAAACTGACAATGACATCCTCAATCAATGCTTTCAAATTTTCTTCATCTTGACACAAATCAATCACAAAAGTGAAAATTGGTGGATTTTGAACTGGTCTAGCAGTAATATACTCGACTGTGGAGCTAGTGTTTTGCAATTCCAATGGTAAATTCTCCGCATTAATACCATGGTAATGAGCAGGCAAGGAGTTTCTACCTTGACAAAGTGGACATCTCCAGAACCCATTTGGATCAACTGCACAGTATGGGTTCAAAATAGATTTACATGATTGGTTGGAACAGTAAACGGGATCGTATGCAGCAATGGGGAGATCTTCGCGTTGTTTTAAAGGTGTATACAAAGCACCTGTGGGGACAACAATCTTGCCAGCCTCAGCTTTTGTTGAGGGAAACGCATTCCAAGCAAATCTGACACCATTGATGTCTTCCGCCTCTTCAAAGTTCATAGTTGAAAGTGTAGAGCAAGATCTGATGGTGGTATTGGTGGTAGTGGCAGTATAGCTGAATGTGAGTGTAAATGTGAATGTGGATTCAAAGGATCAAAGTTGGTAGTTGGTGGTTGGTGGAGAGGGCCAGTAAACGGTGAAAATGTATTTTGTGTGTTGTGTTGTGTTATGTTGTCGTTGTGTGTGTGTGTGTGTGTGTGCGTGTCAGTTTTTCATTTCGTTTCTTTTATGTTTTTTTTTTTTTTTTTTTTTTTTGCTTTTTCGACTTGTTGTCAACTTTCTACAAGCGCAATGAAAAAACTCAAGTCTCGAAATTGAGTGCTACCAATATCAACCATCAATACTTCAATTCAATTCAATTCAATTCAATCGAAATAAATCAAATTCAGTTTAGTACTTCCAAACATTTGTTTTTTACTTGAAAAAAAGCTATGGTTCAACTTACATTGCAATAACAATTTAAACTTACATCTCTATATCTACTATTTAATTCCGGTCTTTCTCAACTTTCACACTCTCCTCCACTTTTTCGGTCACTTCTAGATCCTCGTCAATATTCTCATCTTCATCCACGTTCTTATCATCCTTCTTACCATCATTCTTACTGCTATTGTTATTATTATTATTCTTCTTCTTCTCTCTTTCTTTGGTTGTATCCTCTTCCCACTTGTTTTCTTCCTGTTTCCCTCTTCTTTCGCCCAGATTACCCTTTGTCAACTCGTCAATTTCCCCCAACAAGAAAGTAATATACTTAGAGGCCAACTCTACTGTTGTTGCCTTGGAAGGAATAGCCACTTCATCGTGATACGCTTGCGGTATCAATGCCGTCAATTCGGCAATTGCAACATTCATCCTATTTCTCCGACCTTGCTCAGCAATCTTATGTGATGCCTTTTTAGAAGCGAGCTTCTCTGGTTTCTTTGTAAACTTTGGAGATGATGTCGTGGAACTGGCCAGTGACGAAGATGACATAGATCTATGTTTTGATGTTGACGATTTACGAGACACTGATTTTGGCTTTTTGATGCTTGATTTACGCAGCATTGAGTTTTTCGAAATATCGCCAACATTATCAGCACTAGCTTTCCCGTCACTACCGTCGAAATCTTTTGTATCATAATTATGATTATTATTATTAATATTATCATCATACCCGTCTTCTTCTGCTTCTTCTGCTCCTTCTTCTTCTTGATCGTTTCTATAATTTTTATTCTTTTTATTTTTGTTATTTTTGTTATTTTTGGGATTATTGTTAAGCTCCTCTTCGGCTAATTTACCCATTGTGAACCCCATGAGTGGCGTTTTATTTACTGTAATTGGTCTTCCACTTGGTGGAAGCATGGTGCTATCGTGTTGTTGCACATTATCAACAGAAGCCTCTGGTAATTTTTGCATTCCATTGTTGTACGATGAAGAATTGCTCAAACGTGGCTTTACTGAGGGCGAAGTATAACTTTTGTTTACTGCATTCAAAACAGGAGTACTATGAGGAGTTCTTCGCTTTGTAGATTTCTGTTCCTCTGTTGAGGCTGGCGCATACATTGAACTTGACGTTCTTCTCTTATCATTACCAACACTATTGGTATTGGGGTTTGTTGTTGTTGTTGTTGTTGTTGTTATTGCTGTTGAAGAAGAAGTAGAAGAAGAAGATGGTTGTTGGGCATTCAATGCTGGAGATGTCAATGGCTCGAAATTAATATGCGCAGGTGCTTGCCCCGTAGCTGCTCTTTCTAATGGCGTGATGGCTGGACTCACGAGTGGTGTAAACACTGCTTCAGGCCGTACATGTTGTGGTGGATCCAGTATAGAGTTGCGTATTGTCGTAAATACTCTATTTTCAGAAGTTTGTTTGTGATACAAATGTTGATGATTGAACAGCTTCTCATTCTGCCCGGGTAGGACAGGAGATTCAAATTCATGGCTTTGATTTCGGCTTTGGCTTTGGCTTTGGCCAGTGTGACCTTGCTCATGTCCATGAATACCAGAAGCCATCTCAGCTTTTCGTATCTGGTTTATAGCTAAAAGAGCCGGCGTTTGTTCAGTGGGCACATTGGGAGGAAAGGCGGACGACGAAGAAGTCGTTTCGTTGTGGGTCTCGTCAAAGTTGAAATCCTCGGGAATAAGAAAATTTAAATTGTCCAATGAAAATTCATATGGCTGCGGTTGTTGTTGTTGATGTTGTTGGAGGGGGAGGTGCTGGTTTTGATGATAATGTTGTTGTTGTTGTGGTTGTTGTTGTTGTTGTTGTTGCAATGAACTGGGATCGGGTTGAAATTGCAGATTACCTTGCAGATGGTGAGCTTGTTGGGAAAGTGGACGTTGTTGCAGGTATTCTTGCAGGTGTTGATGTTGATTGTATGAAATTTCGCTTGGTGTACTGTGGTTCAGTTTACTTCCTTCTCTTGAATAATCTATTTCCTTAAATGGTGTGCTTTTTTTTGATAGAATCTCATGTCGTGTAAATTGTTGTGGGCGGTACACCTCTCGTTGTTGCTGATGAAGAAGAAGATGTTGATCTGCTGCTGTTGTTAATGACTGCTGCTGCTGCTGCTGCTGCTGTTGTTGCTGTTGTTGTTGCTGCTGCTGTTGCTGTTGTACTCGATGTTGTTGCAGTTGAAGTTGTAGAGGATGCTGTTGATGCAGAATTGCATCTAAATGAAAGGGAGTACTTCCTTGACTTGGTCCTACGCTACCATTACCACCGTCATGTATATTATACAGCAGCTCATGATCGTAAAGATTCTGCTCGAGTTGTTGTAAAAATAGTTGTTCTGATTCACTGTAGGTACCAGGGTTAGATCCTACCAGCAGTATCTGACCACCAGCTCCTACCTGTTGTTGTTGCTGTTGCTGCTGTTGCTGCTGTTGCTGCTGTTGCTGTTGTTGCTGTTGTGGAGTGAATTGCAAGTTGGCATTTAAATAATTCCCATTGCTGTTGCCGCTATTGTTGACAATATTGTTGTTGTTGTTGTTGTTGGTAATTTGAGCGGCTGGCGTGGAGTGATTAGATGCAGAGTGAACACTGTGATGAGCCGAGTTTATCGATTGGGTCTCTATTTCAGGAAAAAATGGCGATTTTCCCAGCACCTGTCCAGTATTAATGTTAATGTCATTAGCCTGACTTTGAATTTGGAGGTGAGGTGGAAGCTGCTGAATTTGTTGATTATCTGGTGAAAAAGTTGAGTTCCAAGCGTGCAGTTCCATGGCGTAATATCTATTGGACCTTTTCTTTTCTTTATATATATATGGGGTGCCACTTTAGAGATATCTGAGCGTAGGAAAAAAAAAAACCTTTTCTATTTCCAGACTGGTGTAAACTAGTTTTGTTTTGAAGCCTTTTGCAACTGAAGACGTTCACTATTCTTTTTCTTATTATAATTCTAAGGATTTGCACTTTCAAACTCAAGAAACTTGTGCTTTGAATTGTGAAAAAAAAAAGTGTTGATATTGGGTTTGTTTTGTTGTTGTTGTTGTTGTTGATGTTGTTCTAAACCAATTTGTACACTCAGACTTTGCTTAACAAGTAAAAGCTCTGTATCAAGCAAAATGTTCAATGGTAATTCAATGATTGTTTTCGACAATGATTTGAGTGGAAGTGGCTATGGTTTTCAAGATTTATTACGTTAATTAAAAGCTTAGAAATGTCAAAAAAAAAAGGGAAGAAAAAAAAAATATGTACATATAATATTTACTGAATTCAGATTAATTTTTGATCCTTTTGTGTTTTTGACGCACACGCTTACGCACTAAACCACCTACTTTCAGTTCATTTTCTTTCTTTCTCCCTCAATTCAACCCCCCTCCCTTCCCCCCCCCCCCCCCCCCCCATCACCATTTTTCTCCAAAAGAGTCAAAAAAAAGAGAAAAAATTTTTTGGTTTTTGTTTTATGTTTCTGTTTCTGTTTCAGTTTCCGTTTTTACCAGCCCAGTTCATTGGTGCCTTGATTTTTTTTTCCTGCACTTTAACTGGATAGAGTAGCCTGACTAGTATGAATTTGGATTGCAGTCATACTAAAAGCGTACAAATTCCATATAGCCATCTGTGAAAAAATATCCGTACAACAATCATACAGAGACATCCTTTGCAATAGTGCGTCTTCCAAGACCCATTTTGTCCTATCACAAGATGCTTATTCGTTGAAGAAAATCATATATATAAATACAATGAATGGAAAAAAAAAATTATTTCTCACTGAAACTCATTCTTTTCTCTGTTTCTCTTCCTTTCCCTCTTCCTCTGTCCAATATCCGCTTCCATGTCTTTTCGAAAGAAAATAGTCTTTCGCTAAGATGTTTATGTTGTTGAAGTTGGTTGAACAATTATTGGCAAAAAACAAAGGCCCCACGTGTGCCATCTCTCACAAAAACTAGCTGGTAGCGTCCCCACAAACACATTCTGCGCAGGTACAGCGGGTTTTTTCTTTCTGCTTTACAAAGTCATATTTATTATTTATTCTACGAGCCGCACACTTTTGCTACTCTCTGTATTTTTCTATATAGCACGTGACCCAGTAACTATTTACAAATGAGTCGTCTGCGTTGTTGTATGGTCTGCCCACCTAGTCCAGTCAAGTCCAATCCATGCAGTCCACAATATAGAATAACAAATACAGTTTCTTGGTGCATAAACATATCAACAGTTTTTTTTTCTTTTTTCAATTAGCAAAACCATACAGGAATAAGAATACAAAATTGAAAATATGTTATCTTCTTTCGTGTTAAATTGGTTTCTCCAACTAAGCATAGTAAGTTTTTCGTTTAGTTCTCACTTAAAAAAAAAAAAATTAATAAAAAAAAAATAATTTGGAAAAATTCTAGCAACATATTGCTTACCAAAACTTAACAAAAGTTTAATAGGATACAATCATTAGATGTTTTCAATGAAAAGTTTATTAATCAACTATAATGTCATAATGAGAGATTATAGTTTTTTTTTGTTTCCAAACTAATCTGGCATCGAGACATACAGCAATTTTACAAGTAACAACATTGATAACCAAGAGTCTCATACTTTGGGTCACAAATCACGTGACAACATCTTTCTATTTTTTTTTTCTTTTTTTCTTTATTTTTGTCTTAATTTATTTTATTTTCTTCTGGGAAGTTGGTTCTTGAGATTACGTTGTGCAACTGGATTTCCCACACCAACAACACCACCATATCTCCACAATTTTCACATATTGTCAAGAAACCCATTGATCTATGTATACTTAAGAGTACCAAACTATTAGGTATTGCAAATATATTCAAAATACAAAAAAAGATTTTTTTGGTTTTGTAATGTCGCCAAAACAATAAAAAAAGAAGGGAAAAGAAAAACAAAGACAAGAACAAAGAAAAAAACAAAAAAAATACAAAGAAAAAATATTGTATTGGGTAGCTACATATTATGACAGATTCTTGCATTTATAATACACTTGATGACCACCACCAGCACTGGTTGGACCAAGTGAAAAAGAAATGGTCTTATATAATAAGCAAATACTAACATCCATTAGCTTCAAAATCCAAGTGGTGGTATAATATTGAGAAACACGTAACTGAATATTATTATACTATCCATTAAACCAAAAAAGAATTCTGGGTGTTGCTCCAAATAATAGTTGGGAATGCTGATGTGTTTTGTTTTTCTTTACTTGGAGATATGAATATTTTATTTTTTTTTACATTTACTTTATTTCGTGCTTATTTACTAACTTGTTTATTTCTTTCTTTCTTTCTTTCTTTGTTTCTTTGTTTCTTTTCTCTAATTCTCCTGCTTTTCCTCAAGTTTTTAGTAATCTGTCTAATTGTGGGGACATTTTCCCAGAAACAATTGGCTAATCTTTGCTTTGTTTTCTTCTTTTTCTTTTTCTTTAGGAGTTGTCTGATGGCGAGGTCTTCTTTATTATATAAACAAGGCCACATCCGCCTCTCAAGTTGGTCTTGCACCTACGTGTTCCTTTGTCTTATTTTTTTTCTTTCTATCCTCATTTCAATTTCACTTTCACTTTCACTTTCTTCTTTTAGATTTCGGTATCGATCGAGCGATATAATAACCAACCTCCAAATTAAGCACTATAGTAAACTATAAACACCCATATTACAAGAATCACATCTTCAATAACATCTACAGCAACAACAACAACAACAACAACAACAACAACAACAACAATACCAACATTATATATATCTGAACATATCCAGAAATCACTTTCAAATCACCACGTATACTGTAGCTATACAAATACCTTCCCAAAACATTCAAAAAAAAGAGCCAACTTAATTTGCGTTTACTTCGGCATCCGTTTTCTTTATCATAATTCCAGCCGCACTCTATTTTAAAAAATTAAAATAAAATAAAATAAATTAAAATAAAATTAAATTATATAAATCTTTTGTCGGCCCGCCAAAACAAATAGAGTTATCAATCCGTTCAATAAATCCGTTTCATTCCAAGTTTACAGATACTGATAAGAAAGGTTAAATAATATCTAAAAGAACAACAACCAGAAAACCTACAACTATAACCGAATAATATCAAACACAGTGGACAAAACAAAAAAAACAAAACAAAACAAAACAAAACAAAAAGAAGGAACTAATTTTAACAAGCCATGCCTAGCAATTTGAATGGATTGCAGTATCCACATATACAAAACACGCACCAGCACAATTACTTCCCACACACCTCGTCTACTCCGACATCAGGTGCAACTACAACCTCTTCGTCATCATCATTACATCAAAACACCGTACCTGCAACTGTTGGAAATAATGCAGATTTTCGGCTAGACCAAGGCGAGCAAAATCGAAGCAATAATATCAACAACAACAGTAACAACAGTAACAGTAACAGCGGTAACAGAAACAACAGTTTTAATAATACTAATAGCAACAACAACAACAACAACAACGGCATTAGCAGCAACAGCAGTAGAATCAATAGTAACAGTAGCACAAACAAGAGCAGCATTCTTAGCAACAACAGCAATATCAACAACAATAGTAGCAGCAGCAGTATCAGTATCAACAATAACGGAATGGCTAACGGCATCAACACCAATCATCTTTCAGGCTCAGCAACAATTGTGCCGCAAATGATCTCAGGGACAGGTTCAACTCCGCACACACAAACATTTGCAATCGACTCTCAGATAGGCTCGAAATTCACAAATACGGACCTTCAAATCTTGCGACAACTCCTCGTTGCTGGCGAAAAACATAAATGGAAACAAATCACTAAAGAGATCAATAGTCTGAGTAACCACAGTAATCATGTCATGGCCGCATTGACCAAAAAGCAACAAATCCTAAGTGCAAAAAGCTCTCCATTGCAACATCAGCACCAACATCCTTTTGCTTATGGAGTAATGGGTAACCCAGCAGATGGAACCGTTAATCCAAGAGCAGGAGGACTTCCTCCACCAGACTTGTCACAATCTCCACCAGGAACAGCAGCTGCACAAGCAGCAGCCGCAGCCGCAGCCGCCGCAGTTGCTGCCGCAGCAACAGGTGCCAATGGAATTAATTCTCCAATACCATTGAAAAACGTGAGTCCTACATTTGTCATTAAACAATATCAGCAACTATTGGGATTCCCCAACAATTCGCTCTATTTTGGCACTTTGGCATCAAGTTTGCCATATGTGGTTGCGGAAAAAGGATGGAGTGATATTGACCAAAGTGCTTATGACTATCAATTCCACACCGAGGATGATTGAATGTGGGATGAGAGATACATAAAGTTTCAATTTAAAAACAAATAGAAAGAATAAATATCCTTAAAGGCAAGAAAAAAACAAAAACAAAAATTGGATATAAAGTTAGGAAGGGCTGTAATTGAAACATTACCGAGAATGACACGGGAGATGATAATTGATTCGGACTAATATTGAAAAGTGCTTCGGCGCCTGCAACCCAGTTTGGATGTTTAGCCTAAACAAAGCCAAAACGACGAAACGCTGAAATGACAAAATTACGAGACCTTGAAATAACCTGCTTGAGCAAAAAAAAGTAGGAAGCATCAATGACTTTTAGTGCTATAAAAGATTGGAAAACGAAGGAAAAAACGAAAAAGAAAACAAATGAAACAATATTGTTCAACACATTAATCAAGCTCTTACTTTAATCTGGTAATTGTTCATTTTTGTTTTTGTTTTTGCTTTTGTTTTCTTTTTTGTTTTAGGTGTGCCTCTGTTTGTCGCTTCCCTCCCCCGACCCCTTGCTTCCACTGGTGCAAGCCTCCGATCATTTACTATAAGAAACATTATTTGTAACAATATAGCCTACTAGGTGGACTAGATTATTTGCACTTCAGCTGTACTCTTTGGTATTTGATAACCACCATTTTTTCATGCTCATACTAAAGTATCAATCTTATGTCCAATAAATAAATAAAAATGAATAGTTCTAAAAAACAGAAAAAATAGAAAAAAGAAAGGCAGTCTACACTACTGATAATAACATTATATGCAATTAATAAATATATTTAGCCTAATAAATATTTAGTCTATCTTCTTGTCTTTCAAAGTATACTAGAATTCACAGAATTCGGTTTTTTATTACATCCTGCGTTTATTGATTCTCCTTTTTCAATTCGGCCTTGACCCATCCTTCTAATCCACCTTTGACAATGATATCCTGTAAATTGGTTCCCAACTCACCGACTTTTTGCTTCAAGATTACGTTGGCATCAGAGTCAGCAACAGTAACCGTGGCAGTGGTCACATCCCACTTTAAGAACCATCCAGTACGGATCGTCAATTCATTGCTTCCTTGGTATTTCTCTCTCAATTTATTAATCAAGTCTGGGATTTCCAAAGTCAACAATGCATTATTTATAGCATTTCTACTAAAAATGTTTCCAAATGATCCTGCTACAACAAGTTTCATTCCACGGGCCAAGATACATGTTGCAGCTTGTTCTCTAGAAGAACCGGTACCAAAGTTGTATCCAGAAATGATAATGTCATCTGAGCGGGTCTTGGTCTTGAACTCAGGATCGTAATTCTCCATGCACACCTCAGCCATTTGTTCTTTGGAAATATCATCTTGGTAAGTGTATTTCCCTGGATAGATTCCATCAGTGTTGATATTGTCTGCATTACAGAGAATAAGTTCACCTTCAATAGACTTGGGGAACCCTTCGAGAACATCGATAGCGCCCGAGGAAGCATCATCGGCGGCCGGTGCCAGGGAGTCCTCAATTTCAATAGATTTGACGATTTCGGGACTTGCATTGACTGGGGCACCATCAACTTCCTCAGGTGCACCAATACGACCCAAGATTGCAGATGCAGCCACAACTTCGGGAGAAGCAAGGTATGCAAGTGCATCCTTGGAACCCATTCTACCTTTAAAGTTTCTGTTTGTGGCACTGATTCCAACTTCTCCGTCTTTCAATAATCCTGAACCCAATCCGATACATGGACCACACCCAGCTGGGAGTGGCTTGGCGCCAGCATCCAAAATAGTTTGCCATGCACCCAAAGCTTCAGCATCCTTTTGAACAAGCGAAGAAGCAGCGGCAACGTAAAATTCAACATTTGGGTGAACTTTATGACCCTTAAGGATTCCAGCGGCAGCTTCAATATCAGACAACCTCGAGTTTGTACATGACACCAAGTATGCCTTATTGATGGCGATATTGTCTTGACTCAATTTGGTCAATGAATTTGAGATCTTGACAGAATTTGGTCCCGAAACGTATGGTGCCAATGTGGACAAGTCAATCACCAAATGCTTGGCATATTTTGCATCAGCATCGCTCTTGATTTGGTTTTGCATCAACTCGCCAACGGTTTTCTTGTTGATTCTTGGATGGTCAGGACCAACTCTCTCCAATCTCTGTTGATACCACTGGACTAATTTGTCATCAACAGGGAACAATCCACTCAATGCACCCCATTCAGTAGTCATGTTGGCAATGGTTAATCTGTAGTCAATGGATAATTGTTCAACACCATCTCCCACAAATTCGATAGCGTGGTTCAACACTTCGTCGTTGTTAAAGACACCACACAAAGCAACAATAATATCCTTACCAGTAACACCCTTGGCCAATTTACCTTTCAACTCCACTTTGGCAACAGGTGGGATCTGCCACCATGTTTGGCCGGTAGCCCATATCGATGCAGCATCAGTCCTCACAATTGGGGTTCCTAAACTAGCCACACCACCATAAGTATTACTATGCGAATCAGAAGCAACGGTCAAGTTACCTGGGAATGCGTAACCTTCTTCAATCATGATCTGGTGACCAATACCTCTTCCCGCTGGGTAAAAGTCAATACCTTGCAGCTTGGCGAATTTTGCAATATTCTCGTACTTCTTCAAGTTGGCCTCTGACTTATTCTGAACATCGTGGTCCAATGTATTTACAATCTGGCGGTTGTCCTTGACTTTTTTAGCTCCCAAACCCATAAACTTGGTGGCTACAGGCCACGAGTTGTCATGGGACATACAGTGCTGTGGCTTAATAGTCACATAATCACCACTATGGACAAGTTTTTGCTGAGAGCCATCTGCCGTAGCAGGAAGAATGGCAAATCTTTGCACAATTTTTTCTGTTAAATTTTGACCTTGCCTAAGGTGAGCCGGCGACGAAAAACACCGCACAGCATTAGAAAGTCTTCCTCTCATCTTGTGGATATGAAGATAAAAGTTTAAAAAAAAGGAAAAAAAGAAAGACTAGTGGGAAAAACAAACGGATTGAGTAAAGTATGCAGTTGTGTTTGTGGAAAAGATAAAGTTGAGTCTGGGATCTTTCTGAGTTCAAATAAAAGCAGTGGGAGTAAGAGGTTTTTGGGGTTTTGGAAATTTTGGAAATTTTGGAAAATTAAGAGATCTCAGCCAAAGGGTTGATGGTTAAGCGCGCTCATACTTCTCTTTTTTTTTTGGGTTGATGGTGGATCCTTTTTCGGTGAGTGAAAAATTGTGAAAAATTATGGGAAGAAGAAAAAAAAAAAAATAAAAAAATAAAAAAAACTTTACAGTGGAGAAAAAAAGAAAAGTTTGTATGCGTATGCGTATGGAAAGTAATATCCTGCATACAAGAGATAAGACGGCATTGCGGTACAGGAGAGATGAAGTTGAAAGAATGAGTCAGAGCACTTGCCGCGGCATTCATTGGAGGATTAGAGGAAGAAGAAGAAGAAGAATGATGATGATGATGATGGAGGAAATAAAAACTGTCTACTACACAAGGACATATATGCGGCTCAATTCTGCTTCTGCTTTGCTTTGCTTTGCTTTACTTTACTTTACTTTAAGTTCGTAGTGCTTTTTCTGATTTTGTTGTTGTTGTTGTTGTTATAGTAATTTAATTTCTTTGTCTAGTTAACTATGATGTGTAGAGTTCAACATCCATCCAATCAACTCACGTGACTATTATAATTTCTATCAGGTGATATATTGCACGTGCAGTTGAACATCAAATGTTTTTCCAGTTTTTAATAGTAAAAGTATTTCACGTCACTATAGAGGTGTGCGACACCTAAATGGACGCGGAATAAATCTCATTACGACCTCCAATACATCGTGATTGAAATATATAGGCCAAAAGCACATACAATTGGATTATCAACATTTCATATATATATATATATATATATATAAATTAATAATTATAAGGTATACATATACATCTACTGAACCAAACTCATGGGTGCGAAAGTGGGTTACTATGATCCATTCGGGGTCTGGCCCGAAGTGCAACAACACATACATCACCAATTACCATTTAAAAACACGCATGTACAGTTAGATGTCACTCAAACATACAAGACTATTAGCCAACTCCCAGTTCACTTTGTCGAAGAGGTACCGAAAACTAGCGACTACCATTCTACTGAGGAGGATGAAAGTATCAATAATTCCATATATACGCGGCTAATGTTTGTCAAATTCAACGATATTGATACCTACAGAGGCCAAGTGCGACCGTTGATCCGAGAATGGTTGAAGCATTTGGTGTTTCGAAATCGCAATTGCACATGGATGATTATATTTTACATTCCGCCAGAAGGAAAGGATCGACATAGCAATTTGATCAAAACCTCGCATTTCGATAAACTCAAGCTCGATTTTGGCGCACTGGGTAAGCAATTGGGAACAATATTACCAGGCGCAGAGGAGTTTCTAAAATTACCTGGAGAACGATGTTTCAAGTTAAAAGTAGGCCACGATGCTGATATTTGGAACGAGTTTGCTGCTCAACTAAAATCGCAACTCGTATCGGCTTTTTGTGAAAGATACTCTAAATACAAGACAGCTGTTCATGAGGGAAAATTCTCAAGCCAAATACTAGCAAAACTTAAAATGTACTATTTGTTTTGTGATATGTGTCTTTTACAGGAAGCACGTTTATGGAATACTAAATTAATTGACGACTTGCGTAGGGTGGCTCCTCAAGATGATTATGTCTTTCAGCATAAAGTGAAAAACATTCCACAGTCTCTTGATGATTTCAAACTTCAAACCATGTCAAATGAGCACAGTTTAAAAGAACAGTTGTTACAAGGAGAAAATATCGACTTGTTTGGATTGCGATGCTTACTCTTTACAAATGAAGGTAGTATATCCGAGAAACTTGCCGTGAGTGCATTTGAACAATCGCTACTTCCCACAGCATCGAAAGAAATTGCACACTTGTTCCAAATTTTGATTGTGTTTTTGAGGGATTTGGAGGTTGATTTTAGCCGCCACTACGAATTGGAATATGTGATTATACAACAGTATTTAGCATTGCCCATTGTGCGAGAATTGTTTGCATATGAGCCCCTGGACCCCAATGATGATAGTTTGGGACCGGCTTTTCTTGAACTAGTGGAAGTGATTGCAGAAATTAAGATGGCTAAACGCTTTATAATAACCAAGCTCGCAGAACGTAAAGGGTTCCATATCGAGGCATTGGAAAGTATTATACTTGACGAAGTCGATATAAATGAACTGCAATTACCCACGAATCTGATCAACTTTATCGCTTCATCACAAGAATTGCTGCAGATACTAAAAGACAAAGATTCATTTGTTCAGTATTTTGAAAGCATGACAGAGGAGATTATTGAAGATTTTGACAAGTGTGGCAGAGGTCGAACAGTTGATATCCTCTCGCTCGATTTGGCAGCTGTCAGTTATGAGAGAGGCGACTATGAAAGTTGCTTAGCCTCTTTGACTCATGAATACTATAATCGAAATGGCTGGGACTTGATTGGAGGTGCATTACTCGATATCTACTTGAAGTGCATGGAAAAATTAGGGCTTGGAAAGAAAAGAGAGACGCTCATTGCAAGTGCTGAGCTTTTCTCTAGATTGAATTCACTAGAGGTCTTTGGTTTCAATAAAAAAGCAAAGAAGCTTTATCAATCAATCTTGGAATTTGAATTTGACGATGGATTGGAGGGTAATGAAAAAGAAGGAGAAGAAGAAGAAGAAGAAGAAGAAGAAGAAGAAGAAGAAGAAGAAGAAGCAGGAGAAGTAAAAATTAAAGGACCAGTTAAGTTTGCTATACGAAAGTTTTTTCCTGTAATCAAAGTGAAGCCATTTGTTTATGCAGATGAAACAACCGACAAAAATATCTACAAAATATCTATCGAAGTTGTCAATCCTTTTCACATTGAGATCTCATTAAGCAAGATTAAGTTGACCTTGAGAAATGCTTTTGGCGAAAAAGTCTACTTTACATGCTTCAACAAAATTCTTTCAGCTTCCGCTGAATCCCAAACAATTGACTTAACAACAAGAAATATTGTATTTGGCGAGTTTGCTGTTGAAGATCTCACTTTGCATATGGGTAAAAACCTTGTTCTCAGCACAGTGTTTGACGCTCCAATTCTCGATACATCCTCACAAGTACCTCAAACAAGCTTGCAAGACCAGCTGCGTATCTTGATCTATCAAGATTGTCGCAAACTATATGGTCGCTTCCGATGTGCTACTCAGCGCAGTCTTTTAGAGAAATCGGTCTTGTTGAGTTTAACAAATGGAAAATGTGAGATTGATGCTTTGAAAGTTGTCATAACATCACCTGATGCCATTGTTGAGTTCCCAACATGTACGTTTCACACTGATGCTCTATCGCCGCAAGAGACCAAAACAATTAGTGTACAATTTAGAGCCCCCGAGAATCACAAGAGAATACATTTCCAAGCTCAATGCAGTTATCAAATCGAGCAAGAGACTTTTTCTTTTCAGATTTTGGAAACCATCGATATCTCACTTTGCATTTCCATTTCAGTGCAAGATGTGTTCAAGTCCGATCTTTTGTTTTCCAAATTCCAAGTAGGTACTGTTGATGGAAATGTTCCCATAAGGATATTATCGCATAGTCTTGAAAATGACAACTATGAAATACGCGGGGGATTGCAAGAATCTAGCGTTGTTGTTTATGATGAAAAGCCTGCATCTCTAATCTATCGTATACGACAAGCAACAGACGAACTTAAGAAACTTGCAAAGGAAGATCTTGGCTCACTCAAATTATCAGTAAAGTACAAAAGCATAAAGGAGGAAGCGGGAGAAGCTTTAGCGGGTCTTGTCAGACAGCATTTGGTTGAGCTCGACATGTTGAAATATTGGTTGCTTTTGCAGGATACAATTTTGCATCAAGCTCAGCTTAATTTGATACGATTTTCAACTTCAAACGTGGTCGAGATTACCAATAAACATAGTTTAATACTACTGGCAGAGCGTGTAATTGTGCTGCACGTAGATAGTGAGGCAACTCAAAAAACATTAATTGAACTATTGGAAACTATTACAGCCAAATCTGAAAAAATAGAGTCCAAAGGTTCTGATGGAAGCTTTGAAGTTCTCACTATTGATGTTTCAGTACCATCGCTCCAGTATCTCCATACTATTGAATTTCAAACTCCAGAAAAAGTTGTGATGGTTGGCGACCCTTTTCTTGTCAAACTCAGTATTGACTGCACAACAAGATGGAAAAATTCACAAGGAGCCAATAGCTTTACAAATGGGAGTACTAATATCAATAATGGAAGCGACTTTAGTATCAAAGATGAAAAACATGCTGATCTTGCCAATTTGGACTCATTTGTTCTTGAAATTGTTCAGACTAATGATTTCTTACTTGATGGAATGTCAAGTTGTGTCTTTAGCGTTTCTAACAGCGGATTTACGCATTTCGAATATGAGCTCACGCTTATACCTTTGACAGTAGGTAAAGTGAAATTTCCTAGAGTTAATGTGATACCTTTTGGTAAGACAGCAGATATTGCGTACTCGGATACGCATTTGATCAACGCACAAGAGGTGCTTACTGTTGTTCCATTTACTGAAGAGATTGCTCTTACGTTTTAGTAGTAAATAAACACACGAAAGCAAGTTGAAGGGATATATATTATATAGTTCCTTTTTGTTATTTTTGCAGTGTATATGGGTTGTAGCATGAAATTAGCATTTATGTTTTTACTAGATTCTTTGTAGAGCTTTTCAGTAGTCTGTTTGACAGATTCTTTTTTTTTTTATTTTTTTTTATTTTCTATTTTTTTTTATTTTTTTTATTTTATTTTAATTTTTTTTATTTTTTTTTTCCAATTTGGACTTTAGATCACACTCTATATATACTGCACTGCCGAGCCGCTAAATCCGCCATCATCGTTTCGTCATTTACTATTTGCACTCTATATCTTCTCATATTTTTATAATTGGTTACTACTACAACAAGATCAATTGGTGCAAAGAATAGAAATTACAGATTACAACGTAAAAAAAAGGCAAGAAGAAACTAAAAAAATAAACGACGAAATCATGGCTGTTGAGACAGAATATTACGAAATACTAGGAGTTGAAGTTGATGCGACCGAGGCAGAACTTCGTAAGGCGTATCGTAAGCAGGCAATTAGGCTTCATCCTGACAAGAATGGAAATGATCCAAAGGCAGCGGAGAAGTTTCAAGATTTAGGTGAGGCGTATGGAGTTTTATCTAATGCTGAGTCTAGGAAATTATATGATCAATATGGTAAAGAAGGAATGAAGAATAATGGCGGCGTGGGTGGACCTGATGGTGAAGCTGATATCGATCCTAGTGAATTCTTTGAAATGGTATTTGGTGGTAGTGTTGCATTCAGGGATTGGATTGGAAAATTGGGAATGATGGACGATTTGACAAAGAGTGCAGAAGTGTTGAGTATGGATGATGATGAAGAGGGGGAGGAAGGAGAGGCAGCAGCAACAACAACAACAACAACAGCAAACGAGACGGAAGAATCAGGGGCACGAAACGAATCTAGGGGAGGAAAAGAAAAATTGCTGGGTCATGGAGGAAGTGCATCTACTAGTACTTCTCCAACTGATGCTTCAGTAGATACATCTATGCTGTCCTTGACACTTGCCGATAAGAATGACAGCGGAGTTCACAAGAACAATACACGGAAACCTCTGGAAGAATACAGAAAGAAGAGTACCAAACACAAGATCACGAAGGAGCAAAGAGACGAGGTTATGCGAATTCAGGAGGAGAGCAGAGAAGCCAAGATCAAACGAATCAATGAGTTGACAGAAAAATTGCTTGGACGTATTGAAGCTTATCGAACTGCATCTATGAATCCTGATGGTATTAGACATTATACTGAAAAGCTTAAGGTTGAGCTTGATGATATGAAGGTGGAGAGTTTTGGAATACAGCTCACACACCTTATAGGTAAGATTTACACCAACAAAGCCAAAGCTGCAATCCAAGCCAGTAAGACATTGGGTTTTAGCAAGATTTACACGTCAGTCAAGTCATCAGGAGAAACAATGAGAAATGGTATTAGTATTGTAAAGTCTGCACTTGATACACAAGAGGCAATGGAGAGGTTCCAAGCGGACCAAGAGGAATTCCAAATTAAATTAGAACTTGGGTATGAACCAACCCCTGAAGAACTTGGCGCTCAAATTGAAAAGGAAAGATATGTTACGGGTAAGTTTTTGGCTACTGCATGGACCTTGGTGAAATTCGAAGTCACTGGCGTTTTGAATAAAGTTTGCCAGAATATTCTTAATGAAAAAGGATTGGGGAGAAAAGAGCGTCTGGCTAGAGCACATGCGCTTTTGTTTTTGGGTAAAGAGCTTTCGAGTGTTCAAAGATCTGCCGAGGAAGATGACGAGGCAAGAATTTTTGAAGAAATGATGGCTGATGCAAAGATCAAAAAGGATAAAAAGCATGAAGCTGAGAAGTCAAAGCACCATTTTTTTGTTAGGAACTAATGTTTAGAAAAGGAATGATAGAGATAGATTTGATTAGATTGTGACAGATTAGACTTGGACCTTCCTTCTTGACTTATATCATTTCGTATGCTCTTTTCTTTTCTTTTGTTTCATTGTTTTTTTTTTTTTTCATTTTCTTTCTATACTTGATTTTCACCTAGGCTTCGTTACAGCTTAATCGTAAATATAAAATGTGGAGATCAACTTGCCTCAATGACGCAAAGAAAAATCTGCTCCTTTTCTTTTTTTAAAACAAAAAAATACTTAAAATCAAGGTCGTGTACTTTAGACACAATGGCGAATGTATATATATATAGATATATTTATGTATGTATGTGTATGTATCTCAGTATATATAAATGAACTTAATCCTCAAAAACATCAAAAAACATCAAAAGTTCCACACAAATTTATATTGCAACCATTTAGTCATCAACGTTGACAGATTCGAATAAGGTAATCAGTGCAACAACATCAAAAGCAACATCAAAAGCAACATCAAAAGCAACATCAAAAGCAACAACAACAGCAATGGTAGACTCAAAGCAAGTTCTCAGACTTTACAAGCAATTACTTGAGAGAGCATACAAGTTTGACAATTACAACTTTAGGGAGCACGCCAAGAGAAGGGTTAATGCGCTTTTCAAGGAACACAAGGATCTCAAAGATCCTCAGGAGATTAGTAAGTTCTACAATGATGGTATTGATAACCTTGCATTATTGACGAGACAAACAACCATATCGCAAATGTATACTTTCGATAAGTTGGTTGTGGAACCATTAAAGAAACACCGTTGATCAGTACACATTTGTGTGTGTATGTTTTGTTTTTACCTTTAATTCTTTTTATCATTTGAAAATTCAAAGGCTTTCAAGTCCTACAGATTCTTAAAGTTTTTAAATTTTTCAGTGAGAGAGTCAGTCACACATGTGTTGGGAAATGCAAATATATCTAAACACACATAGACTTTTCATTACTGATAAGAATAAATTTTCATTAACCTTTGTTACATGGTTTTCTTTCCATTTATGGTTACTCCAGGTAAAAGATGTCCGGATTTTGGTTAAAACATATTTTTGTAGAAGAGAAATTGGGATTTAAATCATTAAAAATAAAGAAAAAAAAATTTGGACAAAAAAAAAAAGGAAAATCGGCATGCGGACCGAAATATGTCTCAAATAGCGTGTTGAAGACACATGAATTTGGTGCAAGACAAAGGCCACTTTAGTAACAACTATCCTAATTAAGCTGAAAAAAACAAGGGAATTGTATATAGAAAATTTAATTGAAGGCCATTTTGTATTTTATATTCGATTCATTATGTATTTTTCTTTTTTTTTTTGCTTGATGAAAAAGTGGTTTAATCGTGGACTCTATTTCCTATAGTCTTTGAAACTTTCTAGCACTACTTAATACTCTTTGACTTTATTCTTCTTCTACATCTCAAAAAAACTTTCATCAACTTTTTGGACTAAATGTTCAAAACAGAATAGAAGAAAAACGGAAAAGCAAAAGAAAAAGGTAATAAAAAGAAAACGGAGAAAAGAAACAGAATTGGAAAATGAAACAGAAACAGAAATGGAAAATGAAACTGAAACTGAAGATGAAATTGAAAAACAAAAACAAAAACAAAACACTTGTTTGGTTGTGGTTAAATCTTCTAACACGGTAAACAAGGTCTGCGCATGTTGTCACAGCATGTTCAGTGGTATGATCTGAATATTGCATTCTTTTTTATTCTCGCTTGTCACTGTTACATTTTTTTTTCTCTCCCCTCTCTTTAAGCTCATCTAATGGTCTGACCATTACACGAGATCCATTCTGGTTTTACCTTCAACTTATTACTAAGACCATCATTACCCAACTACCAATTTTTTCTTTTTACCTTTATACCAAATACTACCGTCCATTCATTTTTCATTTTTCAACTTTCAATTTTTATTTTTTTTGTTTTCTTTTATTATCAATTTTTGTTTTTTTTGTTTTCTTTCTTTTTCGTTTTTCGTTTTGCTTGAAATTAACAAAAGATAGATTGTAATGACTTCCAAGAGAAAGAATGACAAGGAATCTTTCAAGGAAAGTCTTGATTTGAAAAAGCAAAAGACTACATTCACCAAAGATGAAGTCAAATCTTTCTTTAACAAGCAGATCTGGGATACAGAGTTTCAATCGCAAGTGCAAAAGGATGTTGCCCAAAGCTCACCTTATAAATGGGGAACCATTAAGCCCTTGATTGATGATACTTTGCTTCGCCAAGTGCGCAGAGAAGTCTTGTCTGAGATAGCATTTACCAAGAAGGAAACAGACATTTACAAAGTGTACCAATCTGGAGACTTGGCCAACTTATCTGGGTTAGACTGGGACGACTTATCAAGATTGCCTTCTTTATATAAGCTCAGGGCAGCAATCTATTCCCAAGAGTTTAGAGATGTTGTCTCCAAAATTACCGGATGCGGGAAATTGAGCGGTGTCAAAACAGACATGTCTGTTAATACTTACACCAAGGGGTGTCACCTTTTGACACATGACGATGTCATTGGAACCAGAAGAGTAAGTTTCATATTGTACTTGCCCGATCCTGATAAAGTGTGGAAACCCCAATATGGAGGTGCCTTACGTCTTTTTCCCTCAGTTGTGCCAAATGTACCACACACCGATTATGAGTGCAAATTGGTTCCACAATTTAACCAGATTGCCTTTTTCACAGTGCAACCAGGTCTAAGCTTCCACGATGTTGAAGAGGTAAGAGAAGAACGACACAGATTATCAATCCAAGGTTGGTTTCATATACCGCAAAAGGGCGAAGATGGATACATTGAGGGAGAGCAGGAGAAAGTTGAAGCATTATCGACATTACAACAACTTCAAAGTAAGGAATTACAAGAGTATGATTATCCAAAATGTATACCAAAGAGTCTAGTTAAAGATGAATTGGACTTACTCGAGACATGCACGAGTTTGGATGAGTCTGATATCAATATTTTAGAAAAGTTTCTCAACCCAGTGTATATAAAGCCTGAAACTTTAAAAACATTGTGTCAGGTTTTCATCGAAGAGTCAATGGTTGAAATCAAAGATTTTTTTAAGCCCGAATTTGCCGATACTTTGAAAGATTTATTGCGAGATGAAGAAATTAATAAGCATACTCCACAAAAGTCAACTGAGGTCGAGCTTCCATGGCAAGTTTCAGTGCCACCACACAAGCAGAGATTTATGTACATTGAAGCGGGTGACAACAAAGAGTTGACACAGTCCGAGGAGTCCAAAGAGCCGGAAACAAAGTCTTGTACTGGTTTTGCCGATGCCGAAAAGTACTTGCTAGAAATCACCGAGTTTTTACGATCTGCTGCATTCAAGAAATGGCTTAAGCTAATAACAGAGTTGGTTCCAACCTCTGAAAGTATTGTGGCCCGAAGATTTAGACCGGGTCACGATTTCATTTTGGCCACAACGATTGAAGAAAATGTTGCACGCACAACCGAGGAGGAGAATGCTTTACTCGAGGCGACACTTAATTTAACTCCAACAGCAACTAATTTGAAGAACTGGGAGTCTGGTGAATTTGGAGGGTACGAATTATGCATGATGCAGACGATCAAAAGTGGCAAACGAAATGACAAAAGAAATGATATCGGTGAAGAAAAAGAGGAGGAGGAGGATGATGATGACCCGGCTATATATAAAGCAGCAAAAGATGGCGAGGATGATAGTGTTCTTTACACAAGTCAATGTAAATGGAATTCACTAACATTGATGGTGCGAGACCCATCGATTCTCAAGTTTGTCAAGTACGTGAGTATCAATGCAAAAGGATCAAGATGGGATGTGAGTTGCCAATGGAATATAAAAAGCATTGATGATGACAATGATGAAAATGATGAAAAAGAAAAAAACGAGGAGAAACAGGAAGAAGTAGGAAATTAAATAGTCTATTTAAGGGTTTATTTGATTTAAGCGTAAGAAATTGCGATGAAACCAATAAGATAATATCAGCAATAATGATAATAATGACAATAATACATTTACTCTTCGTCGCTATCTACATAAGTTGGGATTTCGTCAAGTTGTGGAGCTGGTGCCAGCTCTACTGCTCCTGCTGAATATGCTACAGACGATTTTCCGTTTGGTCGAGAATACAGGTTATCTTCGTGCAGGTTTCTCCGCAGGTCATCCCTTGATTCCGTGCGCATTCTTTTCCGCACCGGTTCGTCGTCACCGTAATGGTGCTGCTCATGTTTTTGTTGTTTTTGTTCTCGTTGTTGTTCTCGTTGTTGTTCTCGTTTTTGTTGTTGCAGCAGCAGCAGCAGATGGTGGTGATGATCTGACAAAGAATTTTTGCCAGCAGCTGGACCATTCAGGTGTCTCCTTCGCCTTTCCGCCTCTCTTTGTTTCCAATACTTCTGAATCCTTGGACAACTATCTTTCACTTCCTTTTCCCGCACTCCATCTTTTATGGAAATTAAAATTTTTTCCACCACACTAACATGATTTCCATTACTTTTGTCGTTTCTGAATCGAAGCATTTCCCATAATCCTTTCTTTGTTGTTGATTGGCGACATTCGGCTATCCTTCCTTGTAAAGGTTCGTTTAAAGCTTTTAAGCGTTCCCAATCTTCATCGCTTAGATCTAGTTGTGCAAAATCAGTGTGTACATTAGAACCTTGCCATACTCGTAGTTTAATCAAATTTGGTTTGGAATCGTAATCTGTGTATGTCGATGAAGGATCTCTTTCATCCAAGTCAGGGTCTTGGACTTTGTTGAATACAAACTCTAATTGATAATCAACGGTATTCTCCTCGGCTGGTTTCCATTTGAGCAAAGTCTGGTCAGTACCAAACACATACGGTGTTTCAGCACATGTGTAAATCAACCCATCTGAAGAATGGAAAAGCTGGTCCATCTTGCTCAACACGTCGTCAGCGTGGTAGGATGTCAACATGCTCTTAAACCCTACTTTGAACGGAAACTCTGGAGAATTGACTACATCGGGATTCATTTTCTTAAACTGATCAAATGGTTTCATAACATTTTCAGTGATGTAACCCAACCTTTTGGGTAGTTGACGATCCACTATGCATTTCCCATTAACTGCAAGAGCATCAAATATGCAATACCTCAAAACAGGTTCGCTAATATTCTTGTTTTCTAGCACCAATTCTCCATCAAGTAAAGTTCCATGATGGAAAGAAGGTTTAGAAGGAGTTTCATTTACCGAAAGGGGAAAGTGGATATTGGGAATGTAGTAATAATCATTTTCCCGCGTTATTAGAAATACACCTTCTCCCTTTTGTGGGTCATTAATGAGGAATAGTAAACATCGTAAACCATCAGATTTTTCACAAACAAAGTAATCCTTTTGCAATAGTGTCTCCTCGAGATGCTTTCTTTCAAAAGAAACAGGTTGTGAACCAGGAAAATTTGTAGCCCTTCTGCCTAAGAGGTCGGCCACCATCAAACGCAACTCTTGCGCTTCGTCCCCATCTAGCTTGGTACCAGGGATCTGGGGTATATCACGCTCCTCCAATTGAATCATTTGTTGCTATTTCTATTTTTGAAGTTGCTCTTGCTCTTGCTCTTGCTCTTGTCCTTGCTCTTGATATTTTTTTTTTTGTTTCCTTTTCCGTTTTATTAATTTGATCTTCTTGAGAAGCCACCTTTTAATGTGTAGAAAGCGAGTGGCACTGGTGGTGGAGGTGATGTTTATCTTATTATTATTATAAGTTGTATTTTACTTTTAAAAAAACACCTTGTATAAACCTCTTAAGGCTATGGAGGTGTCTGGATGTTCTGAGGTTGTGTTTTTTTTTTTTTTTTTTCTTTTGCGCGCGTGAATGTTGACGTTCTTGTTGTTGATGAAGATGGAGATGCAGATGGTGGTGGTTGTAAAAGTGGTAGTTTATTACTATTACTATTACTGTTACTGTTACTGTTACCTTTAGGTTACTGTCACAATTTTTTTTTTCTTTTCTACATTGGAATATCCGCCAGGAACAAAAATAAAAAATAAAAATAAAAGAATTACAGTGTAGTATTTCACTCCCCACAGTTCTCCTTCGCTATACTTAGTTGATGCTACTAACCACACAAATCTTGAATGATGCCCCGGTAGTGCTTAACCCAGAACAGCGTGTAACCTTGGTCCTACGAGGGTTGCACTTGACAGAGATTCCAAATACTCTTGTGCCACAAGATAAGTTTCAAGTGTTGGATTTGAACAACAATGAGCTAATTGGACTAGATAACATTACAATGGGCCAAACACAACTAGAAGTTGTTCTACTTGCAAACAACAATATTTCATATATCGATGAAGACGTCGCAGGACTCGGTAGCATAAAGTCATTGTCCTTGATGAACAACAATTTGTATTGCTTTCAACCTTGCTTTTCCAAAGTGTTTAGCAATATAGTAAATCTAGTGCTCACAGGGAACCCTATAGTCCAGATTCCAGAATACAGGCTCTTTATGATATGGCTAGTACCGAGCTTGAAGGTGTTGGATTTCAAAAGAGTGAAATCTAAAGAGATACTTGATGCAGAACAACGATTCGGCGTGGATAGACTGGTGTACAATGAGCATGCAACCGCCATGTTTGAAGCTAAACCACCTAGCTTTAACCTGCGACTGAATAATCACCAGCAGCCGGTTTTGTCTTCTGATAAGCAGATGAGTGTTTTGGCAAAGAAGCTTCCCGACGAGGTTAAGGCCGAGCTTTTGAAGAAATTAGAGGCTGCCACAACGATCGAAGAGATAGACATGCTCGAAGAAGCATTAAAACTGGGGGATATATAAATTGGAGATGTTAGTAGACTCGAGATGGTTAGTGATGTTTAGAAGTCAAGTAAATAGTGCTCAACATTTCCAGTGCTATAGAATTGTATCTTTTTTTTTAAAAAAATTTTATTATCATTATTGTTGTTATTACTATTGTTATTGTTATCATTACTGTTATTATTTTTATTTCTATTGTTGTTGTTTGAACTTATTCTTTATTACTTCTATTCTTCGTATGAAAAATAGTAATGTTGAAGGAAGCAAAGCCGATGAGAAAGTTTAATTTGATTTACTGGACTAGGCAGAATTCGCACCCATGTGTAACATATACATCATACTCACGTACATACATACTTCTCACATACTAATTTTCATATACATACATACACACCCACAGACACCTCCCATTTCTGCTAATTTTGCATGCATCTGGATCCACTATTCCTTTTTTTTTTTTTCTTTTTTTTATATATATAGTTTTTTTTATAACTTTTTTTGGAATTGCTTTTAAAAACCAACCAAGCAAGGGTGATTGGAGTGGAGCCTTTTTCACTAATACGTACTGACGAGAGAGAAGGTTTAACAATTGCATATTAGGGGACAGTACAGGTAATTTATGTCTTCTCTCAGGCCAAAGAGGAAGGCTGCTTCAAACAAGTCTTATAATGACTCGTCATTCAATGTAATTGAGGAAGATTATTCTACATACACATCATCCAGATCAAATAGCCCAAACTCTTTGTCAAGTTCAGGAGAGTCAAAACCAAAGAAGCAAAAGACTGTAAAATCCAACAAGTCTAAATCGCATGCAACAACCAACACGATTTCAGAGACGCCCAGTGAGCTGCAGGTTCCAGCAAACTGGCAACCTCCCATGCGACCAGAAGACTGGTTTTCAAATAAGTTGGATTTGACAGATGCATACATCGATCTACAAGAGCAAACTCTACATTGCCCTAATCATGCTGAAGTCTCTCAAGCATATCCGCCAGTAGCACTGATTCTATCAGCAACCAAGAAAGCATCCAAATCAAACAAAAAGAACACCAAGAAAGAGCATTTCACACTATCAAAAGGCCAATGTATATACATGATAAGTGAGCCACCAGGTGAGCCATACTATATTGGACGTATAAGAGGATTTATAAATAGAAAGTCCAATAGTGTCGGCGACAAATTGGTGTCCAAATCGACAAAGAAGCAAGAAAGATACTTACCAGCAAAAGGGTACGAATTCCAGATCCAATGGTTTTTTAGACCAAGGGACATTTCGAGAACATCCTCAGATTCGAGACTTGTGTATGCCACGATGGATACGGATACATGTCCATTACATAGTTACCGCGGGAGAGTTTCTGTTGAACATCTACTGGATATCGAGGATAAGTTTATCGTTCCTCTGACTAAGAAGAAGAAAGAAGTACCACGCTCTATTAAGTCATCATTGAAAACAGAGTCCCCAGTACTGGAACCCGTGTCTGCCTTGGATGCATACACAAAGCTCCCCAATTGTTTCTTTTTTAACAAACTCTATGACCGTTACATGATTCGCTATTACGATGTTTTGCTGACGGAGAATCTATTGCAGTATGCCCGAAATGAAGATAGCACCTCGAAATACTATTTACAAGCCTTGCACAAACGGTTCAAGTATATCTTTTGTGAAACTCAAAAGACAAAATCGTTAATAAATTCATTCAAGGCAAGCACTTGCAACTGTTCGATATGTGGATTGTGGTGTGAACTTGTGGACTCCGTAATTTGCGCCGAGTGCAAAACTTACTATCATATGCTTTGTTTAGATCCACCCTTGTTAAAGAAACCCAGTAGAGGGTTTTCTTGGTCGTGTGCCGCTTGTGCTAAGAAACAGGAAATTGCATACCACAAGAATAAAATGACAATGTTACTGCACGATGGGAAGTCATCAAATCAGAGTGTTCTTGATACCCAATTGCTGGCACTACACACGATACCTCGCGAAGTAGGAGAAGAAGAAGAAAAAGAAGAAAAAGAAAAAGAAAAAGAAAACGAAATAAAAAAAGAAATAAAAAAAGAAATTGAGCTTGTTCAAAATACTTCAAGTTTAGAGCCAACGGGTAACATTTTACCGCACCATGAAATTATGGCTAAAGCATTTTTGGAAAAAGATTCTGGTACTACTTTGCATGAGCGAAGATTAAAAGAAGAATGGTGTATGCGATATCTTGGTGCCAACGCAAAGTTGGAGGAAGGAGTTGATTTAGAAGACAAGTCACCGTATGCGCGTGCTAGTACAAGAATTGGTACGCGTCACCAGGCTTCATATATACCAGAATGTAACGGCCACCCTATCGTTTATTATGATGTTGAAAACCTGAAACTGAAGCTGAAGCTGAAGGCGAACCTGAAGACTAAGCTGAACTTGGATCTAAATTTGAAATCGGGGGGACCGATACCGAAACTGAAACTGAAACAGACGCTGCCAAAGAAGAAAACTTTAAATGAAAATGAAAATGAAGCTAAATTGGGCATTGTCGAAGACTCAAAGTTGGAAGTTCCTTCAGAGTATGTGGGAATGGACCCCCGCTCGTATCCGGAATGGTTAAAACCACGTCCAAAGGGTTATATAGAGAGAGGAGTCGATGATGGGATGGGGAAAACATGCACACTACTCTGGTCTACTCCCGAAGAAGATATAAATGATTCGTTTAGCCAGCTTGATTCCTATTTAGAAAAGTGTTCTTCCACTGCCGAAGCACTTGGGTTATCACCAAACTCTCCAAATTTTGTTGACGCTGCACTTCGTTTCTATCTAGAGTTTGGTAGAGATACAAAGCGTGCTCTCGAGAATGTACGCAAACTTACAAAAAAGAAATTAAATGAGCCGGTGTTTAATAGGGAGGAGATCAAGCGTTTTGAACAGGGAGTTAAAGAATATGGAAGTGAATTGTACTATGTGCAAAAAGCGGTTAAAACCCAACCGATGAGTCAAGTAGTAAGATACTACTATCTTTGGAAGAAAACTAAAAACGGAATGGATATATGGGGGAACTTTGAAGGCAGGACTCGTAAAAAGGCGAAATCTGCTATCAAGGCAGCAGACATAGACGAAAAAGTTCTGAAGACAAATGAAAAGTCGAGAGATATTTCTGGTGACAATTCAGTAGATACTTCTGGCTTTCGTGACGATTCATCATACGAAGACAGTACAGTAGTTACTAGAAAAGCGGGGTTTATTTGTAAACATTGTCAGTCCTCAAAGTCACAGCAATGGTTTAAAATCACGGGTCAAGAAACAAAGATTCAAACGACGAACGAACCCATTCTTGCACTATGCTTTCGGTGTGCTCGATTATGGAGACGCTATGCAGTTGTATGGGATTTTCCTTCAAATGTATTGCGAACAGCTAGTAAATCGAGTGGATCAAGGAAAAGAACGGAATGGGAGCTTCTTGCAGACGCAAATGCCATTCTAGAACGTATCGAGTCTCAAGATGCATATGATATGGAAGCGGAGGAAGACATTGACGAGCTTAGCACATCTTCACTAAGTCTGCATCCTCTCACAAAATCTCGTACTAATCCTGGCAATCAATTAACTTCAGTAAAGGCTGTTAATATTCTGCCAAAGAAGAATCAAAACAAATATAGTTCATCTACTCCTTCACCTGTCGCTTCAAAACTAGAAGATACTAAGAAAAACGTTTTTGTTCCAACTAAAACTTGTTTGAAAGTTTTTAGTGACGATGCATATGATGGTGTTGTCGAGAAAGAGCTTGGCGAGATTGTCAAATCAAGACTTTATAATAGTCAATACGAGTTACCAAAATGGAATTTCGAATCAAAGTCGATGAGCAACAGCCAAGTTGATGAAGATACTTTCAACACAATTGCAAATGCTATTAATAATATTAGACAGTATCCAAGGTACAATTTGAACCATATGAAGCACGATTTTAATTTTGAAAATAGCTCTACTGAAATTGAGGCACCTTTTTCACCTCAAGAACGAAAATGCTGCGTGTGCAGAGAGCACGATGTTGCAAAGGAATCTTTTCTTGAAATGTTGATTTGCGCAGCATGCGGAGTGAATGTTCATGCCTCGTGTACTGGGTTGGATGTCTTTGGCAAGTCTAGCAAATGTCCAAAAGAATGGCTATGCGAGCCGTGCATGAATGACATGAAGCCAATTAATTCGATAGAGTATTCATGTTATCTATGCTATGCAAAAGAGTCTAATTATGAGTTGGCACTTGTTGGAAGTCACCATGTGCGACCAGATTATTTGAAATCAACTGCGGATGGTAGATGGTGCCACTTGTTGTGTGCAATATTTAGTCACTATCTGCTGCATCTGATACCGCTGCTGCAAACTTTGACGTCACCTTTTCAAAAGAGTACCAAACTTGTTGAAAACAAGATTACCATAGCAACAGATTTTGCTGAAACCATTGCTGCAAATCACAATAAAAGATGTGCAATTTGTAAATTTCCAAATGGGGCACTTGTGAAATGCAACTTATGTCCCGATGACAATTTTTACCACCCTACTTGTGCACAGGACACGCCAAACTACAAATTAGGTTTTACTTTGGATGAAACTAGTCGCGGTACACATAACCTGATGGTGAACAACAAAGTTGGAAAATTGAGGCCCATCTTGGTTTGCCCAAAACACGATCAATCACGCGATACGATCTTGAATTTTAGAGACTTAGGGAGACGTATTGGAAGTAGGGACCATGAATCGAAACCGGTGGTTTCTTTGTATTTGGAAAGCCTTGCACGAGAGCGAAAATCAAGGTTTAACAATCTGCTGTTGTTGGCGTCAATATCTAAAGAATATGGTAAAAATATGTTAAATTCTAACGCATCGAGGCATGAAGAAGTGTTTGCAACTGCTTTTGTTTGTTCCAAATGCGATTCAAAAACATCGCCAATATGGTGGCCCCTGAATAGTGGTGCCCATTTGTGTCAATCATGCAACCAGTCGAAATCAAAGTCAAAATCTGAACAAAAAATCGAACATGATAAGAACATAAACAGATTGAAGGCTATGTTGGAGACACCTGTAAATGGTGAAAATTATGGAATTATAGATTCAAATGATAGGGTTAGCAATGTATACACTCCCAATATTTTGAAAAGGGGAACTACGGCGAAGGCAGAGGCACCTAGAAGTAAAATAACTATAGGTGATATATTAATATAGAAAATAATAATAATGATAAAAAAAAGTTTAGATTATTATTTCAAAACGATCTTTTAGTGTCACTATTTCAACTTCTTGCTTTTTCTGTTTTGTTGTAAAACTTTTCTACTTAGTTGTGAAGTTTTCCCTTTTTTACGTTTTCATGCGGAGTATATAACCAACTAAAATACTTAGAGTTCATAAATTTTCTAAACAAATCCAAACACACTACGCTTTAGAATAGTACATCCTTATTTTATTTATAATTGATGTTGCATAATCTACTGAAAGAAAAACAAAAACAAGAACAAAAACAAAAACAAAAACTCGCTCTTTATTGAATTTAAACAATTATTATGAAAAAAGAAATTATGAAAGTCACAAGGATCGAGATACCAGTCCTTTGGGCTTTGTTGTCAATTGTATCTCCTATAAATGAATTGTTGGCTTGGGTAGATGCATGATCTGAAACTTTGACGGTAGCGTCGGTTGTTCTTGATCTTGCAGTAGTATCGAAAGATTCTAATGAGCCTTGTGGATGTTCTTCACCATTGTTAGTGGCTATGGGCTGTAAATTTGTAGCCTCGGAGCTCAACACCAAAGACCAAGCTGCCATTGATTGTATGTCGTCCGAAATAACTTCACTAGGAGTCAATGATGAACAATACACAGGCTCAGCTGAATTAATTGACCGAGACAAAGGTGAAATATTACTGAGACCACTACCACTACCACTACCACCTCCACTTCTACCAACGGCACTACCATGAGTTGGGGTATCTAACATTATATTCGAGCCAATAATGAGATCATCAGTATTTGCATCACTGGGCAATTCCACTGTGTTGATATCTACTAGGCTTTCGTCTATAGCGCCACCATTATTACTAATAGACAATCCATGCCTCGTCCGTGACAACGAAGTAAATCCAGTATTCATTGAAGTTCCCAACGTATGAGAAATTCCAAGCAACTGCTCGGATATCACAGGTTCTATGGAGTTGGAATCCAGAAAACTTTGGGTCTTATTGATTAACAAAGTTAGATCTTGAGTTAAACTTGTGGTTTGTTCGCTACTAAAACTCGGTATCATACTAGCCTGAGTATCAGAATATAATTTTGATAAAGCCAAAACATCTGATGCATCACGAGATTTATTGTCTCCATCGATTGTTTCTAGCGTGTTTGAAACGACTCGCTGCAGTACCGCTGAGTCGCTGCTTTTTGCCACAGACTCTGTATCTGTATTATTGTCTATATTTCCACTTTCGCTGTGAAGAAGACTTTCAATAGTTGAGATTGGGATGCAATCATCGTCCCTACTGTTACATGTGGCAAACGTGACAATACCTGGAGCAGCATCGATCAGTGTGCTTACAGTGAGCTTAGGGCCCTCAACATCTTGCGATTGGGCTTTAGTTGAAGATATTTTTTCGTAACTGGAATCAATGGCGGTACTCAGTATTGGTGGCATCAAATGGGACTCTGAAATAATCACTGTTTCCACAATGACTACGCTCGTAGATTCGGTGCAATCTTTGTCGTCTCTCTTGCATTTATGTATTGAAAAAGATGATATTTGGGAAGTGAAGGTTTTGAGCAGTAAGTCATTTGAATGTTTTATTGATTGAACAGAAGTCCCTTGTTGCGTTGAAAGTATCCCATCTTGAGTATACACTAGACCATCAGATGCAATATGGAGTGCTGTATCTACCGAAATTGACATTTCGCTATTCGATTTCAAAGTCAACCCAGTTTCATCTAAAGACGATGTTGAAGTTTTTGAATATTCTGAAAACATGGATACAGACTGATTATAAGGTTGAATCCTAGTGGTTGCAGTTGATTCAATAACTCCACCACCTTGAACACTTTGTAAACTGTCTAAACTGTCTAAACTGGGCAAGCTTTGCCAGCTTTGCAAGCCGCCGAAGCTTCGGTCTTGGCTAGTTTCTGAAGTCATTGCAGAGGACAAGCTATTAATGCTCTCATACAGCATTTCCGTACTTGCTGTATCTACCATGTAGTTTGCACTACCACTATCAGTACCAGTGGCAACATAATCATTTGTCGCTCCAAAGGAGTCAATCAATCCCAGTCTAGCATCACCCAGTTCTTGTGAAAGATTTGTTTCTGTAATTCTCAGTTTAATGGATTCCAGTTCATTAGTAGAGCCCACTGATTTTGGGCTATTCAGATCAACACCGGATAAAATGACACCACTACTGTTGCCAAAAAACCCAAACGCATAAGAAGTAGCTTCTGCATTTGTAGAAGAATTCCACAAACTGTGACTTTCAAACGACAAGGCAAGTGACCCAAAATTATCTGTACTCTGAACAACACCTGTTTGTCTAGCCAAGCTAGTCATTTCATTACCAAGCGAAATTCTCAGATCGATGGAATCCAAGGGTTCTTTTGTTGCATGGGGATTCAATGATGTGCTGTATATCTCCACCTCTGAAATTTTGATGCCATCATCAATATCAATATCAACTAGTGTTGAAGTATTTACTGCATCATTGGTTAAAGATGCCGATAAGGAAATCTCGGGAACAGCAGGACTGCTTTCAATGGAGAAAGAATTTCGTCCATTACCGACTCGAGAAGACTTTGTGATTGTGGGTACATCAGAAATGAAATTGTGCCCTTCTGTGAATTCGGAATTAAAAGAGTTGGTAGGTTTCGCTGTCCAGTACTCAATGTAATCTGAAGTCGTCGAATTCTCAAGTAAACTGTTTAGATCAGGTTGTTCCAGACTCAATGTCAAATCGAGTGGTGACGGATTAAATATGGTAACAAATTTCTCCGTCTGGGTTTCATCGTTTGTCACTAATACTTCAATTGTCTTTGTCCCCACCTGTCCACTATCGTCAGTATACTCATACCATGTAGTGAACAAGGTCTGATCTTGTATCTCGTTGGTCAAAGTCATAAGTTGTCCATCGGAGTCAGTAGTCATCTTGATGATCAACGCCAGCGTTGGTAAACTTGAACCATCAATGTCTTTAGTGAAATAAATTGAAGTATAATTAGTGAGGATGTGCTCCCCGAAAATACTCTCTACCTCTATAGGTTCGGTACTTGTAAATATTTCTGATGTGCTAGATTCTTTAGGCACAGAAACATTAGCACCAATATCGGCACTTTCAAAAGACGCCGCGTTGGAAAGCTCTTCAGTATCAATACTACTGAATTCAGAATCGACCATACTAGTAGTTGCAACTAGCATATTTTGTTCGAAATTAGTGACAAGCTCTCCGGTTTCATCTATTGTCACCAAAACTTTTATAGTGTTTACGATGGTTTCTCCACTATCAACGATAAGACTATAGGACGTAGCAAACGTTGTTTGATCTAAAATATCATTTGTTAATGTCGCCTCATTTCCTTTGTCATCTTTTATAACCTTTACAACTAACACCAGGGTTGGAACAGACTCTCCACCCGGGCCCTTTGTAATATACAAAGATGTATATTGTGTCACAACACTGGCGTCGATTAATGCTGATACTGATGATGGTTGCATAGAATTAATTGACTCAACAACATTAGTTGTAATGTCAACATTTTCAGTATCTGTGGACTTTGTTGATTGAACCTGTGCAAGATCGGAGGATTTTGCATTTGTAGAATGAATAGGCAATACACCAGAAAAGTTTAGCAGAAGTGGACTTGCAGTTTCAACAGTTTCAACAGTTTCAACTTGTATAGTGTTTTGAGATGTGATAGCATTTGTCTTCAAAGTTTCAATAGTTTCAATAGTTTCTATTGCACTTGATGCTGTTGGGTTGATTATTGTTACCCATTCATTTTCTGAGAGTCTGGTTGTAACTAAAATTTCAACTGGTATTGTTTTCACTTCTCCACTATCAGCAGTTGACTCAAACCAAGTTGTGATAAGCGTTTCTTTATCAATATTGGATGTCAACATCACAATATTTCCTTCCAAATCTGTTGATTTTTTTATCACCAATATCAGTGTTGGAGTAATTAATCCTTCATCATCGCTTGCGATATATAAAGAAGTGTATATAGTGGATGCGTCACGATCCAATATGGTCTTTATATCTGCAGAGTTGGTAATCTTTGAATATACAATGCTATTTGATCCTGCATTTGTAGGTTCATAAGTCTCAGGATTAGTGGTTTCGATTGATGTCATACCGGCGGTATCAAAAGAGTCTACTTCAATGACTTCTGAAATCTCAACGTCGATAGTTTCGATTGACTCTGTTTGCGTGATGTCAACTGAATTAATAGTTGCATGATTAGCAGATGAACTATGTGGTCTCAATTCACTTTGATTGTTAAGGACACTCAGTGTTTGCAGATCAAAAATAGTGATCCATCCATTATCATCTTTATTCATCGTTACTAACACTTCAACAATTTTAGTATCTAGGCCACCAGCATCATTCGTATACTGAATCCAAGTTGTAAATTGTGTTTCATCTTTGATGTCGTGCGTCAACGTTAAAAAGTTCCCATCAGAGTCATTAGTCACTTTAATTGCTAATAACAGGGTAGGCTCAATCGAGCCATTGTTGTCACTCATATAAAATATTGTTGTGAATTCTGTGAACATATTGTGAGCATCGCCAGTTGATTTTGCAATTTTGGTAAGTTCTACCGACACCACATCTGTAGCTTCGCTGGAATCAGTACTGATAGTCTCAACCGGCTCTACGTGTGTAGTTTCAATGGATTCACCACCTAAAGATTCACTGTACTCAGTATTGGAAAGTCCATTAAAATTTGATTCGATAGATTCAGAAATTTTATTTTCGTGAGATTTGATGGTTTTTGTATCAATCATTTGAAGCAAAGACATAGTCGACAGGCTAGTAGGTTCTTGATTTGTTTCCACTATCGACTCAGTATTGACATTTTGTGTGGTATCTACACTGGTAGACTTTTCAAATATTGCATCAGTAGTTTTAAATGACTGCGTTTCAATAGGTTCAGTTAAGGTTGACTTAAAAGACATTTCAAGTAAACTGTTTAGATCAGGTTGTTCCAGACTCAATGTCAAATCGAGTGGTGACGGATTAAATACGGTAACCAATTTCTCCGTCTGGTTTTCATCTTTTGTCACTAGTACTTCAACTGTCTTTGTCCCCACCTGTCCACCATCGTCAGTATACTCATACCATGTAGTGAACAAGGTCTGATCTTGTATCTCGTTGGTCAAAGTCATAAGTTGTCCATCAGAGTCAGTAGTCATCTTGATGATCAACGCCAGCGTTAGTAAACTTGAACCATCAATGTCTTTAGTGAAATAAATTGAAGTATACTCTGTTGGAGATATAATATTTGTAGTTGGTTCAGTGTCACTTGGTTCTGTGAGTTTTATTGTATCTGTTTCCAAAGACTCAGTAGATTCGATAGATTCAGTAGATTCGATGGATTCAGTAGATTCAATAGACTTAGTAGATTCAATAGGCTCTGTAGATTGAATGGATTCAGTAGACTTAATGGATTCAGTAGACTCAGTGGACTCAGTAGATTCAGTAGATTCAGTAGATTCAGTAGATTCAGTAGATTCAGTAGATTGAATGGATTCAGTAAAGTCAGTAAGTTCAATAGACTCAGTAGATTCAGTAGACTCAGTAGACTCAGTAGACTCAGTAGATTCGTTAGATTCAACGGATTCAATAGATTCAATGGATTCAGTAGATTCGATGGATTCAGTAGATTCAGTAGACTCGGTAGATTCAGTAGACTCCGTAGATTCAGTAGACTCGGTAGATTCAGTAGATTGAATGGATTCAGTAGACTCAGTAGATTCGATAGATTCAATGGATTCAGTAGATTCAGTAGGTTCAGCGAGTGCAGAAGATTTGGTAGAGCTTGATATCACGCTTCGTGCTTGCGGGTCAAATACTGTAACTAATCTATTGTTGATATCATCTGTCACCAATATTTCCACGACTTTTCTGTCAATTTTACCACTATCATCCGTATACTCATACCATGTCGTGAACAAAGTTTGCAAACTAATATCCTTTGTCAAAGTTAAGACGTCACCCTCAGAGCCCTTTATAACATTTATCACCAATACCAGGGTTGGGTAATTTATTCCGTCGATACCTTTTGTATGATACAATGAGGTAAATTCAGTCAACATGCTACCGTTGATAGATGCTACTAAAGATAAAGGTACTGTCGACTCTGAATCTAGAGGTTCAAAAGACTCTGCACCAGTCATGGTATCGACTGAATCTGTACCCATAGGCTCAATTGTGGGCTCAATATCGGAGTTGAATGAAATGGTGTTAACAACCTCATTTGACTCCACTTGACTTGTTTCTTGAAGATTAGAATGTGCAGGATTAGTAGAATCCGTATCTACTGTGTCCACTTTGAGCTGAGTATCGATGAAGTCGTAAGACTCTGCTGAAAAAGCCTCCTCGGTTTCTTTTATCAACAGTTCGCTAAACTCTGTTTCCGTTTCTGTATCGGAACTAATGTTTAAAAGAGCAAAATCCTTTGACTCAGTTGGTGTGTACTGTGCATAACTCAGCTCTGTTGGAGGGCCTGAACTGGACTGTGGAGGTTCAATAAACTCACTACTCAAAGATTCGGTTAATCCCCCATTCAAAAGTCCTGCAGACTCATTATTTGACATATTGGGTTGTGATAGCTCCACCATCGTGGGAGTTTCAGACTCTAATATCGAGGATTCAGTGAATTCCAAATCAATAGTGTCAGTTGAAAAATCAACAGATTGACCAATGAGTTTAGTCTCCAATTGTGTAGCAATATCTGTGTTACTAGAGCTGATTGAATCCAAATCCGTAGATTGTATGGAGCTTTCATCAATATTCGGAATGGGATTTGTTACCCCCGCTTCAGTGGGTGTCACTTCCGTTGATAAAACCTGCCTACTACTCATTCCAGAGGTTTTTAGGGTTGTAGACGATCTCAGGCTCACTGGGGAAAAAATTGTGAAAAATTCATTGTTGACTACTTTTACCACATACACCTTAACTGTCTTTGTTTCAATATTTCCACCATCATCGGTAAGTTCGTATCTTGTAGTGAAAGAAGTTTGGTAAGTCATCTCATTCGTCAAAGTAGTAAGGGCTCCGTCGGAGTTTGTTGTTACTTTGATCACCAATGCCAGATTTGGGGAGACTTGACCGTTGGTGGCTTTTGTAACGTACAAAGAGGTATATTCAGTGAACAAGTCTGCAGCAATGGTCGTTTTTACTAATGTACTGGGATCACTAAGTTCTACACCCGAGGATACGTTAGATTCAGCGGTTGTAAGTTCAAACAACTGCGCGGAATCTGTGGACCCAATGGATTCAGTAGACTCAGTAGATTCAATAGACTTAGTAGATTGAATGGATTCAGTAAAGTCAGTAAGTTCAGTAGACTCAGTAGACTCAGTAGACTCAGTAGATTCGATAGATTCAATGGATTCAATGGGTTCAGTAGACTCAATGGATTCAGTAGATTCAATAGATTCAATGGATTCAGTAGATTCAATAGATTCAATGGATTCAGTAGATTCAGTAGGTTCAGCGAGTGCAGAAGATTTGGTAGGTTCAGCGACTGCAGAAGATTTGGTAGACTCAATGGATTCAGTAAAGTCAGTAAGTTCAATAGACTCAATGGATTCAGTAGACTCAATGGACTCAGTAGATTCATTAGACTCAGTAGATTCAATAGACTCAGTAGACTCAGTAAGTTCAGTAGACTCAATGGATTCAGTAGACTCAGTAAGTTCAGTAGACTCAGTAGACTCAATGGACTCAGTAGATTCATTAGACTCAGTGGACTCAGTAGATTCAGTAGACTCAGTAAGTTCAGTAGACTCAATGGATTCAATAGGCTCTGTAGGCTCTGTAGGCTCTGTAAATTGAATGGATTCAGTAGACTCAGTAGGCTGTGTAGATTGAATAGGCTCAATAGATTCAGTAGACTCAGTAGACTCAACGTATTCAGTAGATTCGATAGATTCAGTAAACTCTGTTGGCTCTGTAGACTCTGTAGACTCTGATGGTGCATTCAGCACGGATTCAGTAGCAGTATATATCGCATCAGCCGTTGTCTCGATAGCAGTCCTTGTTTGCTCCACATTCCACATTTCATAGATTCCTGTAAACCAGTTGCCACCAATAAGATTTTGTGTCACTAAAATGGAGTATTGTTCAGTAACAGTATTCCCATCAAAATCAGTGGTTTGTATTGCTAAAGTAAAACCGGTGTGAGACTCTTGCAACTGTTTTGTGATAGTGGTCCAGCTGCTGTTCTCATCAGTGGTGACAAAAATTTCCCCAACAAATTTATCCATATGTCCATTTTCATCCAAAGACTCGTACAACGTGGTGTAATGTGCAAAAGTGGGTGTGGTTTGGATTAAGGTTGAGTTGTACAACTTTCTATTAGAGTCTATCGACCTTATTATAACGGCAGTTGCAGTTTCATTACTTCCGGTCAAAACTGTGGTATACGATGTAAAATATGGAGCCAACACTTGAATAGACGTATATTTGGACCCATTATCATCCGTATTAACAATAATTTGCAATCTTTGACGTTCCCCATCAACAATTGGGAACGTTTTAAAGGTGGTGAGCTCTTCGATATGTTTGTACTCCGTTGTCCAAATACCATTCTCATTAGACTTCACGACTGCTTCATAAACACCTGTTGTAGTTTCAGCACCGCTGTACTCACGAATTAACGTAGTGTAAGTTGGTGGAACAGGAGGAATGGTTGAGGTAGTAGTATACCATTTCGCATCCTCATCTGTTGTCACAATCACAACTGCGGTAGCAGTTTCTGAAACGCCATTAGTATTCAAGGATGCAAACTCCGTGGTGAAAGTGGTAAACTGCTCTTTATATGTAGAAGTTACCCACACTCCTTTTTCATCGGTTGACACTCTAACCTCAGCAGCAACAGTTTCGAATTCGCCTTCTTCATTTGTAGTTAAATACGTTGTTCGATATTCGGATGTGCTTGGCTCAATCTCTTTCACTATTGTTGTCCACGACCCTTCCGCATTGGTTGTAATCATATGCACAACAGTCTGAACATCAATTAATCCATTTTCTACCGAAGTCAAAGTAAAAGTTGCCTCTCTAAATGTTGGAGCAATCGACTGAGAAGTTGTAAACCATCCACCTTCCAGATTTGTAGTTACCAATACTTCCATCTCCAACACAGTTGGGTCTCCTGATATGAGAGTGCGGAAAGTGGTGGTGTATTGAGTAAAGCTTTCCTGAATATCACTTTCTATAGTCGTCCAACTTCCATCCTCGTTAGTAGTGATTATAATTTCAACTTCATTACTAGTTGTAATTCCTTCGCTCACGTGAACCAAAGTCGTCGTATACTGGGTAACATGTCTCTCAATCGTAGACAACGATGTTGTCCATTTACGATTTTCATCAGTAGTGACAACTACAACAATATCGTCCAGACCTTCGATTGCATTGGTTGTGGTGTATCGTGTCATATAGTGCCGAGGATAAAGCGAACTTGATGTAAACCATTCTTCTTCTTCCTCTTCTTCTCCTCCTCCTCCTCCTCCTTCTTGCCCGCCACCTCTTTCGTGTGTGCCCACTGCTACCAATGCACTTTCAACGTATGTCACACCGTCAGCATCCAGAGTTTGATAACTTGTAGTAAACGTGGTTGATTTTTCAGGTCTATCACCTCGAGGATGGATGGATGAAGACGTAAACCATTTTTGATCACTATTTGTCGAAATCCAAACATGTGCCGACCTGGTAATTACGCGCGTTTCCGTAGTAGTCACAGAGTCAGAGGTGCGAGTTCTAGTCACCGTCCTCTCAATTGCAGTTTCGTAATCCGTTGGTTCCGATCCAGGTCCCATTGGAGGGTGAGTGCAAGGACGGCAATTTGGCGGACGTCCAGCATTAGGTGGTCTGCCAGAGTACACAAGACCATGACCAGTACTGTCCACTGCAAATAAATTATTGTTATAGCCCAGACCAATATGGAATCTCTGCAGTAAAGCCAAAGTCCTTAATGTTACAACACCAGCTTTGGAATCGTATTCCCATGCACTATGAAGCAAACTCGGTAATAGTCTAACAGTTAATGCTATTCTATTTCCATTTCCATAATTGTAAACCCGAAAGGTTTGTGGTGTGGATAGAGCTTCAACAACTATAGATGTCTCGGGGTCCTCCATAACAATGCTTTGTAATGCTCCAAACACCAAGAGAGCATTGGGCAATTGGAAAGAAGCAGCCTTTTGTAACACTATACAACCAACACCTTTTACTCCAGTTGTTATTCTGTAAAGTACGTTTCGGATGCATATGGTGCCCGCATTATTGATTGTTGTGCCTGTTGCACCCAAGGATACCAGTGAGCTCAGGAATTGATTTTGATAAAGGTATATCAACCCATTATTGGTCCAGGTCAATGATGTAATTTCGTATTCGGGTGATCCCAAGGTGGAATCCCCAGACATATAGAATTCGCCATTATTGATAAAAGAGCTGCCTAACAATTTGTACTCTGGTGCCACTATTGACCACATTGCATTCAAAGAGATAATTCCATCGTTATGAATGCTGAATACAGCTCCAAGCATACGAACTCTCATTGAAAAAATTCGTGAAGTACTGGAGATATAAAGTGCACCACCTGGGTTGACATGAACGCTTCCCAAGAATTCCAATAGATAATTGTCAACAATTGACCAGTATACGCCAGATGCAATCCTGACCCCGGTTAGTTCAACAACCACCTGGCCCCTATGCACCGTATTTTTCGTGATGTCAACTGCCCATGCCCAAGGAACAAGCAAGAGCAATATCCAGAATTTAAGGCAAAGCATCATAAGCTTTTATTGATGAAATGTTAATGATCTAATCGTTGATATCGGCTCAGTTTCAAAAGCTAATGAACACTAAAGTTGACTTGAATTCACTTGAATTCACTTGAATTGACTTGGTTTAATTTGGTTTAATATGGTTAAATATGGGTTAATTTCAATTAATCAAAACTGAAATGAACTACACTTGAATGAACAATGCCAAACAGAACTGAACATTTTGGCGGAAATGGAATTTCAAAGACATTATGTAAGGAAGATTCAAGACATGAAGAGTAGTTCTATCGTTTTAACAGTTCAGGTTTCATCGCCATCCATTTGGTATATCGTTACATTTAATGTAACGAAAAGTGGAAAACAATGAATTGAAGGCAACAATGATAAACTTTTGAAGTGGAGGGCAAAAAATTTACCTACTTGCATGTTGCAAATGCTTTAATTGGTGCAGTTGCTGCAAACATTGCATTTATTGTCAATACCATGTACACGTAAGAAACCAAAATTACCGCAAACGTTACGTCAAAATATTTTCTCCTCCTCTACCCGCCTATTTTCCTTCCTCTTGACATATTTTACCAATTTCTTTTGTGGAAACAGTAATTTACGCTAAAAGTGCAACTATGCTGCTAGGGATGTATATGTGCATTGTGTGTGTGTGTGTGTGTGGAGCGGGAGAATGGAAAGAGAGAGGAAAGCAGCAACATCAATCTTCAAGAATTCAATCATATACATCTCTTTATTGAAGTCTGAAATTTTAAGCTCTTCTTTCTCTGTGTATGCCACCATATAGACCACTATGTAGACAACCTTGTAGACCACTAAGATATGACCCATGTAAAAAAAAAAACCAAGATTTTTGATTTTGGTTTTTGAATAAGCTGGTGAAGCTGAATTAACATGACCTTCCTTATTGAATAATATAGTAACAAATTTTTATCATGCTTCTTAACTCAATTAAAAGCATACCAAGCTTCTGTCAGAGTTTTTTTTTTAATTTTTGTTTATTTTTTTTTCTTGAGAAAAGAATAAAAAAAGGAAAGAATCGTAGATGCATATACCGTGGGGAGGCGGAGAAGGAGGTAAACTATGTGGATGAAAAGGAGGGTGAAGAAGTTTCAATAAACTTTATATATTGAGTAGTGAAGCTGATGTTACATTTCACGACTTGTGTTTGTCAATCTTGAGTGAGCAGCAATTAAACAAAAGCTAAACGGGCAGCAGTAAAGTTTTCTAGTTTCAAAACTTTAAAAACTTCAAAAGCATTGAATTCCTCTCTATTGTTCAATAACTGACTAGACAAATGGTCATGGGGAAGGGAGGTGGAAGGAAACAGACGAAATAATAAAGAAATATAATTCGAGCTTCAACCTGTCTAGAATCCACTCATGGCACTATCTGTAAAGCACAACTCGTGTATCGAACACTTGATGTTTTTCATAAATCAATAAAATTTAAAACCAAAAATGAAAATAAAAAAAAAGAATAACAAGAAGTATGTTCCATTATTTCCGTGGCATTTAACGTTTAAATTCCAATCCGCTATTTGAATTAAAGTTGAGTTCCATTTTTGCTTAAACACTATGGTTTCCTTTCATCTAGTGCAAGGAAATATAATGTGAATGTGTTTTGTTTCTGCGCGCATGGGTACAATGTCTATGTATATCTGTGTGTGTGTGTGATCTAAGGCTAAACGTACGGAAGCATAGGCGATTGCCAACCATGTGTTTTGTATCGTGTCAAATTGCAAAGACTACTTTGCATATCAGTCACCTGAATATTTACACGTGACAAATTGAATACCGTCAAATGTTTATAGTTTTTGACATGTCACGTGAAATACACATTCAGTCTCATCACAGATCTCTTATCATCTTACATAAGCATGCATGTAAAGTCGAATCCTTATCGTCCAATGGAATTGCTCAATGATATGACACAAAACAACAGCTGATTTTGATGCCCCATGCATATTTTGGCAAACATTAATCGCATCAATTTCACCCGGGATTTTCCAATGGCTGTGAAAGATTTCCCAAATGATGAAAGCTTGAAGTAATAAGTAAAGTTGATTGGCTCTTCTCTCCAGCATGAGACCAATCTTTTACTTTTTCTCTTTTTTCTTTTTACTTTTCATTTTCTTTTTTTTACCGTAGTTGTTTCATCACTTACGGGTGGTTTGAAGTATGGCAAAGGAAAAGGCCACTCATTATTGTAAAATTTTTTGCCTTCAGCAAATTCAAGTATTCATCTTATATTTTTTGCTTGACGTAAAGAACGACAAAATGTTTGAAATCGTTGTTCAAATTTATAAAGAAAAAAAAAAATGAAAAAGGAAAAAATAGAAAACTATAAAGACTATTCTTTAAATTTTGTCAAACTTCTTCTTCCTCCCCCCCCCCCTCTCCCATCCATCCGGCTAGTAAAATGCAAAGCCAGAGCGTTCTGGTTCATTATTAATTTATTATTTTTATGTCTCTATTATATTTCACTTGCTTAACGTTTTGTTGACAAACATTTAGCAGCAGTGGCAGTAGCAAAATACAAATGTAACTGTAACTGTAGCGGTGGGTGATGGCAAGTGCACACTTCTTTTTTCCAGTGTTATTTATCCGAGACTATCATATTCAAGATAATACTTTGTACCTTAAACACAATAGGTAATCTTCCTTCAGAACGCAACATCATTGGCTCGATAAACTGATTGCAAATAAGGACGTACCCCTCTTCCCTAATATCTAACTATCGACACCCGCCAATGTCAACTAAATAGGTCCGTTCCATAAGCCATAGAAACAATCTAGTTATTTTCAAATTATCATTGTCCGTGATTTCCCGTCTTCCCCTCCATATACAAACACAGACACACACTCACACAAACTCATACAAACTCGCACCCAAAGACTACTTTGAACCACTATACATCATCCCCCTAAAGCCGCATAGCTAGAATCGAAGTTGCACCCAGTAAAATATATTATATCCAGCATCGAAACGAATTTCTCTTATCGTTGTCTATCAGAAGCGTTAAAAGAATCTGTCAATTCTTTCTTTTTTTTTCTTCTTCTTCTTCTTCTTCTTCTTGTTGTTATTCTTCTGGAGCCTCTTGACACTATATAGAGTATTTTTTGATTCAATACAATTAGCAAGCACAACCGTCGATCATTTGTAAATTATGGACCAACTCCTACGTCATGAGCTGGCAAGTAAAGTCAGCACTCCAAGCTACACCACCACATCTTATCCTGGATCGCCTGCCACAAGTTTCCGCAACGGAAGCTTTCTGACCAATATTGGAAAATCATCATATCGAGGGCTTGACAAGCACAGACAAGGTCTAGGCAGAGCTTCGCCTGCAAAGTCTGAACTGGCTGCCATAAAAAACACTCAATTTTCCACCTCGGTGCCAACCCATACTCACGAGAAGTTTAGATTCAGTTTCTCTGGTAATGGCAACAACAACTATAGCAATAACATCAACATCAATAACAATAACAACAACAATAATAATAACAACAATGACAATTATAATAATACAAAGGACCACAGCTCGTCTGTTCATCTCTCACATTTACTATTAAACGAGGAAGAAAGTATTGAAGGGCTATGGAAATTATATAACAAAGCAAAGGACTCTTTGCCATACAAGACACGGATGGAGAACTTGACTTGGAGAATGATGTTTTTAAATACAAGTGGAGGTGAAACGAGTAGCACTCTAGATTCAGATTCAGATATAAGAGAGAGACAAGGTCATAGCCTGGGCCATATGCAAAGTTGGAGTTTGGGTCCAAGTGGTGGTAATAGTGTTCATTCGAGTTTGGGCTCGGGAGGGCATGCAACTGAAAGCCGTGAAAGCTGTGGAAGCCGTGGTAGCTTTGGCTTAAAACGTGGTGACGATAACGACACCGAGCCACACCTCGACAATTTTAAGCCACAGCGCGGTAATAGGCATACCCCCGTCGCAAATACGCAATTGCAGCTGCAATTTAATTTGCAACTGCAACTGCCACTGAATAGGGTTAATTTTCATAGCAATGACGCTTCCTCTGACCCGGGAGCTGAGGATTTCGATTATGTGGCTCACATTAGAAAAATGGGCGCTGCCGATACACATGTCAGATTTAACAGAAAACAAGATAATAGTAGAGCAAGAAACAATCAACAGTCTAATCAGAGGTGGTCCAACTCTAACAATCATAACCAAAACCGCAGCCACCAGGACGAATCTTTTAGCGGGGGAATGACCTCAATAACCAGCTATCCCAAAATGAGAACTGCTCCGTTTTCACCAGGATTGATGGGAAACAAGCCGCTGTCAAACCTATCTCAACAACTACATGCCAACCGCAACCATCATCACCAACAAAATCAACAACAACATCACCAACAACATCATCATCAACAACAACAACAACAAAATCAGCTGCATATGGACTTTGCAAATTCGCATTTTGACTCAGCACTGTCCATAAACGGGTTTCATGACCAAAATTTGTCTAATAGGCACCACAATCAAGTTGGTAGTGATATACCATCTGTTCATGCCAGCTTCGATCTTGATCCACACTCTTCTGCATTTGAATTTTCATTAGACCCACTTGCATATGAAGGCCCCAACACAAATTTCCAGGGTACACTCAACCCACATTCATACCACGATAGTCTTACTTCCTCGTTTGACAATCCTTTCTTTGATGATATGATGAATTCATCTGCAAGTCATATTCCAACAGCATCAACTTCTGTACCTACAATTGTGCCATCAGTAACACATCGCTCATCAACTTCTTTAATGGAACAAGGTCTATTCAACCAACAAAGTCATTCAAATATGTTTGACGAATTCAGTGCCCATCCACTGTTGAAATCTTCAGGTTCTGTGCCGGTTCCCATGACAAATACTGGTACTACAACACCGACAAATTTGATACGCGAAGAGTCGTTGGTATCTTTACCAGAGTATAATCTGATTTACCAATTCTCCAACTCATCACAGCAATTTTCCGATCCGATTCAGCAATTTGCACCAAATAGCAATCCACTCATCAATCGATCGCAAAGTCAGACGCCTATTGGTCAAATGAGCAAAACACTATTCAACAATGACCCACTTTTAAGTCGAAACACAAGTATGGATTTCACGTTACCAAGTCAAAACGAAGATCTGATAGATCCATTGTTGAAAGACAAGTCGCCAGCTGACTCGCTCAAGAAGCGGAAGCTGAAAAATAGTAAAACAACAACAACAACATCTTCATTAGCAGCACCTACAACAACAACAACAGCAACCGCGACGACGACAGGAGGAATAGGGGGATTGGGAGGCGCGGCAACAAGTAGGGTTTCGAAAAAGGGTGTTAGTCCTTCAGAATCTACAAGCACGGGAACCGGATCTGGATCTGGCTCAGCAAAACACCACAACAATAATAACAAAACCAACAAAAACAATGACAAAGACAATTCTGGAGATAATTCGGGTGTTTCGTGCTCAAATTGCCATACTAAAACTACACCGTTATGGAGACGTAATCCTCAAGGACAGCCATTATGTAATGCATGCGGACTATTCCTTAAACTCCATGGAACTGTTAGACCTTTGAGTTTGAAAACAGATGTGATTAAAAAGAGACAACGTGGTGGCACTAATAATGGCAATGGTGGTGCCAGTGGGGATACCAAAAACGGATCAGACAATACCAAGAACAGTAACAATTACAACAACAACAACAACAATAATAACAATAATAATAATGGTAATAACAATAAAAACAGCATCAAGAACAAAAAGGATATGGCAGACGGTGATGATCTTAACCCTACTTCGATCAAGCGGGAGGATAAAAAAAGTGTTAGCAGTGCATCAAATAGTACTGCTTCTGCAGGTACCGTTTCTACTAATTCCACTACCGTTGGTGGTGGTGCAGTAAGGAAGAGACGACCAAGCATGAGGAGAAATAAGCTGAGTCAAAAATTAGCAGAGAGTATGCTTGCAAAGAATATAGACTCTAGTCTAGGTATAAGCTCAGAGTCAGCACCGTTTGTGTCTTCGTCATTACCCAACAGCACCATTTGGAGAGCGCGTGGAGAAAACGACGTAATGTCTTACGCCCATCCTAATGATGTACCTACAGACTTTAACTTTCATTCGTCGGCATCATCGGTCTCCTTATCTCGTCAAAACGCACAATTTTCGAATTACTCTTCAATAGCAAAAATGGAATTGGATTCTCCGTCGGGTAATAGAATGAGCTATTCACTGGCAACGCAAAGTGTTGAAGGTATGGGTGGCATGAATGGCATGGGCGGAATGGGCGGAATGGGCGGAGTTGGAGGAATTGGAGGAATGTTTGTTCAACAAAATGGCACTAATGACGATGACTCTCATTCGCGCATGGATATTACTAATGATGATGGTAGCTTAAACGATTGGGACTGGCTACGCGCCAACTACTAAAGTTGCTAATTTTGACAAGTTGTAAGTTTTTTTAATCTAAATTAATATATGTCTTGTTGATACTTTTTATTTCATTACTATTAGTGTAAAAGTAACTCAAAAAAAAAAAGGAAGAAAACAGAAAACAAAAGAAAAACAATCTAAACATATATTGGCTGATTTCACACTCATATAATATGGAAACGTTCATACTTTCAATATTCTCCATATTCCTCGCAATGGTCTCATTATACACAAAAGTTTGATTCTTTTGCAATAGACCATTTGAACACCCGATATCCATATAGGTGCATATATTTTCTCTAGTGCGTGGGAATTTCTTGATCTTCATTTTGTTTTTGTCTCTTTCTTTTCTTTACCCTTTTTTTTTTGTACTTTTTTAATTTTTTTTAATTTTTTTTTTCTGTTTGCACTCACATCTAGGGAAGGAAAGAAAAATATAAAAGGTCTTCGCTATACATTTTGAGATCAAATCTTATTCAAATCAGATAACAGCTAGAATCATCTTCACATCCCTTTCCACAGTAAAGAACCGCTTCACCGAGTCCGCCCAATAACAAACCTTTATTCATAGCTTGTCAAACTTCTTTCCAGTTTTGCTTTGCTTTGCTTTTTTTTTCCTTTTTCCTTTAGTTGTTTTTAATCATTTCACGAAAGCAAATACCTTGATTAAGCAGAGCCACATAGATATATCCAATCATGGGGAAGGATGTGGTAATTGCAAGAACCCCGAAATGCATCAGTGGGTTAGAATTCAGCGCCCTTTCAGCAGATGATATAGTAGCGCAATCGGAAGTGGAGGTGCAAACCAGAGACCTTTACGATTTGGAGAAAGGTAGAACAGCCAAAGCCGGGGGTGCTTTGGATCCACGAATGGGTACATCATCAAATGCACAAGAATGTTCTACTTGTCATGGGAACCTTGCCTCGTGCCAGGGCCATTTCGGTCATATTAAGCTAGCATTGCCTGTTTTTCACGTTGGATACTTCAAGGCCATCATCACAGTTTTGCAGTGTATATGTAAGAACTGTGCTGCGGTACTTTTGGATGAAAAAAATAAACGTCAATTTCTAAATGAACTACGAAAACCAGATATCGATAATTTGAAAAGAATGAAGATTTTGAAAAAAGTTTCTGATCAATGTAAAAAGCAAAGAAGATGCTTGAAATGTAATCATGTTAATGGAGTGGTGAAGAAAGCAGCAAGTGGTGCAGGTCCAGCAGCACTCAAGATTGTTCACGATACATTCAGGTGGATTGGAAAGAAAGATACTCCGGAAAAGGAGGAATGGGACAAGGAGATCGAGCAGGTATTTATGCGTAACCCAGAGTTGGAAAAGTATGCAAAAAGAATTACCGAGGACTTTAATCCATTAAAGACATTGAATTTGTTCAAGCAAATAACACCATCGGACTGTGAGTTATTTGGAATGGACCCCTTGAGAGGAGGAAGACCAGAGATGTACATTTGGAGATACTTGCCAGCACCACCAGTTTGTATCAGACCCTCAGTCATGATGGATGCACAATCTAACGAAGATGATTTAACTGTTAAGCTTACTGAGATTGTCTGGACCTCGTCGATGATCAAGGCTGGTATTGCAAAAGGTATCTCAATGAACAATTTGATGGAACAATGGGACTATTTACAATTGTCGGTGGCAATGTATATCAATTCAGATTCCGCCAATCCAGCTCTTATTCCCTCGGTGGGAGGTGGCGGCGGAGGTGGGTCTAAATCTTCTAAACCAATTAGAGGCTTTTGTCAAAGATTAAAGGGTAAACAGGGTCGTTTTAGAGGAAACTTGTCAGGTAAGAGAGTGGACTTTTCAGGAAGAACGGTTATTTCACCCGATCCGAATTTGAAGATTGATGAAGTTGCTGTGCCCGACAGAGTGGCAAAAGTCTTGACGTACCCTGAGAAATGTACAAGATACAACAAGAGAAAATTGCAGCAGCTTATCATAAATGGTCCCGATCACCATCCTGGTGCAAATTATGTGCAAAAGCAAAATGAGCCAGGAAAAAGAAACTTGCGATTTGGTGATCGTCACAAGCTCGCAAGAAGCTTGCAAGTGGGAGATTTGGTTGAACGACATATCGAAGATGGTGATGTTGTTTTGTTTAATAGACAGCCATCATTGCATAGGTTATCCATCTTATCACATTACGCAAAGATTCGTCCATGGAGAACCTTCCGTTTGAACGAATGTGTTTGTACTCCATATAATGCTGATTTCGATGGTGATGAAATGAACTTGCATGTTCCACAAACGGAGGAGGCAAGAGCAGAGGCTATCAACTTAATGGGAGTGAAGAACAACTTGTTAACTCCCAAATCGGGTGAGCCTATTATTGCCGCTACGCAAGATTTCATTACTGGTTCATACTTGATATCCCACAAGGATACTTTTTTGGATCGTGCCTCATTAGTGCAGTTACTAAGCATGATGTCTGATGCCGACATTCATTTCGACATTCCGCCACCTGCTATTTTCAAACCAGTTATGTTGTGGACAGGTAAACAAGTGTTTTCGCTCTTGATCAAGCCAAATAAACAGAGTAAAGTTATTATCAATCTTAATGCAAAGAACAAGACGTGTCATCCAGCCCCTAAAGGTTTTCCTCCGGAAATGTCTACAAATGATGGTTATGTTGTCATTAGAGGCTCACAAATCCTAAGCGGATTGATGGACAAGTCTACTCTTGGTGATGGTAAGAAGGATTCAGTGTTTTACGTGATTCTACGAGATTACGGTCCGCACGAGGCTGCAGCAGCAATGAATAGAATGGCCAAGTTGTGTGCCAGATACTTGGGAAATAGAGGTTTCTCTATTGGTATCAATGATGTGACTCCCGCAACTGAATTGAGACAGAAAAAGGAGTTGATGGTTGAGCAAGCATACCTCAAGTGTGACCAGCTCATTGACTTATTTAATAGAGGTAAATTGGAAACACAACCGGGTTGTAACGAAGAGGAGACTTTGGAAGCTAAGATTGGTGGTTTGCTTTCCAAGGTGAGAGAAGAAGTTGGTAATGAATGTATTAGAGAATTGGATTCGCTTAATGCACCATTGATTATGGCAACATGTGGTTCTAAAGGTTCCATTGTGAACGTTTCTCAAATGGTGGCAGTTGTTGGTCAACAGATTATATCAGGACATCGTGTTCCTGATGGATTTCAAGATCGTTCATTGCCACATTTCACTAAGAACTCAAAGACACCGCAATCGAAGGGTTTTGTTAGAAATTCTTTCTTTAGTGGTTTATCACCACCAGAGTTTTTGTTCCATGCCATCTCTGGTAGAGAAGGTTTGGTTGACACTGCTGTTAAAACTGCAGAAACAGGTTACATGTCACGAAGATTGATGAAGTCTTTGGAGGATTTGTCTGCACAATATGATGACACTGTGAGAAACTCATCCAATGGTATTGTTCAATTCACATACGGTGGTGATGGATTAGACCCGTACGATATGGAAGGTGATGCAAAACCAGTCAATTTCATTCGACAATGGGATCATGCATATAACTTAACATTCAGTGCCAACGACAAGTCGTTGTTACCATACCAAATTATGGATGTGGTGGAGCAGACCTTGAGACCACGTGAAGAAGCTTTAAAGACCGGAGATGAGGAGGGAAAGACTGAAGATCAATTGGTTGATCAAAAAGATGCTCAACGTGAATTCTATCGCTCAGTGCGAGATTTTATGGCACAAAAAGCAGAACGATTGGCAAGGTTGCGAGAAGAGCGTGGACTCAAGCCTTATTTTACTTTTGATAAGCAGTCAAGCGATCAAGACGAAATGGTACTAGACGAGGATGCTTCCAAAGTCAATGCTATCGACCAGCTTATGAAGATCTCTAAAAAAACAGTTAAAATCTTCCTTACTCAATGTCTTTATAAGTATTCAAGAGCCAAAGTTGAAGCCGGTACAGCAGTTGGTGCAATTGGTGCACAATCTATTGGTGAACCAGGTACACAAATGACCTTAAAGACTTTCCATTTTGCCGGTGTTGCTTCTATGAATGTTACCTTAGGTGTGCCCCGTATTAAGGAAATTATTAATGCCTCCAAAACGATTTCTACGCCGATTATTAACGCCGTATTGGTGAATGAAGATGACGAAATTGCTGCGCGTGTAGCAAAAGGAAGAATTGAGAAGACATCACTCAAGGATGTTTCCATCTATATTGAGGATGTATACAAGGATAACTTGGCCTTTTTGTCGATCAAAGTTGACTTGGATTCAATTGAAAAATTGCAATTGGAATTGGATATCAGCAACATTGCTGAGGCAATTTGCAAGGCGCCAAAATTGAAAATTTCGCAGAGTGATGTCTCGGTCATGGGTAAGGATCGTATCTTGGTTGCGTGCCGGGTTACTGAATCAAAAACCGAGAGTTTAAAGAGTGGCGAAGACCAACGTAACAATCTTTTTTTCCGTATGCAACTGCTTAAGCGTGTGCTTCCAGATATTTGTATCAAAGGTCTTCCAAATATTTTCCGTGCTGTGATCAACATCAAAGATGATAATAAGAAGGAACTTTTGGTTGAAGGGTATGGTTTGAAAGATGTGATGAATACTGAAGGTATTGTTGGAACCAAGACTACTACCAATCACGTGCTTGAAGTCAATGAGATTTTAGGTATCGAAGCTGCACGTTCGTCCATTATTAGAGAAATTGATTATACTATGAGTAACTATGGTATGAGTGTTGATCCTAGACATATTCAGCTTTTAGGTGATGTCATGACATACAAAGGTGAAGTCTTGGGTATCACACGTTTTGGTTTGAGTAAAATGAGAGACTCTGTTTTACAATTGGCATCTTTCGAAAAGACAACTGATCATTTGTTCGACGCTGCCTTCTACATGAAGCGTGATAAGATTGAAGGTGTTTCAGAATGTATTATTTTGGGACAGACGATGGCAATTGGAACTGGTGCGTTTAAATTGGTGAAATCATCAAATTTCAGTGATAAGGTATTGAGAAGAAAACAGACTTTGTTTGAATCATGTTGTCAAGTTCCTGTTGCTGCCTAGGCTAAAAAAAAGGGGGCTTGGCCAATCTTGAAGAACTAGAAACAAGAATAAAAGTATTAAAAAGAAAAACAAATTTAAAAAAGGGAATAAAAAGGGAACGAAAAGGGAACGAAAAAGGAACGAAAACTCAAGTTACTAACGTTCTATAACAAAATTCTTGTATAATTACACACATGGACACAGACATATAGACTTATTTATAGTACAGACTTTATAATGTCAAAAGACATGTGCATCAGCTCTAGAAATATTTTACTCTATAAATGTTTTTTTTTTTTTGGTACTGGAAAAAGAAGAAAAAGAAGAAATAATCTTTAAATTTCCTTTTCTTCCTCTTCCTCTTCCTCTTCCTCTTTCTCTTTCTCTTTCTCTTTCTCTCTTTTTCTTTATCTCATTAACTTTTCAGCTAAAATGTGCTTCTAATCAGCTTAGGCAATTGCATTTTTCAAGTCTTGCAAGGCCTTAAAGGCTTCACCAGTCACAATCGATTTCTTTGCAAGCTCAACGCCGCCTTTCCAATCGTGTGAGATTCCGGAAACGTAAGCAAGTGCTGCAGAATTTAACAAGATATAATCCACGATTGGATGATTAGGGCGGCCTTCAACAATCTTGAACTCATCATTGTCTTGTTTCAAAACATGGTCCAAAATCTGCGCGTTTTCGTCGGGTGTGCCTGATTTCACTGATGATATGTCATGTTCAGGTAAGCCGAAATCCTTTGGTGAGATCCTGTCTATTGTTATTTCTCCATTTTCCTCAACCATCCAGATTTTCGTATATCCTTTTGGTGCAATTTCATCAAGAACACATTCTCCAAACACAACCATTGTTCTCTTATGGATGTGGCTTTTCTTTGCTAATATCGATGCAGCTTTTGCATAGTTTTCTCCCAATTTCTCGCTGTAGACTCCGAGTATCCTCGATTGTATTGGGATTGGATTGATCAACGGACCCAAGATGTTAAAGATTGTAGGCACACCCAATTGCGCTCGCACATTGCTAACAATGCCCATACCTGGGTGGAATGATGGTGCAAATAAGAAACAAAATTTCGATTTTTTCACAATCTCGGGTAAAGTGACAACATTTATCCTCGATAAGTCGACCCCCAAGGACTTTAGTAAATCTCCTGACCCCAGCTTTGAGGTGCTTGCCTTTCCACCATGTTTGCACACCGGTAATCCCATTCCGGCTGCAACAATAGCTGAAGATGTCGACACATTGAATGTGTCCTGTCCGTCACCTCCAGTGCCCACAATATCAATGTATCCACGTTCATCAATCAAGTGGTCACCAATGGTCTCTGCAAAATCCAACACGGTGTCGACGGCTGCAGCAATGTAGTCGGACTCCTGGTCCAAGCCTCGCATTCTCAATGCACATAAAAAGGATGCTATTTGGATATCGGATGCTGCACCAGTGAAAATTAGTCTAATCACCTGTGCAAGGTCATTCGGCAGTAACTGTGGCGGGGACGGTAAAAGTGACTTGATATAACTTGTGAGTACCTTATCGGTCGCAGGATTTGAATGCATCATAGTTGGTCGATTGTCTGATAGCAAAGTATTGGGTGAATAGATTATTGAATGGTATAATCTACTAAAGGAAGAAGAAAACGCAACAAGTCAAAAAAAAAAAATAATAAAAAAAATCAAGATCAAAAATAAGAACAAGTCTCCTCGAGGGCTTCCACTGCGTTATATAATGAAATGATGATTCATAATTTTTCAACAAGTATTGGAAGTCTTTATTGAATTTCGTAACCGAGAAGAAGAAGAAGAAAAAATAAAAAATAAAAAAATAAAAAATAAAAAATAAAGAAAAAATTTAATTTGTATTATTTTTTTAATATGTATTCTGTTTTTTACTTTTAATCTTTTTACGTTTCACGAGATCTGCTCATGACAACAGATGGTCTTGGCTCGATTATCATGAACTTAGATGTGCCATTTAGAAAATATGGAAATTATTTGACCTTATTGGGAAATGTGTGTGTGTGTATTTTCAATTCGTTTCAGTTCTTTTAAGTTTCTCAAGTTGTATGTATATTTATGTATGTAGAAATTTCTTTTGTGCAACGTTGTAATCGTTGTCGTTTTATAGAAATAAACATTCCATTGGTGTACTCCATAATTTTATTGATCTATTTATTATTTTCTTCTTAATCTTTATACCCTCGTACTCTAACTTCCATCACAAGTCTTTACATTATTTCTTTCTGTTTCTATTTTACCTCTCTCTCTCTCTCTCTCTCTCTCTCAGACTATTGAGATTGTGAAATTGGCCTCCTTATCGGCATCAAGGTAAGAGTCACAAATGACCCAACACGTCAACTTGTGTTCGCCAACAGTCGGAACATTGAACTCAATGTTAAAAGTCTGCTCCAACTGACTGATTTGGCATTTCTTGATAGCATATAATTGACTTTGACCTGAAGATGGCACTCCAACAACAATCCACCAGTTTTCCGTTTTCAGAATTGGTAATCCATTACTAACCACTTCAAGCGATTCCATCTCTTCATCTCGCTCCAAACTCACCGACAACAAAACCGACTCATCAACTTCAACACTAGTTTTCTGCAAATCATAAGTGAGCTTAACATTTGGATATTTATTCACAAATGCTGCCACATCGTTTAATCTCTCGTCATCCTCTGGGATCTGCAACACCTCATCACGCTCATCATCTTCAAGACTCATTATGTCGTAGACACTAGTCACGTTATGCTCTTTACAACGCTTCAATAGCGCTTCATTGTCAAAATGCGGAATTTGCCGAAGGTGGTTTTCAAATGACCATGTGCGTTGAGTAATCATTTGAGACAAATCCATGAGTAACATCGCATTGAGATGTCCCTCCCCTGATAACATATCAATACATGCATTAAGCAATTTCGACATCAATACCTCAAGAATTTTTTCGACATCGAACCTCAATGTATCGGGAAACTTCACCCGCGAAATAAATGCTTGAATGAGAATAAACACTTTCGTGAATGGAGTAATATTAACTTGAGTACCACCATTCAATTTAATAGGCATCTTCTTCGCCAAACTCGTCAATAACTTGTCCTCGCCATTCCTGATGGGAATGTTTTCAAACTCAACAGCATTTGCCAATGCAAGAAGAATATCTTTCAACTTGCTTGCTTCGCTTAGCCCACCAAAGAAATTCAATGTATCGTAACTTAATCCATAGTGCGATGCAATTAATGCTTTGTTCAATGTAGCAAATTGTAAATTATCTTCTTCTTCTTCGTTATCATCATCATCATCATCACTACTACTCTCGTCGCCTTTCTCTTCAATAAAGCCGTTCTGGACCAAGTCATCAACAACAGATTCAATAATCATTGACAAATACTCACTAAGGCCATCTGATGAAATATCCTTGCAATTGTAATAGCTAGGGTTGCTCAAAAGTCTACGGTAGAAAAAAGAATGCGTCAACAAGTCGAGACACTCAGCTCTTTGTCTCAACAATTTATCAACAATACCAGCTATGAAAAATTCGTGCACATGTGAACGCAATTGACTCTCCACCATTATTCCTGTGTTGATAAACGACAGGTAATAGTTGACCATTTCAGATGAAGTTTGCATGTATATGTGTCCATCATTCTGCAAACTCAGACAACTTCCAATCATATCAAAGATAGTGGTGACATTATAATCAATCTCACGATGTTCGTAGTTATCCAGATACTGCGTCTTGTCAATCATAACAACATCCGCCAATATCGAAAAGTCTTCAGATTCCCTTGTGGCAATCAAAACTGATACTGTTCCATTTGCAAACAAGTGTTTTGCAATTTTCTTATCCAAGTCACTAAAAGTATTGAGGTATAGTGCCACGCCGGCGTCTTTCAAAAATGCCTTCAATTGCACACTCTTGACTTTGTCCACAAACTTTTGAGCATCAATTCCAGCTTTGAAGTTGAAAGCGCTCTGTTTGGCAATTTTTAAAGCCATTTCATTCGAATTAGCATAAATCAACACTTTCTTTCCCATTTCAATATATGATGGAACATCATTGAGGTATTCATGTTCACCATCATCACTGCCATTAACATTACTATTATCATCGATAGTCAAATCAATTTGCAGAATATCGTGTTCTCTAACAGATGCGGGAAAATTAACAATATTTGCCTTTTTGATATCGAGCCACGTACAAACATCACGCACGTCCATAAGTGGATATGATATCGCAACTAATCTGAGACTTGTCTCGTGGCTATACTGGGATCGCAATAGTCTCACCCTTGTCAACAAAAACTCGTAAACTGGGTTAGCTTCCATCAAGTGCAAGTCATCGAGGATAAGCAATCCTATTGATCTAACAGACTTTAATGTTTTCCATCTTCTGACTAAAGAATAAAAGTACTCTGGCTTACCAACTATAATCTGAGATTTGTTGTAACCTTGAACATCAATTTTTAAATCTCCTGTTAATTTGAAAATATTAGCCTCGTTCGATTTTGCAAACCTTTGCACATATTGATCAATAGATGTTTGTTTTGAAGTGATGTAAACCGCTCTTCCATTCGATTGTTGTAAATGACGCGAGATAGCCAAGTCTGGTACATGCAACTTTTCTTGTCCCTGGTTAATTCCAATAAAACAATTCTGCTGGTCTTCGTCACAGATGATATCGTACACTTCCTGGCTGAAAACTGGCGGTATATTTTCAAATTCATGAACATGGGCATCGTCAAGTTGGTTGGTTCTCGCAGTATAATACGACTTATCTTTTGGAATCGTCAAATCAGTAACAATAGCCGTCTTCCATGTACAATTCACCCACTTGGCACTAACAAACGATAATATCAAATTCGGTGATAATGGCTTGCTAAGAGGAACATGAAACTCCAAAATGCGATTTTCTCCGATTTGCAGCTGGCGCACAAACACTTGCCGGTGCAATAACAACCTGAGCCCATTGCAATCCTCCAAAATAACTTCAAATACCTCTTGTCTGCCATGTACTTCCCAGATCCAATCCCATTCTGGTCTAACTTCAACTTTGATTCGCATAAACTCGTCTGATATGGGCTGCACGGCATAATCTACAATTTCAATTTTGGGGAACGACGAGATATACTGCATTGCTAATCTAGCATTTCCACCTTTCAAGTAAAGAACTTCTGCCAACTCTTCTGTCGTCAAATTGAAATACTGCAGCCATGGCAAATGCGAGGACTCTGATGCTCTAATGATATCACGTGGCACAAGAGAACCAAATTGACGCAATGGCGAATCGCATAGCCACATCCTCTGTTTAGCCATTTTCGCCAATTCGAGTGTATACTTTGCCAATGAGGACCATTTCTTCAAAATCGCAAGCTCATATAAAGCATGGAGTAAACGATCTGCAGACTGCTTAATGTATATCATATCTGCAATTAATGCGTAGCCTTCTAAATGTAAACGGGAAATATACGTTTGAAAAAGAATGCTTATCTTGGCCACAGGCTCAATTGGAGGTTCTCGAATGGGGAATGGACATTTCTCCATCAACTTACTGATTTCCAATCTCTCTTCTCTTCGCACCGGAAGAAGCTGGAATTCGTCCGATTGTGCAAAGACTCTAATAATATCGCTTTCTTTGTGCCATGGTTTGAGTAAGGAATTGTACCTATTGATTGTTTGATAGCTTATGTAGTGGTAAGATGCAATTTTTCCGAGCTCCGTGGCTTTTACAAGGCCATTATCATATTCTATTAATCTGCACCTTTGTAATACAGTGAGTGCAACGTGTGCCATTTCTGCTCGTTTTACATAAAGTGATGGATCATCTCTTTTCCCTTTTCCAATTCCATTTCCATTTCCACCCAACATATAAAGCGATGGTAGTTGAAGCATTCGCACATATAAATAAGTATGGCCAAGCCAGTCTACTGCTGATTCCAAAGTCTTTATGGACCCTCTCACTACTTCAGCGTTCATACTGTCAATAAGTTTGTTCAACATTTGGGATTCAATAGGATATTGCTGATTCAAAATGGCAAGATAATACTGAATTTCATCCTGTGTAGTAATGATAACACCTTCACCGTTTTTGTCGTATCTCGGACGACCTGCTCTTCCCAACATTTGGAAAACATCCTGAGGAGAAAGTTGCATCCATGAACCGGATTCAGGCGAGTATACTTCTGTACCCTTGATAATGACCGTATGTGCTGGCAAATTGACACCCCATGCCAATGTTGCAGTTGACACAAGGACTTTGAGGTGACCTTGGGCAAACAAGTCTTCAACCAATGTCCTTTCTTCTTTGCTTAAGCCAGCATGATGAGCTCCAATACCACTGCCAAGAATCCTCTGCAACTTGGCGTTAGTGACTTGTGCACTTTCTTGTGACAAAATTTCTCGAGTACTATCTTCGGCAACTAGATTCAAATCCAGTTCTTGATCCAGTAAACGATTTATAAGATACTCGGCAGTACTAACTGTTTCATTTCGCAGGTGGACAAATACAATTAATTGGTGATTTTGCTTTAAAGTCTTGTGTACTAGGTCATAGCAAGCTTCGTCAATCGCAAGCCGTTTCTTTAATGCCTTTTGGTCCTTGATGACTACGAATTTTTGTTCCAATGGGCATGGTCTATACGACAGATCAAAATAGAAGATGCCTTCTTCGTTAGCCCCAATGAATTTTGCCACATCATTATAGTTTGGCAAAGTTGCTGAAAGACCAACAATTCTTACCTCATTCTCCTGGTCTCTATTGATACGAGCTATTATAGACTCCAACACTGGTCCTCTTTGATCATGCAACAAGTGGATCTCATCGATAATCACCAACTTGATCAAACTCAAATACTCGTGGTTCTCTCTAGTGATAATATCCCATTTTTCAGGGGTAGTAATGAGCACATTTGTCTCTTTTATTTGTTGCTGTGAAAGTGATGCATCACCTGTTAATTCGTTAACCACCAATCCAAACACTGGCGTAAGTCTCCTTTGAAATTCCCTGACTTGCTCCAGTACTAAAGCTTTCAATGGGGCAATGTATACAATCTTAAACTGGTCTTTGTTTATGGCATCATTAAAGCGATGGTTAGAAATAGCTCGAAGCATCGTGAGCATAGCAACATTGGTCTTACCAGCACCTGTTGGTGCACATATCAACAAGTTTTCATCACTACCAAATGCCTTGGGGTAGATTTTAGATTGTATGCGGTTAAATGTGGTGGTCTCATTCGTGGGAAAAACTTCGCGTGCCCACGCGGGCAATGATGATGTTGGCAAAAGTTCATCTTTTTCAACGTTTTTTTGTTTTGCTAGAGGGGGTGGAACAGTAATGATATCATAGCTTGGTAGTTTTTCTTGAAACGTACCCTCGGGTAGTGTAACTTTTAATTCGGTGGCCTTTTCTTCATAAAAACGTCTTCTTGTCAACTCCTGAGTAATATGACGTTGATCTTTTTCGGTGAAGATCAATTCCATGGCTAGATTGTACAATCGAAGCAGAAACATCTCTTTCATGATTTTTTTCAAACTCAATGTTGTCTCATTCTCTTCTAGTCGTTTTGTAAAGACTATTCTCCATCGATCTTCAACGATTTTATCTACTAATGCCGAATCTTCAATGAGATGCTTGAGTTTTTCTTTTAATACTTTCGAGGCATCTATTGTTTTATCACTCAAAATTTTAGACACAGTTTCAATCTCAATTCCAATACGGGCCATTCGCGACTTAAAAATTTGCCAGTTGAAGGCAACTTGCGATGCTACTCCTCTTTCTATTGAATCGTCATAATCTTCTTTCTGATCATTGACTTGCTCATCTTCTTCATCTTCTAATTCGACAACTTCCTTTGAATAAACTTCACCTCCCTCTAGTTGATTTCCGTCTTCTTCCTCATCCATCTCAATATCCACTGTAACAATTTGTTGTTGTTGTTGTTGTTGTTGTTGTTGGTGGTGGTGCTTTTCCCCTGCTTGATCAATCTCATGTTTGTGCAAGAATGAGTTATGCAAATTAGCCAACTGTATCAACTGACTCAATTCTTCATCCTTGACCTGGATCTTCAATAATGCATTAATCTCCTTCCTTTTCGTTGTAACATTGATGGTGTCTGAACCAAGTATTTCCAAGAGTATTTCCACCGCAGATGTAATAATCTCGGGTGATGCATCAAGTAGATAGGACCTTATCTTTGTAAGAAATGTGTCGTATGCTTCTTCAAACTTATATGCACTAGCAGCTGTTGCAGTAGCTGCAGTGGCTGCAGTGGTTGTATTAATGTTGGTATTGACTAAAGAATCGCCCTTCGGCAGTTCCCCATGAACTTCACTCATGATATGTAGATGTATATATATGTATATATATATGATTTATTGCCGTTTGAAAGTGACAGAAAAGTAAATGGTACAATAAAACTAGCGCAGTTTATTTTGGAAAAATCCCTCTTTTCCTTAATGGCGATAGTGGTGCTCTTAGTGGTGATGAGGGGGAGCGCTTCTAAGCGTATATTTTCAAAAAATGTCTTTCTATATTGGAGGTTTGCAAGCTGCTGCTGCTGCTGCTGCTGCTGCTGCTGCTCCTGCTGCTGCTCCTGCTGCTGCTTCTTTGTTTTTTCAAAGTCTGCGGCTTGGAGAAATTTCAAATTTCGTTCTCTGGCATCGAGCGGCAGCTAACGATTAAGGAAAACCAAAATTAAAAATGAAAAAAAAATACGAAAATCATACAAGTTTTCCGAAGAAAAAAAAATAAAAATTAAAAAACAGGAAAGAATTAAATGGCAGAGAAAACGAAATGAGGAGAAGCTACTTGTAATTAAGTTCTGACCACAGGATGGATTATCAATATTGTCAACCATTACTTTAAAAAATCTACATCAACCTATTTTTCATTTTTTTAGTAGACCTTGTTCAAGAAATCCTTCTTGGTGAAATCCCATGAGTCGTCAGAGATTCTTCCTCTCAACACTGGAACTTCGCTTCCTGGAACGTAAACATCTTCAAACAAGATATCCATTCTAGCTTCAGGTGGAGCATCGGCCTCGGCTTCGGCAACTTGTTCGTCAACATACTTTCTTGCGGCTTTGTCGTATTTCTTAATTTCTTCTTCGGTAGCAATGTTCTTTTCCAACAACACAGCTTTCAATCCAGCAATTGGATCACTCTTGGATCTCATGTGTTGGACTTCTTCTCTGGTTCTGTAAGTAGTACCTGGGTCGGACATGGAGTGACCACCGTATCTGTAGGTCTCAAACTCGACAACCAATGGACCGTTGCCTTGGGTAGCCCAGTCCTTGGCGAATTTAGAGCCTTGGTAACAAGCCAACACATCCATACCGTTGATTTTCAAACCTGGAATGTATTGACCTCTCTTGTAGTATTCAGTCATGGCTGAACTTCTAGCAGCTGAGGTACCCATACCGTACTTGTTGTTTTCACAAACAAAGATACATGGCAAGTTCCACAATTTGGCCATGTTGTATGATTCAAACACTTGACCTTGGTTTGAGGCACCATCACCATAGAGACAAAAGTTTACTGCTTTTTCGCCCTTGTACTTGTGGGAGAAGGCCAATCCTGCACCCAATGGGACTTGGGCACCAACAATACCGTTACCACCGTAGAAACCTGGGGCAAACATGTGCATGGAACCACCTTTACCATAAGAAACACCTGATCTTCTACCCATCAACTCGGCCAAGATAGACTTGACAGAGGCACCTCTCATGTGGGCGAAACCGTGACATCTATAGGATGTGATAACGGTGTCCTTGGGGCCAATGGCGTTTTCAATACCAACGGCAACGGCTTCTTGTCCAATGGACAAGTGACAGAAACCTCTAATCTTCTTGGCCTTGTACAATGCGTCTGATGCCATCTCCATTCTTCTAATGACAATCATGTCCTTGTACATTTGCAAAAGAGTCTCTTTCTCGGTTTCGAATTCCAACTCTGGGACTTCCAAGTTGTAGCCTTCGAAAGAGGACTTGGGCAAATCAACGGTGACCAAGTCACTGCTGTCTGGAGTTGCGCTGGTGGCCAAGGTTCTGGTTAATTGCGAAGTTACTTGGTGAGACCTGGTGGAAACACCTCCAATCACCCTGCTTGCATTGATGAGACGACTCATTGTGTTGGGGATGATGATGTTGATGATGTTGATGTTGATGTTGTTAAAGATGCGTAAGAGATGTGTAAGGGTAAATGAGATAACTGTGTGTAAAAAAAAGTGCAGATTAAACTCCGGTTGGAAATTGTATGGATTGTTAGTAGTGTAATTTTCTCTTGCGAAATGAGAGAGTCTCTCTGTGTGTGCGTGTATATTGTATGTTGTGTGTATACATCTCTCTCTCTCTTTCTCTCCTTCTCTCCCGGCACTTGTCTGCTTCTCTTCTTTGGTTTACTACATCTTTTTATTACCCTAATCTAAACAAACAAACAAAAAAACAAAAAAGGGAGAAAGCTGTACCTGTCAAACATCAGAAAAAAAAATAATAAAAATAATAATAATAATAATATAAAGAGATGGTGCTACCATGTGCGCTAACAATTTTGTCTCCTAATGGTTGACAGTAATCCGTAGACCTTTTTTTTTAATTTATTTATAATTATTTATTACAAATCCCCAACAGAGAGAGAGAGAAAGAGAAGACAAAAAGAGGGGAAGAGATGGAAAGAGCAAGAACAAAAAGAAAACAAATGGAGAGAAAATATAAAATAAAAGCGGCATTTAATCTCCGAAACTCTTTTTCTTATAGTTGCTACCATGTGTATTCTGATGAAGTTGATTCCAACCTTTAACTTGAAAAAAAGAAAATTGAAAAAAAAAAATTGGAATAAAAACTAAAAAAAAACAAATAAAATTTTGAGTTGGTGATAATTTACCTTTCCTTTTTTCGAATTTTATTTTTATTTTTATTTGCAAGAATTTGTTTATGGAATCTTATAATGATATCGAAACTAGATAGGCATATTGTCTTCTTGATCTTCCCTTTTTTTTTTGTGATTACGAGGATCTTGTAGTTGAGGACATGTTCAATAACAATACGTGATGTTGTTATATTTTGCCAAAGCCACAACTCAATCTGAGCTCACTACTTAATAATAGCAAATTCAAACGGCCTGCAAAACAATATATGACTAAACTAGCTCTGTAGTAATATCTTTATCTTTATGTATGTATATATATATATATATATATATGTATATACTTTTTTCCCCCTCTTTTTCATTATTATAACTATCTATATGAGATTGACAAGAGAGTAGGAATGATTGATTGTGGTAGTTGAGAACTAAAACAAGTAAAGAAAGTTAAGAAAGGAATAATTGTGACAAGATCAATTTAGACAATTCAATCTAAGTCCTTTTCCCAAAAAAAGAAGAAAGGAAAAAGGAAAAGAAAAAGCAAAAAAAAAAAAAAACTGTGGTGCTGGGATTCACATTCGTAACTCCGTGTTTCGGTTCCACAACACCTTTATATATATGTAGACTCAAATTGAGATTATATTCACGGGTTTACACATGTAGAGAATATCTTTGCAGAATTGAAATCACCGAGCTCCCCCTCCTCCCCCCTCCCAACGGAATTGAGCCGCATACTTGCCTCATTAAGGAAAGTGTGGGTGCGGATTCATTAGAGTTTATCATCTAATTTGCCAAAGAAAAGAGCGAGACAGAGAGAGACAGAGAGAGAGAGATGTATTTTGTCTGTGTGTGTGGGTGTGTGTGTAATTATAGATAAGAGATGTAGGGTTGTGTTTAAGGACAAAGATAAATACTACTATGGCTCCAACTATTCAAATATAGAAAACAAAAAATGCATTACTAATCCATGCACTAATTGCAATATATAGCTCTAATTCTTTTTTTATTATTATTTTTTTGATTTTCCTTACCAAGGTGTTATTCCAACTTTTGAACCACAATATAAATACATTGAAAGTTGGAGTCTTGTCTCGAATGAAGTTTCAACGTCTTTATTAGCAACAAATCAGTTCCAGTTTGTTTAACTTTGTTTAAAGTCGTACTAGTTAAAGTTTAGTCAATTACTCACACTCACACAGTGTTTATAAATATGGCAAAATCTATCGAGCAATTAATATCCAAAAGAGCTAAGGGGCGTACTTCCTCTCACTTTACTAATGGTCCTTCAGAGGCACCGCCAGCTGGGTTCAAGCCACATCCAAAACCATTGTTGTTATCGTATGGTACGCCAAACAATGGGTTTTTTCCTATAGATTCACTCGATATCAATTTGGTCAATTTTCCATTTGAACATCTTGACAAATACAATCTGCCACAAGACTCATTGCAAAAATTGTCCATTTCCATCAAAAATGGCAATGACACCAATGGCCAAAGCAGCAAGAACATCGATAAAGAAAAAGAGGAGTTTCCAACATTTCAAGTAACAAGACATTTCGACGACCCAAACTTGACCGATTTGTCAACTGGTTTACAATATGCTGCTGTCGAGGGACATGCACCTTTGCTTGAGTTTACCAAAAATTTCATCACTAGAGCTCACAAACCTGCAAACGACGAATGGGGACTGATTATCACTACCGGTGCCAGTGATGGCTTAAACAAGGCAGTAGACGCTGTTTTGGATAACGGTGACGTCATCTTGATTGAAGAATTCACCTTTACCCCATTCCTTCGCTTTGTTGATAATGCCGGTGCCATTCCAATACCTGTCAAAATTGCCTTGAGCAGTGACTCAAATGGACTTGACTTGGATCATTTGCAAAGTTTATTGGAAAACTGGCAGGTCCATCACAAGGATTTACCCAAGCCAAAGGCATTGTACACCATTGCCACGGGACAAAACCCCACAGGTTTCACCCAATCTGTGGAGTTTAGAAAAAAAGTATACCTGCTCGCGCAAAAGCACGATTTAATAATTATCGAAGACGATCCTTATGGATATTTGACCTTGCCCAAATATGAAGCGCCATCAAAAGATGGTTTTGAAACTCCATTTAGACGTGAACTGGCAAAACTTGCAAAGCAATTGACCATTGATGAGTATTTAAAAGATCACCTCACACCCTCGTATTTAGAGCTCGATTTAGATGGCAGAGTTATTAGAGTCGAAACATTTTCCAAATTGTTTGCTCCAGGTTTGAGATTGGGATTCATTATAGCTCATCAAAAGATAATCAACGTAATCAAAAACTATGCTGAAGTCATCAATAGAGGCGCTTCAGGTGTAGCACAATTGATTGTTAATGATGTTATCCAGGGAAAACTAGGCGGAGTAGATGGTTGGCTCAATTGGATCTTGAAGATGAGAGCTACATATCTGCTTAGAAAAGACTTGCTTGTACACACAATTCTCCAATCTGAGGCGTATAAACAAGGTTTGGTGGATATAATTGACCCCAAGGCAGGAATGTTTGTTACTTTCAAAATAAAGTTTCTTGATGGTAGACCAGAGGACGAAATCGTTGACAAAGTCCAACAATTATTCTGGAAGATTATTAGCTACGGAGTCTCTGTCGTGCCTGGTAACAAGATGACAGTTGATGCCAAGTTCAGTGCCAGTAGAAGCAATTTCTTTAGGTTGTGTTATGCCCCAGCTAATAACGACGAAGATTTGGTTGAAAGTGGCAAGAGATTAACAGAAGCAGTGCTCGAATTTTACAAAAATGGTGAGAAATTTTAAATATACACTACAAAAGTGCAAAAGTTCAAAAGTGCAAAAGTATAGAGTATAAAAATTATAAAGTAATACATCACTAAAGTTTGTTTCTTCTCTTTTTTTTTTGTTTTTTTATTTACAGAAATAAAAAAATACCGAAAAAGAAAAAATAAAAATTTGGGCAAGAGGGAAGGGGAAGGGGGAGGTAATTGGATCAAGTGTGAATCGCTAGAGGTTATGTAATGAATTTCAACTTGAATTTACAATTCAAACTCGCCACTCTCTTTACCTGTTTGATTATGACCAGAGCCGGCAGAAAGTTTATTTTGCTCCTCAATCAAGTTTTCAAAATCGCCCACCATAGAGCCTAGCAACTCGCTGGCCAATTTGTGATAGGCCAATTGCGCTTGAATCAAATTCAAAAACTCTTGCAATGGTTTTGCATTCTCAACAACATTTTGCATAATGTTTATGGCATCCTCTACTGTATTGGCAAATTCGTCTTCGGCATTCTCCATATCGACACGCAACTTGCTCTCCTTTGCAGGGTTATTGCAATTGGTCAAATTGTATCTAGTCATATCGTAATCAATTCTCTTTTGCTCAACCTTACGTTGGATATTATTTGATTGTGAAATCAATGAACGTAAAGTGGTTTGCAATGGCAAGTTGAACTTCTGTTTGATCAATTGATCCTGTCCAATTCTTGCATCAGCAATCTTTTTGAGACTTGAGGAGTACAAGTCAAGTCCCTTTATCAATGGGTCGGAACTCTCACTTTTAGTTGTTCCTGCTGCAACACTAGCCAATTGAGAGTAGTCCTCATCAGCACCTGTTCCTGAACCATCGGTGAGTACACTAGCATCAGTAGCTCTGCTCAATGCATGGTACAAAGTTTTTGGAGGTTTAAAGGTCTCGTCTGGCTTAATCAATGCCGCCTGCGCTTCAGCCGTGGTGGTGGCTTTCGACAAATTGGAGAATCGTCTAGTAATATTTTGGCTGAAATCAGTAAAACTCTCTTGCAAGTTCAGTGGATAATCATAACTTTCATTTTCGTAATTCGTGGTGATCTTCAATACATTCTTATATAATTTCTCAATGCTGTTACACTTTTCAGCAAGAGCAATGTATTCAGTGGGCAATTGGGAGATATCGTCTGCGTTAACTTTACCAATCTTTTCCTGCACCATACGCTGAGTACGCTGTGCCAAGGGGAGAACCTCGTTGTTGAAGTCAGTGGTGAGCCTGTCGCCAAACGACTTGAGATCTTTGGTGAAGTTTGCAAAATTGAATGACATAATTGAAGGAGGCCTGGTTTTAGTAAAATTTTGGTTGTGTGATTGGTTGTGTGATTAGTTGTGTAACTACTATTGATGTGAATTCAATTTCAGAACAGATAAACAGTTCAAAATTGCAACAGTAGTCACCAGTAGAGAGACAATTTTAAGGGTTATCTGTACAACAAACTCAGTTTTAAAGTTCTCCTTGTCGCGACAATGCAAGGTACATCTGGATGCGACAATTGCGCCACCTACAACTTTAAGACCTACTACTTCAACACTAGTTAATTGATGAATACTGCTATTACTATTGCTACAAAAGACCTGAAACTAATATATTTGCATTTTAACACTATTTTTTACACTATTTTTGCAACAGTTTTACGACAGTTTTGCAACAGATTTACAGCAGTTTTACAGCATCTTCAATGCTTCCAATCTGATATCCACAGCAGATGCACTCTCTGGGTTCTCATACAAATGATGCTTTCCTTCCAAAAGCTGTGCGTGCACGGATCTCAAAGCCCGCAAAGTATCTTTTTCATTAATCACAGCGCTAATATTGATTTCATTAGCACCTTGACTAATCATCTCAATGTTGATTTGCTCATCTGCCAAGATCTTAAACATATTGCCTGCAATGCCAATAAAATTGACCATTTGCTTACCAACAAGCGAGATAATGGTCATGTTCTTTGTAACGTCGACTTCTCCCATTTTTTTCAACTCTTGAATAGCATTTTTCAATTGTTGTTCCTGATCATTCTGGATTGATAACGCCATGGAAACATGAACTTCTGAGGTGGAGATCAAGTCAACAACAAGTTTGTACTTATCTAGTGTAGTGAAAATGTGTGCAAGGAAACCATGACTGAGAGTTTTTTTATTCGAGTGAATGTTGATAACCACAATGTCTTGTTTTGCAGTAATTGCAGTTGCAGACCGCTTCTTGTGCAGCGAGATGTAGCTTTGTGATAAAGTCTCATATGCTGCAGGTGGATGTGGTGGAGTTTGCTCGCCACGTCTAGCGATATTGTCAGGGTAAATAATGGTTCCTTTACCCTTTGGGTTTTCAACATTTTTGATTCTGATGGGAATTCTTGCCTTGATGACTTGCTCCATGGTGAAGGGGTGGATAACCTCACTCCCGTAATACGTTAATTCAGCCGCTTCTTCAGGTGTGACACTTTCCAACAATCGAGCATTGGGCACTTTTCTGGGGTCAGCTGTAAAGATTCCATCGACTTCTTTCCAAATTTGTAGTTCTTCAGCTTGAAGTCCCACTGCAGCTAATGCTGCACAAAGATCGGTGTAACCTCTTCCAACACCATTGAGTAATCCACCTGGTACGACACCAAAGTAGCCGGTAAGCACGGGAATGACATCATTATCGACATCGTTATTCTCACCTTTTTCACCAACTTCTTCACTTCCGCTTACTGCTTCGTTAATTCTAGATGCAATCTCTTCTGAGATGAACTGGTAAAACTTATCATCAAATCCATTAACAAAATTGTAATTCAGCGGAATCAAGTCCGATAAGTTGATGTACACGGCCTTGAGATCATGGTCCTGCATCAATGCAGTCATAAACAAACAGCTCAATTTTTCACCCATTGACATTATAGAGTCTAGAGACCTAGGGCTGATCTCGCCAATGATTTGGCACGCATGGAGCAATTCTCTTCCATGTTGGATTTCGGCCTTGATGTCATTCATCAAGTGGTTCTTGATCGCCAGTAACTTGATCAAGTTGGTACAATTGTCGATATGATCTTGCTCAATGACACTTAAGAGAGATTCGTAATCTTGGTTATTCGAAGCCAACTCTGCCAGTCGGATCAAACGAGAAGTGGTACCCTCCAGCTTAGTGTTAGAGGATCTTGCTGAGCAAACAACGGCGACTTTGTTCAGCTTGTTGAATACTCGTACAATGTTTTCCACAATTTCCTCGGCAAACTTACCAACAGAAGTTCCGCCGAATTTTTGGACAACCCATCCTTGATTATTCCTGCCTGCTGCAGAGGAGGACAAAGGCGACGATAACGGAGAAGAAGGTGTGTGGCCGGACTTGAAGTCGAGAACCGAGTTGTATGACCGTGCCGATAAAGATGGTGATTCAGACATTGTTTATTTAAATAGTATGTTGATGTGCTGAAATTAGTGTCTATTAATGTTTATTAGTGCTTGTTTGGTGCTTGTTTGGTGCTTGTTTGGTGCTTGTTTGGTGCTTGTTTGGTGCTTGTTCCGCTAGTTGAGATTAGCCTGTGAAATAAAACAGCCAATGAGTTATTTCTTCAAATGAAAAAGAAAAAGGGACAAGTTTGCAAATGACGTGGAAAGAAGATTATGTTTGGCTATTTATTTTTTTTTTGTTTTCTTGTTTTTTTTTGTCGTTTTCTAATTTTAGTTGGATAGTTAAGGAAGGAGAGGAAGTTGGAGTTTTGCACCTATTAAATGGGGGGGTGGTTGAAAAATTTTGAAAAAATAATGAGTCAATTCTTGTTAGCGCCTGCTTCCGGTTACTTTTTCCTACATTTTGTGTCACCATCAGTTATTTGTTTCTCTTTTTCTTTTCGAATTTTGTGACACCGCCGGAACAGGGCAGGCCACAATCAAATAACAAAAGTTATAGTAGAAAGAATTAGTAGCAGCAGGAACTGAGTACATGCTAAATGAAAGATACTAAGTGGAAGACACTATAAGCAGATTTTGGACATCGAAGCTTAGGTAATAAAGTGTAGCATATTGTGAGATTATTTCGTGGTATACTAATATTGCTTAAAGCTTGGATGATTACACTATCTCTTTTTTTTTTTGTTTGGAATAAATAAGTTCTTTATATATGTATATATGTTTTCTCCCTAATTTGATCTATAATCAATTAGTTAAATCTGTTTGACTTTTTGCGAAGGAGTTCATGTTGAACTTAATTTCATTTGTATTTAAATTTTTGCACCGATATATATGCAAAAAAAATGGGAAAAAAAAAAGAAGAGCAATTTTTGATCAATGTTGGAACATGTAAATTTACTACTCATCTCAGGTCAATATACTACTCATTCTAACCTGACAAAAAATACAAAAAGTACAAAAAAAAAGACCAAAATAAAAAAAATTATAAACAGTGACTTGAAAAAGATTATTTCTACGTTCTTTATTCTATAAATGATTAAGGAAGTGAAAAAAAGAACGATAAAAAACAAAATTACAAAAAAAGAAGCGCAAATATCATGTGACAAATGCGTGACTTTACAATATATAAGTGACGTTGCGCAATATTTCCGAAATTGGACAGAATTAGACGATTCTGGCGCGTCTGGGCCATCCTTTCCCCGTTTCTATACATGGCCTTTACTTTCTCTCTCTCAATGTATAGAGACATCTTCTTTTTCTACTGATGAGAGAGGGGGAGGGGGGGGGGAGGTAGTGGAAACAGTAACGTAAATGCAGGGATATAGAATTATAAACAGAGCCCTGTAAAAAACAATCAAAGCCTTTTGGACTAATGGCGGGACCAAGTAGTCTTGATTATTAGTAAGAAAAAAAAGAAAAAATAAAAAACCACAAACATACACAAAGTGCTATCACCGGAAACGTGAAATCTAGTGAGTACTTGAAAATGCTTTCTTGGAAAAGGAGGAGGGGATGGGGAGTTGGTAATTGAACGCAAGTTGGGAGGAGGAAGTTTCTTTACTCAAGTTTGCCAAAAATGTCAAAAAGGTACAAACCATTGGTCTTTGTTTCTTTTTTTATTTATTTTTTGGTTTTGTATTGCTTTGCTTTGTTTTCCTATATATATGTATATATATATATTTGGATAATTTAAAATGCTTGAATACATTATACGTTTCAAAGCACATTTTTTAATTTGAACTTCAATCCATCTCAAATAGCAGTGTAGGAAAACTATGGAGTTTGAACAATTTATCTTCTCGAGTGTCTATTACTCAGCTTTATTGTTTTCTTTTTGCAATTGTTGCTTCTCACATTATTACCAATCTGTTACCAGTCTATAACCAGTATTTCTAAAAAAAATTGCTTCCTTGCCATTCACTCATATTTTCTTTCTTTTTTCACAAGTCTTGTATAAGAACCAGTGTTGGATGACAACGTACTACTACAATTTATTGTTGTTCACTGTTTAATTGTAAGTCATCTTCTGATTTTGTAGTGTAATTAGTATAGGATCTCCTCCTACACTACGCATTATGTGATTTGCACTGTCTTTTTGTACTGTCTTTTTTTTGTTTTTATTTTTTTTTATTTATTTTTTGTATTGTTTTACCTTACACGTCCAATCTCGTCTTTTAGAACTGATCTACCTGGAAATACACGACAACCAAAGCAGCAGCAGCAGCAGCAACAACAACAACAACAACAACAATAAGAATAATAATAGTAGTAATAATAATATTAGAAACAACTACATCTACTATTAGTACCAATACTGCTACTTCTTTTTTTCCCACAAGCACATTCACCACCAGATCTTTTCATCTATAAACGCTTTAGTGCCAACTATTACCACCACGACCACCACCACCACCACCACGACCACTGCTATTTGCAAACACCCTATCTTTTACATTTATCTCACTCAACGCTGAACAGAAATACTTAGCGTTTACATTCATTATACTATCTCAACGCAGGCTATTTATCACTGATTTTCGTTTTTCCCTATTCATACACTTACAATTTATTCTTCACCAAGTGAGGAAATACTACAACATATATATATATATTTTTTCTTCAAATCGAATTTGTCAATACCACATGCTTAGCACTACTTCAAAGTAATGTCCCAGTCTTATATGTCTCTGCAAAATGATCAAAGCCAGAATCTGCACTATGAGTCTGCAGTCCAGGACCTTGAAAAAGAGAAACAGATGGTCACTGCCTTGAAACGAATGTCTATTGGTCATTTGATGCACTATGATCCAGATCTACCACCAGGCACCATCGATGAATTCAACCCATTTTCCGGTAACTCGCACCTGTCTCCTTCCGCCCAGAATCATTTATACGACGAGGATTTGATTCCTCAAAATACACAATCACCATACCAATCAACACCCCTTTCATCGCAAGGCGGTGCTTCAAAATCGCATGCTCGCTCGAGCCCTGACAATAAAAATGAAACTAGCACCAGCAATCGTCTCCAAACTTCGAGTCCACCAAAACGAAATAGTATATACGACAACACCAGCATTCTAACTTCCGAAAGTCGTGATGAATACTTTGATGCAGAAGAAGACCATGTTTACGAAGCATCTGGAAACTCAGTATGGGTACCTGCAAACATGCACCCGCAAATCAACCCCGACTCGTATAATACGCTCGTCAAAAACCAAGTTGAAGAAATACTAGATAAAAAATTGTCAAGGCAAAAATCTCAGCTTTCTCGGAAATCAACATTATCGCGATCATCTTCCGTATCAGATGCTACCGAAGTAGTTGTGCATAGAAATTCAATCAAGGGGAGGTCAGAATCGCCAGAAACGGAGAACTTGGGACTTACATCAGGCACATCGTCATCACCATCGAGATCCACTTCAAGATCTGCATCTCCACAAAAGGACACATCAAGCAAACGTGAATCATGGTACATGAACCACAAAAGGTTTCTGAACCCTTCATTAAAAGAGCTAACAAGTGAACTAGAACAACTATCGAAGAAAGCAGGGTTGGACAAATCGGATGCAGTGACAGTCGCAAGAACGTTATCCTCAAACTCATTGGGGTATACTGATGTGGAAAAGATGGCTTTCGACGAATTAAGTGAGGCAGATGAGGAATCAGCAACATCAAGTACATTGTATTTACAGCAGCGCCTCCAGCAACAGTTCCAAATAACTCCCGAGCTTGGACTTGGAAGTGAAGATGAAAATGAGAATTTGGAAGAATATGAACATGAACGTAAACAAGAACATGACCATGACAATTATGACGAAAATAAACACGAACATGAGCTAGGATACCTTCAAGAGAAGGAAAATGACTCCAGAAATGGCGGTTTTGCGTTGAAACGAAGTCGAAGACCAAATTATAGAAAAAAGAATTTCGAGAACGAAGCTTCGCCCATACCAGGTTCTAAGGAAACTCTCCCCGGAACACCAACACCAACACAACGCAAGTATAACACAAGAAACTCACAATATCTATTCAGTTACAAAAAACCTACTGACCAGAGCCCTGACTATGCAAGTCCAATAGGCACACGGAATCAAGGCTCACAACAGCAACAATCTCACAACATTCGGAGTCAAGCTTCACCAAAAACTCCAAGTTTAAGTCCAAGTCCAACTCCAGGCTCAATTCCAGGTACCGGTCTAAGCTCGAACCAATCAGCATTTGAGCAAGGCTTGAATGATCTATCCAATCTTTACTATGGTGGCCAACAAAGACACCACTCACCAAGAGATTCTAAATCGCGTAAGGAAAATCCTAATCTGAACCGATTTTATAGCCAAAATCATGCTCACGGAGACAACAATGTGTATCGTCAAGGTGATAGGCGCCATGACCCCAGACGTTCGCCACATATTGGAACGCCACAAACTGGACCGCAATACTCGAATTCCCCATATGGCCCAGTCCAAGGCTCAGGTACACGTTTGCAAGCAACACCTCGTGGTTCTCTGCAACTAACACCAACACCAACATCAACACCACTACCCACACCACCATCACAACAAGAGCATCAACAACAATATAATCAACATCAACAACAGAAATCACATTATGCACATAATATAGATCATAACTCTCACATACGTTCGAGTAAAAATTCGAACACCGTAGCACTGGATTCTCGAAACCGTTATCACCACCATCAGAATCAGAGTCATCCTTCAATTCATGCATCACCTTCCCAACGTCGCGCTGGACATAATGGCTCCGCGCCAATTCGATCAGCATCAAATACCAATATAAATGATTTCATGATTTCAACTCCTACACAAACACGACATCATTCTCCTGCACTACCAAAAAAGGAAAGAGAATACTACAAAATTCAAACCGGCCCCAGGGTGAAAGATGTTCCGTCGAAATCGTATACAGAAAGGCAACACGGTTCTGTAAAGCCTACTACAACTCCCGCCAGTACAACCACTACTTCCGCTGTTAACGTTGCTGCTGCGCCGAGATCACAGCAATTGCGTCAAAACTTGGATTTGCTACGTTCCGAAATTAATGAATTCAAGGAAAGTTTGAACAAAAGTGAAGCACATCAACAAGATCCCCGTCAACACGAACGAGAACGAGAACGAGAAGCATCCAACAAAAAAGAGCATGCTAATTACGACCAGTATTATCGTGTTCAAAGAAATCAACAACAACAACAATATGCAAATAACAAACTTAGGCATGCTGTACAACCACTTTACTATCCACAAGCACAAATTCAAAAACAACAACAACAACAACAACAACAACAACATCAGAAAGAACGATTTTTTGATCAGCTGCAGGGCTTACATCGCGATGATGTCAACTACAATATTCAAGACAATCACAACCAAAAGGCTCCAAATCCTCCAGATATAAGCTTTGACGTAAGCTACCAAGACTTATCAACTGATGACCCATTGGGAATGGAGAAAGAGATTTTGGCTGATTTAGGAGAACTCGATAATGATCAAGAGTTTTTAAATAATGGCGTCCAAGAGACTGCTGTTGAGCCACTAAAAGAATCTACTCCCGAGAATGAGAAGGATGACTTTTTTGCAAGCATACCTACTGTTGACAATGACCATTTGGACCTAGTGGAGCAAGATCAACCCCCATATCAAAACCAACTTCAAGACCAAAACAGAGCTGATGGAAGCTTGCCTATAAATTTTGATCTGTTGGACAAAGATATTCCTGATTCTGAGCCTGACTCAAGGAAAAACAATGAGGCAATTGACGTGGATGAGTCCTATGATATATCTCCTATGCTCAGCGAATTTGAGCTCAATCAGTCTACCCCAAAGCAAGCACAAAAAGCGCCATCTACCTCAAATGTAAAAACATCATCTAAAGCCACTAAGGTCAATACCAAGCTCTTTAACAAGGTGAGCATCGAAATCATTGATTCGGATAATTATGAAAACAAGATGGGTAAGAAGAAGAAAAGCTTTGAAAAGGATGTTGGCGATGTTGGCGATGTTGGCGGTGTTGGCGACAATAAGAGTTTGAAAAAGAAGAAATCATTTGGTTTACTTACGCACCATGCACCAAATGGTGCTGGCGATAGTGATTTGAGTAAACTTAAGAAAAAGAAAAGTTGGAACTGGTTAAGAGAAAGGTCAGCAAGTATGACTTCGCTCGACATGTCGACTCTACCTCCAGTACCTACTGACAAGGTACCTATACGCTCTTTCTCCAACCCAGAGGGTGGTAAGTCAAGTGACACCAATGTCAAGCAAGGAGATTCTCAACTTCGAAGATCGTCTTCATCGCAGATTGAACGGGCCGCCGATCGTGCTGAGCATGTTTCAAACCATTCGGAGAAAGAGAATGTTATTTCAAAATTATTCAAAAAGAAATCTAAAGCGACCCTCAGTAGTGCGCATTCGATCCAATCACGCGAAAGTGGTCAACTGGGAACTGTATTGGATAGTGAATCTGATCGCGATCGCGATCTTGATCTAGTACATGGTCCTGAAAAAAGTGTGAAGAAGAAATCCAGCGGTCTTTTCAAAAAGAGATCTAAAATGAAAATGGTTGACCACAATCGCGATCCAAATAAGGCAACCTCACCTTCTCTGCACATTGGTGTATTAGAGACAGCGGGACATTTGGATGTGAGCAATAGTGGTCAACAGGGAAAGGAAAATAGAGAACCAATCGAAGAAAGGAATTCTTTTGATCATGGACGCACTGTAATCCATCATTTTAATGGTAAGCAGCTCTTACCTAGTAACGAGAATCCTAGTAGCATTAGAATGGTTGATGAATCTGATGATAGAGTTGAAAAACCGATGAGTGATGTAGTGGTTGATACACCGACTGGTCTTATACCCGAGGCTGAGACTGATTCTGCTAATGTTGAAAATTTTGCAAATGAAGAGACGAAAAACTCAGATTCTAAGAAGAAGCGTCGACAGAACCGTTACAAGAAAAAGAAGGATGAAGATGCTACTTCAGTATCGTCGTTTAGAAAAACAGAGTCACAACCACACCCACACCCACAACTGCAACTGCAACTGCAATCACAGACAGAGACAGAGACAGAGACAGAGATAGGTCATGAAGAAGGGGAAGTTTTGGATGGTGTAGAGGGCGTTAATGGTGTGGATGATGCAGCCGTTTCCAGTCCAACGCCAGCAAAAGAACAATTGCAAAAGCAGGATATACAAGAAAAGCTTCAGAAAGCAATTCGCCGTACATCAAAGGCCAATCAGCCTATCCAATTTACAGATTCAGCATTTGGATTTCCCTTGCCACCACCGTCACAATCTACTATTGTTATGCTTGATTACAGGTTCCCTGTTCATGTAGAACGTGCAATTTATCGATTGTCTCACTTGAAACTTGCTAACCCCAAAAGGTCGTTGCGTGAACAGGTCTTGTTATCCAATTTTATGTATGCATATTTGAATTTGGTTGATCATACTTTGCACGTAGAGCACATGAGTGAAGAAGGCAGCAGAATTGGAGACGACAATCATAGCAACGATGGCAATGGCGATGAGGATGACAATGGTGAGGGCAATGGCAATGAGGATGACAATGGTGATGGTTTTGGCGATGGCAAAGGTAATGATTTTAGTAATGATGACAAAGATGTCGTTATCGTTAACGATGGAGAGGACCTGTCAGAAGCAGGCAAACAATTTAGAAGAATGGGTGTGGTTAATGGAGATGTTAATATAGTCGAAGTGGGGGACATTGATGACATTGATGAGCTAGCCGGTGCAGAAGAAACAATGGAGTATAACGATGACGAATTTGCCGAAAATGAAGTTATACTTGAAGAGGAGGATATCTTGTTTGCTGACAATTATCGGTACAGGGACGATGCTATGAATGGAAAGAGTTATGGCCGAGTAGCAGTGTATGATGTTGGAGATCATGATACGGAAATTGAAAGAGGCGGAAAAGAAACAGTAACAGCAGCAGCAGCAGCTGCAGCAGCACAACAACAAAATGAAACGGAAAAGGGCAATGTTAGTGGCGACATAGTGACAGTATAAATTAATTCAAGTTTAGAAACTTATGATAATGATTTAATTATTCTCCTTTTTTTTTTTGCTCTTTTTCTTTTTCTTTCTCTTTTACTCACTCATCTTTTATGTTTCTATGCTTTCCAAGTAGTTGGTCAAGAACCTGAGCAACGTCATTTTTCTTGGGTCGCTCAATTGTATCTTAATTTGGGTTTGAATTCATTTTCTTAAACCACTATTATTGTGCAAATAGGCAGTTGGTGGTGTATATTGCGGGGAGGGGAGGAGGATGAGTGTAGGAATTAAGAGCCTGGCGATGATGTGCGGTTTCTGTTTCTGTTTCTGTTTCTGTTGTATTTATTAATTTATTATTTATTATTATTTTTTTTTTTTTTTGCGTAGAAGAATAATTTGCAACCAAAATTGATAATTGAAGCACACCGAAAGAATCTACAAGATGCATATTCACCGTAACACAGTATACAACCAAAATATGGGCCTCAACATGTAACTTCTTTTGACAAAGCTCAACCACAACTAACTATGAACAAATATGGAGATACCGTGTCCACTATATAACCAAGAATTTGAAGATATTATGATGAGTTGCCCAATAAGGGTGTCTCAAACAATAAAGAGAATATAATTTGAGCAATGATTTATTATAGAGCTCTGGATATTCAAAATGCCAAAAAAAAAGAGAGGAAACATGATAAAAGACCCGTTTATGTTAACTTCTTTGCCCTTCATGCAATCTTTAAAGCCTGCAACGTTGATATTGAAGGACCGATGAGTACAGTTAATTGTGTATGTTTTATAACCAAGATCAATAGTACTTTAGGAGGCAGCACAAATGAAAGCGATACTCATCAAAGAGAAGTAGTTATAAACTGTTCTTCTGAACCCTACAAAACAACATGTTTGATTCTATAGATAGTTTTATGAAATAACGTGATATGCGGAAAACCAATGAATTAATTCAGCAAAATCAGAAATCTCACCAAATCGCATCAAAGCACAAAGAAAACAGTTGATTTGTTAGCATAATTAAATAATTGACGCGTCTTGTACACATCGGCTTTACTCACAACAGGTTGTTGAATATTTTTCTGTTTTCCGTCGGTTATTCTCGTTTAAATTAAGTGGTGCAGAATATAATGCGTTGGGTATCAACATCCAAAAGAATATATATATTTCAAAAAGAAAACAAAAGAAAAGTAACATACACACACACACACATACTCACACTTTCATTGTATCCTTGCGATTCTTGAACTACACTGTGAGGTATCTGGTTATTAATGGGATTTATCACCAGCTTGAAATTTCATTTTCGTTCAAAAGCAATATGCCAAAAAAAAAAAAAAAAACAAAGATGAATATCACATGACCAGAGCATCTACTGCAGGCCCCTATTCTTTGTACCATTCCCCCGCCCCCTTTTCTTTTCTTTTCTTTTTTTTATTTCTGTTTATTATCTCCTATTTCCCCTATTGCTTGTTTCTTACAAACAAACAAACAAACAAACAAACTATGTATGCATGGATGTGAGACACGACATAGAGCAAAATCGGAAAGCAGAAAAAAAAAAAGAAAAAAAAGAAACGACAAAAAACAGAAAAGTGACATCTTTATAAAACACAAAGAATCCATATTAAGAAATCATACCACTGCAAAAATTAAGTACTCTTCTCTTCCTCTCGCTTCGCCCCTTCTCCATTACACACTCAAAGTGAAAACAACCTGGATTTCCGACGATATACTAATATATCCATATCCACATAGACTCACAGGTGTATTTATAGAATATAGATACATATATCTATATATTTGCTTAAACACATATACAAAACTAGATTGGACTGAACATATTTAGTTAAACTTAGTTGTCCGACTTTATAATTTTCACCTCCAACCCCCCCTCCCACACACACACTCACACACACACATACACACTTATTTACTCATCAGCTTACACACTAGTCGCCCACGTCCAGATGCCACGAAGTTTACCATTATTGGCAAGTTCGGAAGTTGCCAAACACAACACCAAAAATGACTGTTGGGTTACATTATACCAGAGAAAAATCTACAATGTTACTGGGTTTCTTGATGAGCATCCAGCCGGTGCCGACATCATCTTGCCCTTTGCCGGTAAGGATATCACGGAAATCATGGCAGACACCACTAGCCACGAACACTCTGAAAGCGCCTATGAAATGCTTGACGACGAAATGCTTATCGGCTACATGGCAACTGAAATTGAAGAGCGCGAGTTGATTGAGAATAGGAACAGAACCCCTGTAGAGATGAAGTTGAATGAGTCGGATGATTTTGACATGTATGAGTTCCATGACCATTTACCCCCAGCAGAGAAGTTATCTATTCAAACCGATTTTGAGGAAGATGCCAAAAAGCACAAGTTTTTGGACTTGAACAAACCATTGCTCATGCAATTACTTAGAAGTAACTATTCAAAGGAGTTTTATTTGGACCAGGTGCATAGACCTAGACATTACGGTAAAGGTTCTGCGCCATTGTTTGGGAACTTTTTGGAGCCACTCTCATTGACTCCGTGGTGGGTCGTGCCACTTGTTTGGCTTCCACCCAATATGTATTTATTCTACATTGGTTTGACCAATCAACATCCATTAATTGCATTGAGTTTATGGGCCATGGGATTGTTTGTGTGGACAATTGTTGAGTATGGTTTGCACAGATTTGTTTTCCACTTGGATGGATACTTGCCCGACCATCCTGTGTTTTTGACTTTACACTTTCTTCTACATGGTGTCCATCATTATTTGCCCATGGATGGATACAGATTGGTTTTGCCACCTACATTATTTATCATCTTGGCATACCCATTCTACAGATTGGTTTTCTCCATCTTTCCATTCTACATGGCATGCTCGGGATTTGCCGGTGGTACCTTGGGCTATATCATGTATGACGTTACTCACTATGTTTTGCACCACACCCATTTGCCCAAATACCTTCAAGACTTGAAGACGTACCATTTGGAGCACCACTACAAAAACTACGAAATGGGTTTTGGTGTCACATCAAGGTTCTGGGATGTGATTTTCAACACTGAGATTGAGAGCACATACGAAAAGAGAAACTAGGATTTTAAGGATGATCAACTTTCTGTTTCTATGTATACACGCATACATGATGTAGAAACAAAAAATGAATCGTGAATACTTTTTGTCGTTATAAGAATATAATTTGGAAAGAAAAAAAAAATTGTATACTTGGACAACTGGAGAGGAAGGAGGTGATTGGGAACAGTTTCACCATGCATAGAATAAATTAATGCTTTAATAATTGCTACTTAATAATAATGTTGATAATGGTAATAATGGTAATAGCAGTCTGAATAATAATAATACTAATAATAATTTTAATAATAATAATAATAATAATGGCAATAGTAATATCATTAATTACTGAAATGAAACCGCAATCTATTATATCGTATACACGTCTTCTAAATCTTCGATTTCTTCATCTTCATCATCATCATCATCATTATGTGCAACCCGGTTGCTCTCCTTGACCAATTTTAACGCATTCAAAATGTTTGTTTCAAGCTTAGATTTCCTTTCAATCTCTGCATTAGTGTAATCCATGTGTTGCTCAGCAAGATCAGTGTAAGTGAGTGGGCCCTGTAATGGTATATTCTGTGACCCCAAGTACTTCAAATATTCAACAACATTAAACCCTCCATTCTCATCAAACACTTTACTCACTGCTTTCTGATCAACGGAGTCTTCAAATTGGTACACATTTGCACTTACGCCTTCGCCGTCAAACAAAAATTTACATTGTTGAAACACGTTTTCCAACGGCACCAAACTCATTGTCTCCAAATTCGGTCGCGAAATTGCATTAGCCACGGCTGCTGACACCACATGTTGCCATTCAATAAGGGTTAATCTCATTTGTTTTTGCACTCGTGGTGTATATGTGCGAAACAAAGTGTTCAACACCTGATCAAATCGTCCTGCAATTTGATTGCATATAGGTATAAGTGTTTGGCGAGGCAATTCGTCGGTCATGTAAAGTGATTTATCAATTTTCCCCTTTTCTTTCATTTTCTGAATCTTTTGCTGAATTTTGGATTCAATGAGTCCATGAATGGCATTAACAAGCACTGATTTGGCATTCGGCGCTGTTTCGTGGTAGACTATATCAACCACTCTCCGTTTCATCTCTTCTTCAGTCAAGTGTTGTCCGTGAGCAACGGGTTCGCCACTGGCGTTATTTCCAGGTTGCTTTTCTTCAGTTCTATATTCTTCTTCGTCATCGTCACTTTCCTCAACATATATAGATTCATTTTCCACTGGCTTGATGCCTGTTGTTTCGTTATTATTATCATCATCATCTTGACTATCATTTTGCTCGCTTCTTTTTCTAATGTTATTACTCTTGGAAAGAAAACTCTTATTCTTCAGTATTTTCAGTCCTTTATTCGTCAATCGATCGTGCTCGGCAAGCAAATATTTATTCATATCCTCGTCGAATGAAATGTCATGTTCATATATTTCAGAGTCGTATGGGTCAATCACATCATCTTCAAACTTGGTATCGGGAATAGGAACCTCCTCGAATCGCTTAGGCCATGTTGACCATGCCCGTTTGGGGAAACGCGGATTGATGCGATGGAGGAGAAATGTAGAGTATAAATGAAGCGGTAAGTTTGTGGCAAACTCATAATCAAGCGCTTTCAATGTTTGACGAAGTTCCAGCTTTGTCGTCATGTCATATCATGTCATAAGCTGTTTTCACGAATGGTTGATTCAAATTGCTCTAGATGAGATGTATCTATCTACTTGAATTCAAACAAAAATAAAAAAATAAAAAAGAGCAAAAAAAAAAAAAAAAAGGAAAAAAACAAATTACAGAGTAAACAATAAACCAGTCTGCGATAAGAAGAGTCGGCGGTTAAGGGCGAGCGGCATGAAGAAGAAGAACACTCGCAATGTGTCAAATGTTGAAAAGAAAATGCAAAATGCACCAATTTGGAAAGTGCAAAACTTTTGGGTGTGAAATAAAAAAATAAACTGGAAGATAAAATCACCTCCACACACTTGCAACAATACCACTTATACTAGACTCAATTGTAGAAGCAATAGGCAGGAGTAACAGAGCAGCTACAGAAGCATTCGACGAGGGAAATGAATTGAAGGACAAAAAAATAAAAAGTAATAAAACAAAACATGAAGAGAAAGCTTTTTTTTTTGGGTAATTGAAGGAGGTGGCTTTGAACCGTAAGGGCTCAATTCATAGTGAAGCTTTCTCTTATTGTAATTTTTGTTTAATTGGTTTTGGAGGAATGTAGTCCCATTGTTTCCACTGTGAATGACCCAAAACTTGTATATTCTAAAGTTTTTGTTTTTTTTTTACCTCGAAACCTTGCTTTCCTATCCCATCAATACCCTCTTCCTATTTTTTCGATGTCTATAAACTGAAATTGATGAAACAATATTGTGTGTTTTTATCTGTTTTATGTTTTACCTGCAAAAGGATAGATACGTATGTGCAGGTACAGAAGAGGTACAGTAGAGTTGCGGAAGAGGTACACGAGTGTCTTGATTCGTCTTGACGTTTATTCCGAAACGTGCATCATGCAACTTGACAAACAAGGATGAGAATTGGCGTAAATATTGATTTAAAGTGGTATGGTATGGTATGGTATGGTATGGTATGGTATGGTGCTGGTTGTGGTTGTGGTTGTGGTTGTGGTATTTTTTTTTCTGTTATTGTTCTCGGAGTGCATGAAATTTATGCAGCTAATTATCCTACTTGATTTGATAAGATTACTCAGTTTCCAAAAGGACTAGTAAAATGGAATTCACAAATAAAGAAACAAAGCTGAGATGGATGCTTTGGTAAGAGAATTTCCTTGCATCTGTCAATCTTTTGCTTTTGCTTTGTTAATGAATACAACGTATCTTTAAAAAGTTCTGGGCCTTTAGACGACGGTAGACTGCAAAACAGTGGGGTGTGTTGGTCACCGTAATAGCCGATTACGATAGGACCTTGCGATATAATAAATTAATTAATTAATTAACATATAAGTAAATAAATTGAAAACAAGAACAACTGTACTCTTTTATTTTAAGGCATTTTGAAATGGCGACAAAAGCATTAGCAACACAAGCACCACAAACAAGACAAACAAGAGCAACCCAGTAATGGTTGAGGGCTTAGTTGGAAGGAATTTTAGTAAACCTGACAAGGAGGAAGGGGGGGGGGGGGGGCAAAAAGATGAGACGAAATGAGATGAGGAAAATCGAAGAAGAATAGAGAGGAGGAAAAGAGACAGGAATAGATAATTTTAGCGATGCTTTCACCTACCTTTTGGAAAAGTACACACAGCTAATGCTGGTGCATTGTTCTTCAAAGGTAAAGAGAAAAGAAAAACCATTGTGGGTACCAAACAATGTCGCTCTTGTTTTCCTTTAGTTTATTTCACGCAAAAGAACAGGCTTGAATGCAGGCTTGGAATATAGCAAACACAGTTGTAGTAATGGCAGTAGTTGTTGTGGTAGTGGTAGTGGTAGTGGTAGTAGTTGTGGTAGTTGTGGTGGTTATGCATATGATCGAACCACTTCACCTTCTTTGCAAGTATTTTATTTTGCTCATTGGCTGAATAATGACTCAATTACTCACATTGACAAAAGGTTCATTTACTTTGTGGCTTTTTGCAAAAACAATAAAGAAATGATGATAATAAGTACCTATCCCACACCCATTCCTTAAGCCCGCCACATTTACTAACGTCGTTTTTGGAAGATTATTTACCCAATTGTGTATAATTAGAAACCTCTCCTGTTTCTCCAACTTTTCCTTTTCTTCTGCTCTATTATGTTGGTTTTTTTTTTATTTATTCTTTTCGGCACTTGTATTGTATAATTTTCTTAAAACGAGTAGGACAAAATTTGCTCAATGTATCCATGTGATGGCTTTTGCGAGATAAGAAATGAAATTTGCGGATTAAAATTAAACAAATTAAAAGAAAGAAAGTGAAAGAGAGAAAAGTGAAGGACAATAGAAGGACTAGGGGAAAGAGCAGTTCAAAATTTGCGTCAAAAGAAACATTGTCTTTAAAGCGAATGTTAGGAAAAGGAAATGGAAAAGAAGGAGGAGAAGAAAATAATGAAGTGTAAGATACTTGACAAACATGTAAGCATTTGTATCCTTCAAAGTCAACAACGTTTATCTCCAAATAAAATTAAGATTCAAAAAAAAAAGTCCAAAGTCCAAAATTCATAATCTTTTCCAGATATATTTTTCTTTTGCAATCAAGTCGACAAACCTGTGTATCATATGTTCCACTCTGCTCGCCGAATTATACTCTCCTTTTTCTTTTTCTCTCCACTTCAAACAATAATTTTGCCGACCTCGTACCTAAACGGTGACCCGCTGATCTTCAAAACCGTTTTTCTAAGGTGACTTTTCGTATTATAGTGGACTGTGGTTATATATGAGAGGAGAAATGAAAGCGTGGAAAAAAAAATGGAGGGAAAGGAAGGAAAAGCTAGAAAGAGAGAATGAAAAAGTGTCTGTTTGTATGTCTGTGATATTGTTTCAATTCGGCCCGTCAATTTCATGTAACATCGCATAACCCTCACTTTTTTCTATTCATTTGGCATGCAGTGGAAACCAAACAATGCAAATTCCAAAGGATTAAAGCCACTAAAGGACAATTGACGATATAATACTTGTTTTACTCAGCTGCTTTTTGCATTCAAACTTATTCCCCCTTCTTCCCTAAAAATCAATGGAATGGATGAACGATAGAACCCAAGAACAAACATTCACATGCTTCCTCGCCACTACTCATGATATGTTGTTTCAAGGTTAAAGTTCTTCTTCTTCTTCTTCTTCTTCTGCTTTTTTTTTTCTTTCTTTTTTATCATGTCTTTCCTCTTCAAACATCCTTTCACTAGTACTCCAAACTTGAAAAATAAAAAAAACATTTAGTTCTACATTTTGTGGCTCACCATGGTCGAAAAAAAAATTCACGAATAACATAAATATTGGCTTCTAATTCAACCCAGTAGTAACACTGGCATCGGTTAGTTGATTGTTCTTCTGATTCCTTTTTTTTTTACCTATTATTATTATCCTCTGCAGAAAATAATAGACTGCATTTTGTACTTCTCATCGATGCTACGACCCATAATTCGCAACAGCTATTTCTCTTCATTGTCTTCTATTGTAAAGAGAATGAGAAGTAGCAACCATGAAACACGAATTCCGGATTCCGACCTCGGTTTCACCGTCAAGGGAATTCATTAGAAATGAAGAAAGATGATGAAAAGCACAGACAGAGAGAAGCGAATAACGAAACGAAACGAAACGAAACGAAATAAGTGCTTGATGGAGTTTTTGCTTGTAGTGAAATTGACAATAGTTCATGCATATGAACATGCATGCATAAATGCATGGACACACGTTTTCACGACTATTGTGGCAATGGTGGTTGTTTACCAACCACAATTTTCTATAAATCAATGAAAAGAAAAACAATGCTCTTGTGTTGAGCGTATCACACCATAATTGACACCGAACTTTTGATGGAAAACTCAGGGTGGACAACATTTGAACCACATGTTTCGAAAATGAAAAAAAAACAAAAAGAATTGTAAAGTTCAATTTGTTTCCAGAATGGTATAAATAGTGGTCAAAGTCCACAAGTTGAGTTGAATTGGATTTGTTTTGAATCCTCTTTCTAGAAAACAACAAACAAAACAACAAAGAACCAAACACTCTAAATTTCAAACACTCCAAAAAACAATTCCAAAACAAACTCGAAAAACTTTTTTAACTATGAGATTAACCAAAGTTTTTGCCGTTGTCGCTGCTACATTCACTGTCTCTGCTAACGCTGCTGCTATCAACCCTGCAAGTTTTGCGCCAGGTGCTCAAGATGTTGTCATCTCGGGAGCTGCTTACTCCAACTTGCTTCAAGTTTTGGGAGTCACCGAGGCCACTGCTGCTAAATTGGGTTTAGTCGAGGGCCAAACTGCTGGTCAGTTGGCCAATGAGGTTTCCAATCTTTTGGACCAAAAGAAACGCCGTGAATTTATTGGGGAAGAATCTGCCAATGCTGGTGCTGATGCCATAGTCCAAAGAGACTTGATTAGTACCTTATCCCAGATTCCACTCTCATTGTTGTCAGACGCACTTAACTTGTTGGTTACCGGAGGTATCACTGCCTACGATGAATTGTTATCCGTTCTTGGAATCAATGCAACTGTTGCTAACGAATTGGGTTTGTTGGCTACCGAAACAACTTCTGAATTAATTAATCTGATTGCTAAACTCATTGAACAGGCCATAGAAAATGGATTTCTGTCAGCCAAGAGAGACTTAGCACCTGACACCAAAGTTGATTCAAAGAGAGACTTGATTGGAACTTTGTCACAGATCCCACTCGATGTGTTATCAGGTGCTCTTAATTTGTTGGTTACTGGTGGTATCAGCACTTTTGATGAGTTGATCTCATACCTTGGAGTCAATACTACTGAAGCCAACGAGTTGGGTTTGTTAGCTACGCAAACCATTTCTGGTTTGGTAAATCAAGTTGTCAAGCTTGTTGAGGATGCAATTGAAGACGGTTTCCTGTCAGCAAAGAGAGACACTTTAACCGATGACTTGTCGCAAATTCCACTTGAGTTGTTGACCCAAGCACTCCACTTTTTAGTCACTGGTGCAATTTCTGGTTTTGATGACTTGTTGGGGTTCTTGGGTATCAACGCCACCGAAGCCAACGAGTTGGGTTTGTTAGCTACGCAAACCATTTCTGGTTTGGTAAATCAAGTTGCCAAGCTTGTTGAAGATGCAATTGAAAACGGTTTCCTGTCAGCAAAGAGAGACACTTTAACTGATGACTTGTCACAAATTCCACTTGCTTTATTGACCGCTGCAGTCAATGCTATTGTTACTGGTGGTATCTTGACATTTGACCAATTGATTAGCTGGTTAGGTATTAGTCCCACCGTTGCAAACAAGTTGGGATTGTTTGCTACTCAAACTATTTCGGAATTGCTCAACCAGTTGATTCAACTTGTTGAGACATCAATTGAGAATGGTTTCAAGAATGCTTAAGAAAGGTATGCTATTTTGAAACAGCTCAAAGTTTGTTGAGTTTTGATCGTAAACACAAGTCTGCTTTTTGTTTTTGTTTTTTGTTTGTTTTTTTCGTCTTCTTTCCTAGAATACCCTGAAAGCAAAAATTTGCTTCTATCCCGTTTATATTCATTTGTTTTTTATTATTATTATTATTATTATTATTATATTATCATTATTGTTAGAATCTGCTTTTTTTCTAGTGAATTTCAGTTTATGTTTTAATTTTCAAATCCTTTTTGTCTGACTCAGGGCAATCCACTATGGGAAGTCAACTGGTGGGTATGGCAAATACAATACATTGCAATACGAAAAGGATGTTTTACTCTGGCTAAAAGGAAAGAAAAGTAAAAGTAATTGCATTTTCTGCCTCCTTTCTCACACAAACTGAAAATTCCGCTTTTGGTGACGTCTCCGCTGTTTAGCCCAAACACGACTAGTTCGCAAATACTAGCAAACAAGTCTAAGTAGACCACCACAAAAGTAAGCTTTCGGTATGAACAACTTAGCAATTCATCAACCGGGCCCGGTCACTTTTCAATAAACCAGAGTGTATATGGCTCCGAAGAATTGAGAATAGTTGAAAAAGACAAAAAAAAAACAATTATACATAAAATGGCTTAGCTATTGTAATTTTTTGGTGGTGAGGGGGGGGAGGAGAGAGAGAGAGAGAGGGCGGATAGAGAGAGAGGGAGGATAGAGAGAAGGTATGTTATCATCAAATTACCCACCTCGCCTTTGCTTCCTCCAACCATTAAATAAAAACTACAGTATTGTTTTCACTGACATGACACTACAATCTATTGTTTTTTTTCATATTACTATGGCGTACATTTGAGTTTTGAGAAAAAATCAAGATAATTTCAAGTACTAGGTTAAAGAATATGTGAAGTATGGGTTCTTTCAGCCAATTAGATTTTCGATTATTAATATTCGTTATCGCTTATTGTCACTTAAAGTGTCTGTTATTACTTGTTATCATTTGCTAGTACTTGTTATCATTTGTTATTACTTGTTATCATTTGCTAGTATTTATTATTACTTGTTATTACTTGTTATTACTTGTTATTACTTGTTATCACTTATCTTATTAGCCCTCGACTAATTCTAGGATTTATTGTTCTGGTGTGGTGACGAAAGAAATGTGTCAACAATGTCAACTATTGTTTAGTCCATCTCACAGGACAACGCAGGTTGTCTTGCGTCATCACGCAATGATTTGTAGCTGCCAATAATTTTCCAATCTCACTGATAAGAGAATTGCGCACATCGTGCACTTGTTCAAGATCTAATCTCGCATCCATTTTGAAAATATGGAAAGATGGTCAAGCTGGTTAAGTTGAGATTCCGGAGAGAGAGAGAGAGAGAGAAAAGTGGCTCGAGAAAAATATTGGAAATTGGGATATTGATTCGCTTGACCATGACAAAGACACAGGCTGAGGTGTAAATAGAAACAAGACCACGAGGGTATGGGCAAGGATACACATCCCCCAATACAACTTATTGCTCAACATCCTCATGTATGGCTTAGAGTTCTTAAAAAATGGGCTTATAAGCTTTGTGTTTATACTCGCGCTTTGAATAAAGCTTGTGGTGTCCTATTGTTTACCAGCTTTTTCAAAATAAAAAACAAACAAACATCGGAAGCTAGTGGAGGCGCAACATTGGAGAGAACCACAGAAAAAGAGCAGTGGGTGGGTGAGATTACTTACGAGCAAAACTAACAAAGGAAAAAAAAATCTTTCAAAAACAAAAACCAGTAAATCTAAAGAGAACAATAAGTGCTTATCTATGATTACAAAAACAAGTATAACTATGTCCGAAATAAAAAAGCATAGAAAGAGTAATAATGCATTATTTCCACCGAGAAACGTTGAATTGGTAATTTCGACTTAGACCTTGGGCAAACCATACTTGTGGGTGGTGATGGTAATGGTGGTTATAATGGTGGTAGTTGTGATTGTTTTGATAGCTTTGATTGTTGTTGTGGTGGTGGTAGTAGTTGTGGTGGTGGTGGTTGTGGTGGTTGTTGTTCTTGTTGTTCTTGTTGTTCTTGTTGTTGTTGTTGTTCTTGTTGTTGTTGTTGTTGTTGTTGTTGTTGTTGTTGTTGTTGTTGTTGTTGTTGTTGTTGTTGTTGTTGTTGTTGTTGTTATTGTTATTGTTGTTGTTGTTGTTGTTCTTCTTCTTTTCTTGCTTTCAATGAGTATCACACACACTTTAACAATCGCAAATTCATAGCCATTATCATAGATTTGTATCATGCCAAATCTCAAAGTCAATATTGGTTTCTTGTTTAAATCCCTCACAAAAATTTCATGAAATTTTTTCGCCAACTTCGCTGTGGCATATTTGGATTGAGAAATTAGAGGTGGGTGAGAAAGGCTATGACAAAGTGGAAATGTGAAATTATGTTGTGGAAATGTGGATTATATGGATTACTTTCTTAATTCCGCTTTAAGGATGCAACAAGACGCCACCATCATTCTGATCATCATCAACACCACTACCACTACCACCACTACTACCTCCACATTCACCATCATTATTATATTCTTTGTCGTTCGTTAATTTGTCGTGTCCTGTCTTTGGTTAGTTTTTTTTCCACGAACGCAAATCTAGTGCAGACCAACTTAAAATGTGCTTTCTCCAGGTTGCACAAAAGTAAATAGCACAAAATTATGCAAGGACTCATCAATTCCCGATTTTTTTTTTACACAGTTATCGGGATCTGCAATTTTGGCTAGTGAATAATATAATAGCTTTGTAAAGCAAGCTCAACAATAGCTTTCGTTATCATCAGCAACAACAACAACAGAAAGAACAACAAAACAACAACTACTACAAGTACAAATTCAATCACTCTCAATTCTGCTTTTGCTTCAGCTACCACTTTCAATCGTAACGACGGTGATAAGACATTTTCCCACTTGAAAGGACAATGAAACGGGCAACAATGACAAAAACTATGGATAACATGGAAAACAATTTCTTGTACAATTCCTTTGTTCCTTGCTCCGGTTTAGGACATCAAATCCAATTCGGGAAAACGTGTTTGTATTTGTTTATAGCTGAATTTGGTTGCTAGCACTAAAAAAAAAACAAAAAAACGAGCTGTATAATAATGGGCGGGTCTTTACTTGACAGTGATTTTGTAATATCATCACAAAGTGAATACACAAAATGAATGCAACCACCACAATTCTATCTTTTGATGTCAAACAAAAAAAAAAAAGAACTAATATATGGATATGAATGCTTTAGCAGTCTTTCAGCAATATAAACAGTGAAACAATGAAAAGCAAGAACAAGAAGAAAAAAACAAAGAACGCTACTCGATATTCATTGCGGACGCCTCATATTTTCTGCTGGTGCTGGTGCTTTTGTTTTATTTATTCACTTATTTGTAAACTATACCATTTTTGCACTAGTCATGTAGTAACGCAAGGGTCAGCTATGGAATTTGTCAGCTTCCAAAGGGCCTACTTACTTTGCTTATTTTGCACCTTCTGTTCCAAAAAAAAAATAAAAATAAATAAATAAAAGACCTAGTTCAGTTCTGACAAAAAAAAAAGTATAAATTCTGGAGTATATTTCCTTTGAATTGATGGTTCTTCTTTTGAAATGAAGAAAAACATTAATCAAGCAAAATCTTTATCCAGCTTATACCCTAAACTTCAACTTTGACTTTGACATCAAATCTATTTAGTTCAAATCAACCCCTATCTGTTTCAAATCAAAGGTAATTTATACAAATTAAAACCAAAATGAAATTCTCAAACGTTCTTATTGCTGCTGCTGCCTACATTGTTGCATCCAATGCTGCTGCTATTCCAGCTGCTCCCGAAACTAGCAAAACCCTCGTGGCCGCTAGAAATTTGGATTTGAATACTGAAGTAGACGCTAAACTTGTTGCACGTCAGGATGCTGCAGATGATTCAGTAAATACTATTGTCAAAAGGGGTACTGAAGACCTCTTGAGCAAAGTTCCACTTGGCACCATTATCAAGGCTGTCGACTTGGTTCTTGCTGGTACAATCAGTGACGTTGACTCATTGTTATCCTTCCTCGGTATTACTGTTGCGGATGCTGGTGCATTGGGTCTCAGTACCGTTGACGGTCTTGGCGCTTTGGTCAGTCAATTAGTTGGCTTAATTGGTCAAACTGTTGACGGTCTTTTAAGTAAGAGAGATGTAGAAAGCATCTTGAAGAAAATTCCCCTTGGTGCATTATCTGAGGCTGTTGGTTTGGTTGTTACTGGTACCATTGGCACTGTTAATGATTTATTGACCTTTTTGGATCTTACTCTTGATGATGTTGCAGAGTTGGGTCTCAGTACTGCTGATGGCGCAGGTTCTTTGGTGAGCCTGTTGGTTGGATTGATTGGTCAAACTGTTGATGGTCTTTTGAGTAAGAGAGGTTTAGAAGACCTCTTGAGTAAAGTTCCACTTGGCACCATTATCAAAGCTGTCGACTTGGTTCTTGCTGGTACAATCAGCGATGTTGACTCATTGTTATCCTTCCTCGGTATTACTGTTGCGGATGCTGGTGCATTGGGTCTCAGTACCGTTGACGGTCTTGGTGCTTTGGTAAGTCAATTGGTTGGTTTAATTGGTAAGACTGCTGACGGTCTTTTGAGTAAGAGAGGTTTGGAAGACCTCTTGAGCAAAGTTCCACTTGGCACCATTATCAAGGCTGTCGACTTGGTTCTTGCTGGTACAATCAGCGATGTTGACTCATTGTTATCCTTCCTCGGTATTACTGTTGCGGATGCTGGTGCATTGGGTCTCAGTACCGTTGACGGTCTTGGTGCTTTGGTAAGTCAATTGGTTGGCTTAATTGGTAATGCTGTCGATGGTTTACTCTAATCAGATGATTTTGTTTGTTTTTTGCTATCTTTGTTTACTATTTTTTCTTTCTTTTGAATCTGACTTAATCCAAGTCCCAGCAGAATAAGATAGATTAAAAAAAAAAATGTTTTAGTTTACTCGATGTTTGTCCATTGCTTTTAGTCTTTATTAGTATTTACACCGTTTATACCATCCTTATCCATTTATACCTTATACAAAATTTGTTTCTATAAAGAGTCAAGTGCGTATTTACTTTACAGTGTAGATTTAAATAAGGAGCGCGAATTCTAGATTTCTGAGCGCAATATTTTTCTTTGATCGTTTCAAGTATATATCAAGACTGCACTCCTATAACGAATTCTGAAATTGAGTGAAACCAAATCACAAGCAGAAAGTAAAGCTTCATTTTTTTCAACTTTAACAATTATTTTTTCAGAAAGAAAGAAAGCAAAATGAAAGAAAAGATATATACATGTCGTCTATACAGTTGCAACGTCTAGACTTTCGACTATTGTGTGAAACATCACAACCAACATTAACTGCTAAGTCCGCTCATAAAAGCTGCATGTTTTTTTTTTTCTCATGGCTCGAAACCTTTCCATTCGTTGCTTGCATTTTCTTTTCTTTATTTTACCAGGTTGCCTTTGTTTTATTATGAATAGTATATTATAGTCGACTGGTTTCTAGTATAATATTCTTCTTAACATTGATAATCATTAACAATAACTATCAACAATAGTTCCTAACAATAACTATCAACAATAATCATTAACATTAGCAGCAACACCCAAGAGAAAAAAAATGTGGAAACTATGAAAATTATTCATTAGGAAAGCAAAATTTTCAGCTGAGCCTATCAGCACAATGCATGAATATCAAAGGGAAGTTATTTTTTTAAATCATTAAATTCTGAGCGTTGGAAATTCAGCCCGTTTTGGTTTTTGTCTTAAAGCCACGGCAATACCAAAGGGAACAAATATATCCTTGGTCTCTGAAACTTTGGAATTCAGAAGCTCTTGAAATTGTTGACAGAATTGAAAAGCGAGTGATAAACCTAATTGATTTCCCATAAGACCATCACAAATCACTGTTTTAATTAACCGAAAACTAAAAAGAAGGAAAAAAAAAAAAAGAACAAAGAAAGAAAGAATTAAAATGTCGATCAATAACGTGCCAGACTAATTACACTGTGGATGTGTTTTAATCCTTTTACACAAAAAAAATTCTAACCGTTCTTTCGATCCATTATGAGATAGTGTCAATTAAAAGCTGTTGTCTGAATTTCTCAAAATTTTATATACACACAGCTGTTTTTGCAAGGTTTTCAACCCCCTGATAAACAACTTTGTCGCTAAACGAAAGAAGTACATTTTCGTTTGCACATGTTATGAACACAGAGCTTATTGTTTCAAAAGCAAAAATGAAAAGCCCATATAACCAAGTATAAGAAAATTGAGAATAAGAATAAGAATCAAAATAAGTGGAAATTTGCGGTATTAACGTAGGTGAAGAACAAACCATTGCAGCACTCTGCTTGCTTAAGAAATTATCCGCCTTTCGTCTCACCTCCCTTTCTTCTTTCCTCCCCTCCTCTTCTATTCCTCCACCCTTTCTTGCTTTTTTTTTGCCCTTTCTTTATTGTTATAATGCTAATCTTTGGGCAATGGGCATCTTTTACTATGTTACAATGGCTTAAAACACTGCCTTTTTTTTGGCTTCTGTCCGAATTGACAGATTACCAAAAAAAAAAAAAACTATATAAACAATTCAGTTTTGCTTCCAATCAAAATATTTTTTTTATAAGTCTTTTTCTTCAAAAGTCCAAGGTTTAAGATTACAAGTTTTACCAATTCCAGAATCATACGGCAATTGGTTTTTCTTTTTGTTTTCTTTTTGTTTTCTTTTTTGTCTTTTTTGTCTTTTTTGCTCAAATATCTACTTTGCATCAATAATCAATAGTTCATCATGAAGTTTGTACAATTGTTTTTTGCAATTGCGACTCTTTTTGCTACGTTGAATGCAATCTTTTTTGGTTACCCCAACAAAACTGATGGAAGTATAATTTTTGGTTTGCATGACAAAAGAGAAGAGGCAAAACCAGTGCCACTTCCAAAGAGGGAAATCAAAACAGGAACTGCCTCGTATAGATATGGAACAGGCAAGAGAGACACGTACCCATTACCAGCATGGATCCCGCTTGAATACTTGGATGGTGTTGTCAACTCGTACCTCAACCACACCATCCCAAGAGGGAAAGCTGGTTTCGATAAGGTTTTGGAAATATTGCACATTAATGCAACCTTGGCTTCTGAGCTTTACTTATTCCCAAACCAAACGGCAATAGCCTGGGCCGGCGAAGTGGCGATTATTCGTGCTATCGAAAGAGAATACGCGGAAACCCATCCAGCGCCTAAACCATTCTAGGGTAGGTTTGTTTGTTAAAGAGATGTGGGCTATTACAAGGGGGGCGTTTTTTCTTTTTTTTCTGTTTTATGTTTTTTCTTTTTTTCCTTTTTTCTTTTTTTCCTTTTTTTCCTTTTTTTCTTTTCTTATATCCATCATTCAAGGTGAATTTATAGATTTAGTACCTTAATGCCATGTTTTGTTGATAAAATATTTTTCATATCCTAAATTTCGCTGTTTATCTATTTCTTGTTTGACCAAGGAGAAGTGTATAAAGTAACTTGAAAAATAAGCTCACTAGGGATTTTAAAAAATCTAGTTACAGTCCAAAAGAAGAGGGGTGCTGGGTTAATTTGCCGAGATGTTGCAATTACACAAAATGGTTTTCAAAAGTTTATCAAGTTAGATCACGTGAGGGTAAGATGGTATATACTATTGAGCAATTTCAAAACTATACTTCTAATCATTGAGAACCGTATTCTCTTTGAAACTTATTCGCAACCCCACAACAAAGAAACATCTATTTTTATTATTATTATCATTATTATTATTATATATATAAGCAAACAGATAAAATCACACTTTCAAATGGATGTGTGTCCTATGATGTACATCCACATGCACAGCCACCCACTTGTGATGGCACAATTGCACAAGTGCAAAAATTGCTCAATAGCACACAAGAATTGAAAACAAAAAAAAAATTTAGTAAACGTAAAGTATAGAGACTCACTCGCTGCTACTGATGGCTGCATCTCTTGTATACTCTTCTGCATCATCGTCGATCTCACTCTCCAGCGCTTTCTCTTCATCTACCCCGTTTTGTTTCCTCCTTTTCTTCTCGTCCGATGCCACAGTAAAGTTTTTTAATATAAACTCATCCGCCACATCTCCATCCAATCGATCTAGCTCTTCGCGTGGTATAAACAACGGCCAGATCCATTTGGCGCAAAATGCAAGAAATAATAGAACACCAGGGAATCCGACTGCCGCAATGGTCAAGGTAATTACAAACTCTGCAACACCACCTATGACTTCGAGTACAACGTATATGTAAAACCATTTCTTCGTAGGTAAAGCATGGATATCTCTGAAAAGCTGGGGACAATTGGGATCGTTTTCAATATAATGCTTATCCAAGAAAATGTATCTAATTCTATTAGTGACGATATTGCCGTGAAGTCCCGAGATCGCCATGATGAAGAAAAGACCCGAAAGAACTGCTTGAGGGACAAGCCCCAAGATTACTAGAAACGGCCGCGACATCATCACAAAGGTCATTATTCCTTGCACTGTATTGGTGACTCTTTGTTCCACCACCGAAAGCTTCTTTCCGCTATGGTCATAAACAACCAAAGAGTCAGTGTGAAGTGGTGCTTGCGGGATAAGACCATTTGGTGGAGGGATACCCATAATTCCAGCAAACCCTGTTGTGAGTCCAAGTAAGAGGAAATCCCAATGGAACGATGCTGGTTTCTTGAGTGGGTACTCCTTGGACTGGCACATCAATGATGATACATTGTGGTCAAAGTAAAAAAGAAAAGTAAGGAGAATGGCAAATGGAATGGCAAGAAACACGTCTCCAACCTCAATGTTTTCGCCCGGCCAGAAATGAATAAACCATCCGTGTGGTCGTATATCGCCATGTTCAGTTGGCTGAAACGATTTGGTTATTGGTAATCGAGCAAGCTCTGTATCGTTCAATTTCCCACCAAAATGGATGAACCCGGTAAAGAAAATCACCGATGCAACTACTCCATAATCGACAAATACTTTTCTGACCCAGGGACGAAAGTAGTGGAGATAATTTCCAAATGTGGTTGATCCTACACCACAAATGATCATACACAAAGCAATCATGACCGAGCAGTATCCACTTGCCAAGTTAACATCGTCAAACTGGTTCAGCAAGATCTGGATCCCCTTTTGGATATAGACCAAGTTGATAAAGAACCCAAATATATCACACGAGTAAAGACTAATGATTCTCATCCAGGAGATGTAGTTCCCTACTGCAATTATAATATGGAAAACCATACTCCATAAATATATCCAACACATAAATGGAAAATATGGAGTCCCTCGTGGGGTCATTAGCTCGTACACGGTGTAACTAAAGATTGAGATGGGACCAGTAACGCCCACGATGCACAAAGGCTGGCCCGAGAACAATCCAAATACAACTCCACCAAATGCACTGGACATGAGAACCTCATTCACTCCATAGGCATTATTGGTCTTATCGAACATATCCTGGGCAAATGCGATTGCTGGAAGCAAGTTGGCGAAAAAGATGAATGTAGACGAAGGGATGACTCGATAGTTCCACGCATCAGTAAAGTCGGACTTGTAGTACGGGAGTCTGGTTTTGATATCATGATAGATACCATACCCAAAATAGTTGAAATGCTTAAACGATAGCCTCTTCATCATGAAAACAAAGCAGTGTGGCTCCAGATTTTTGATTTTTTTTCTTTTTTTTGCTAATGTCTTACTTATGGGCTGGTGTAGAATAAACTACTTGTCCACTTCAACTTTCTTTCAAGTAGATAAGATATGTGGGAGGGGAGGAGCGGGAATGCAAAATTAAATATATATACAGAAAAAAAAAACAAAGGAAAGAAGGAAAGAAGATTGTCACAGTGCGACACACACTGGACGCTCTGTGCCCTCGTTTCCGCTAAGTGAATATTTGGAGAATATTGCACGACATGGGAAACTTGAAACTTCAAACGAGATGAGTTTATATAAATAGGAACGAGAAGTGGTAAAATTAACTTATCACTATTATATAGAAATATCGGTAAAATATAGATTTTATACGGTCAACTACATTGAACACAAATCACTAGGTGAACGTGCAGAGTGTATACTCTCACGATTCTCCTTACTAGTGACTTTGTATGAGACAATTTACTCTCTTAACTTATGAGCATTGAGACCTTTATAGGTGCGATCATTGACAATTACACTTAGTTGGAATATAGCCTATCAAGTCACGAACTCAAACCGCTGGTATCGGTGAGCTACCAGCTCAAACCGATGCTCAGCAGTCGTACACTTGTTACTTGTGACAGTGCTATGCGACAGAATGGCGACCAGAGTGAGGACCTCAAATCCTTGCAAATCATGTTATTTGAATGATTTGATATGGTTACCTAATATTTCAAGTAATTGATACATTGGTTGAGGCTACTGTTAAGCAGTATTGTCGACCAGGATATTGAATGATCATGACATTTCAATACCTTGGCATTTCAACATTTGGTCAATATCATTTATGAGAAGGACCTGTGGAAGAGTAAATCTCCTATCCACGAATTAATAGCTTCACTATTGTGAACTACAGTTTAAAGGAGGAGCTACTCCTCATTGGAGAACTATGCGAGTTTAGTCCAATGGAACATAATGCATCGTAGTCATCGGGACGTATCCGAGACTACACCAGAAAATATCAAATAGCGTATACTGTCAACACTTTATGATGGAATATTCACCCATCAGTTGACAAAGGGCGAAGGTTGTAGACGTTAGACAGAGTGCAACTATAGACCGAATAGAGTCGTGTCTGCTGACTTGGCTATAGTTTGAAGGCTGTACGTGTGATAGGCATGGCGTTGAAACGAGTACCGAAGATTGCACGGGTATAAGTGGCTACCCTCAATTGGTGCAAAGATCGAGGAAAGTATTTTTAGGATAATGACCACATCCCTAATTTGGGTTTATATCATTTTTTTAAAAAAGACTTATTACATTCTAGAAGGTAAATAAGCACCGTTAAAGCAGCGTTTAAGAAATCATCATTACTGTCTACGGACTCATCTGAGTATGATGGTAGCAGACTAAACAAACTACACGGGTTATCGGTGAGGTAGAATTACACCAGATAAAAACGGCGGAGATGGTAACTACCGAGGGAAAGACTAAATTGCATCTCGCAAGAAAGACTTTATAGCATCTTGAGAGAAAGACAAAATTGCATCCCGAAAGAAGCAACCAATTATTATTATGAAACCTCAGTGTTTCGGGTGAGAAGATACACCTTTCAAAAAACGACGGAGAAGGTAACTACCGTGGGACAGAAGCCCAAAGGAACAACCAACAAATTTTATGAAACCTCAGTGTTTCGACGGAGAAGGTAACTACCGTGGGACAGAATCCCAAAGGAACAACCAACTTATTTTATGAAACCTCAGTGTTTCTACAGGACGTTCAATTATTAGAATATTGGAGATGCTGACTTTCCGTTTTTAGTAGTAGGGGAGTTTTTAACCGAAGTCTTGATATTTTGTCGACGAATTCCGAACAAACAGACCCAGGCGCGCGGCTAGTTGATGGTGAAATGCTTTTTACTTTACCCAATGTATTGTCGACGTCGACTCGTAACCCGCACGGCGTGAAAGATAATTATATCCCAACAATAACTGAACAAAACCCGCAATATTTGGTTTTTGGATTTGAAGGTATTCATTTGCTACAAACGTTGATGAGAACATTTCCCTTTTTATTCAATAGAATTTCAGGAAATTGTCGAAACCTTTTGTTGCCGCTTCGCTCACTTTTAATAGGTAAGCCTTTGCTTTGCAGGGGGGGAGGCCACAACGGTTATCATCATACTGTACAGTTATCTTACCTCAAATCAATATTTTTCCAAAGTACAACTGAAATTAGGCCGTATCTTTCATCTGACTTTGAAGGGGGGAAGATGTCACAGTGCGACACACACTGGACGCTCTGTGCCCTCGTTTCCGCTAAGTGAATATTTGGAGAATATTGCACGACATGGGAAACTTGAAACTTCAAACGAGATGAGTTTATATAAATAGGAACGAGAAGTGGTAAAATTAACTTATCACTATTATATAGAAATATCGGTTAAATACATAATTTAGACGGTCAACTACATTGAACACAAATCACTAGGTGAACGTGCGGAGTGTATACTCTCACGATTCTCCTTACTAGTGACTTTGTATGAGACAATTTACTCTCTTAACTTATGAGCATTGAGACCTTTATAGGTGCGATCATTGACAATTACACTTAGTTGGAATATAGCCTATCAAGTCACGAACTCAAACCGCTGGTATCGGTGAGCTACCAGCTCAAACCGATGCTCAGCAGTCGTACACTTGTTACTTGTGACAGTGCTATGCGACATCATGGCTCGAAACCTTTCCATTCGTTGCTTGCATTTTCTTTTCTTTATTTTACCAGGTTGCCTTTGTTTTATTATGAATAGTATATTATAGTCGACTGGTTTCTAGTATAATATTCTTCTTAACATTGATAATCATTAACAATAACTATCAACAATAGTTCCTAACAATAACTATCAACAATAATCATTAACATTAGCAGCAACACCCAAGAGAAAAAAAATGTGGAAACTATGAAAATTATTCATTAGGAAAGCAAAATTTTCAGCTGAGCCTATCAGCACAATGCATGAATATCAAAGGGAAGTTATTTTTTTAAATCATTAAATTCTGAGCGTTGGAAATTCAGCCCGTTTTGGTTTTTGTCTTAAAGCCACGGCAATACCAAAGGGAACAAATATATCCTTGGTCTCTGAAACTTTGGAATTCAGAAGCTCTTGAAATTGTTGACAGAATTGAAAAGCGAGTGATAAACCTAATTGATTTCCCATAAGACCATCACAAATCACTGTTTTAATTAACCGAAAACTAAAAAGAAGGAAAAAAAAAAAAAGAACAAAGAAAGAAAGAATTAAAATGTCGATCAATAACGTGCCAGACTAATTACACTGTGGATGTGTTTTAATCCTTTTACACAAAAAAAATTCTAACCGTTCTTTCGATCCATTATGAGATAGTGTCAATTAAAAGCTGTTGTCTGAATTTCTCAAAATTTTATATACACACAGCTGTTTTTGCAAGGTTTTCAACCCCCTGATAAACAACTTTGTCGCTAAACGAAAGAAGTACATTTTCGTTTGCACATGTTATGAACACAGAGCTTATTGTTTCAAAAGCAAAAATGAAAAGCCCATATAACCAAGTATAAGAAAATTGAGAATAAGAATAAGAATCAAAATAAGTGGAAATTTGCGGTATTAACGTAGGTGAAGAACAAACCATTGCAGCACTCTGCTTGCTTAAGAAATTATCCGCCTTTCGTCTCACCTCCCTTTCTTCTTTCCTCCCCTCCTCTTCTATTCCTCCACCCTTTCTTGCTTTTTTTTTGCCCTTTCTTTATTGTTATAATGCTAATCTTTGGGCAATGGGCATCTTTTACTATGTTACAATGGCTTAAAACACTGCCTTTTTTTTGGCTTCTGTCCGAATTGACAGATTACCAAAAAAAAAAAAAACTATATAAACAATTCAGTTTTGCTTCCAATCAAAATATTTTTTTTATAAGTCTTTTTCTTCAAAAGTCCAAGGTTTAAGATTACAAGTTTTACCAATTCCAGAATCATACGGCAATTGGTTTTTCTTTTTGTTTTCTTTTTGTTTTCTTTTTTGTCTTTTTTGTCTTTTTTGCTCAAATATCTACTTTGCATCAATAATCAATAGTTCATCATGAAGTTTGTACAATTGTTTTTTGCAATTGCGACTCTTTTTGCTACGTTGAATGCAATCTTTTTTGGTTACCCCAACAAAACTGATGGAAGTATAATTTTTGGTTTGCATGACAAAAGAGAAGAGGCAAAACCAGTGCCACTTCCAAAGAGGGAAATCAAAACAGGAACTGCCTCGTATAGATATGGAACAGGCAAGAGAGACACGTACCCATTACCAGCATGGATCCCGCTTGAATACTTGGATGGTGTTGTCAACTCGTACCTCAACCACACCATCCCAAGAGGGAAAGCTGGTTTCGATAAGGTTTTGGAAATATTGCACATTAATGCAACCTTGGCTTCTGAGCTTTACTTATTCCCAAACCAAACGGCAATAGCCTGGGCCGGCGAAGTGGCGATTATTCGTGCTATCGAAAGAGAATACGCGGAAACCCATCCAGCGCCTAAACCATTCTAGGGTAGGTTTGTTTGTTAAAGAGATGTGGGCTATTACAAGGGGGGCGTTTTTTCTTTTTTTTCTGTTTTATGTTTTTTCTTTTTTTCCTTTTTTCTTTTTTTCCTTTTTTTCCTTTTTTTCTTTTCTTATATCCATCATTCAAGGTGAATTTATAGATTTAGTACCTTAATGCCATGTTTTGTTGATAAAATATTTTTCATATCCTAAATTTCGCTGTTTATCTATTTCTTGTTTGACCAAGGAGAAGTGTATAAAGTAACTTGAAAAATAAGCTCACTAGGGATTTTAAAAAATCTAGTTACAGTCCAAAAGAAGAGGGGTGCTGGGTTAATTTGCCGAGATGTTGCAATTACACAAAATGGTTTTCAAAAGTTTATCAAGTTAGATCACGTGAGGGTAAGATGGTATATACTATTGAGCAATTTCAAAACTATACTTCTAATCATTGAGAACCGTATTCTCTTTGAAACTTATTCGCAACCCCACAACAAAGAAACATCTATTTTTATTATTATTATCATTATTATTATTATATATATAAGCAAACAGATAAAATCACACTTTCAAATGGATGTGTGTCCTATGATGTACATCCACATGCACAGCCACCCACTTGTGATGGCACAATTGCACAAGTGCAAAAATTGCTCAATAGCACACAAGAATTGAAAACAAAAAAAAAATTTAGTAAACGTAAAGTATAGAGACTCACTCGCTGCTACTGATGGCTGCATCTCTTGTATACTCTTCTGCATCATCGTCGATCTCACTCTCCAGCGCTTTCTCTTCATCTACCCCGTTTTGTTTCCTCCTTTTCTTCTCGTCCGATGCCACAGTAAAGTTTTTTAATATAAACTCATCCGCCACATCTCCATCCAATCGATCTAGCTCTTCGCGTGGTATAAACAACGGCCAGATCCATTTGGCGCAAAATGCAAGAAATAATAGAACACCAGGGAATCCGACTGCCGCAATGGTCAAGGTAATTACAAACTCTGCAACACCACCTATGACTTCGAGTACAACGTATATGTAAAACCATTTCTTCGTAGGTAAAGCATGGATATCTCTGAAAAGCTGGGGACAATTGGGATCGTTTTCAATATAATGCTTATCCAAGAAAATGTATCTAATTCTATTAGTGACGATATTGCCGTGAAGTCCCGAGATCGCCATGATGAAGAAAAGACCCGAAAGAACTGCTTGAGGGACAAGCCCCAAGATTACTAGAAACGGCCGCGACATCATCACAAAGGTCATTATTCCTTGCACTGTATTGGTGACTCTTTGTTCCACCACCGAAAGCTTCTTTCCGCTATGGTCATAAACAACCAAAGAGTCAGTGTGAAGTGGTGCTTGCGGGATAAGACCATTTGGTGGAGGGATACCCATAATTCCAGCAAACCCTGTTGTGAGTCCAAGTAAGAGGAAATCCCAATGGAACGATGCTGGTTTCTTGAGTGGGTACTCCTTGGACTGGCACATCAATGATGATACATTGTGGTCAAAGTAAAAAAGAAAAGTAAGGAGAATGGCAAATGGAATGGCAAGAAACACGTCTCCAACCTCAATGTTTTCGCCCGGCCAGAAATGAATAAACCATCCGTGTGGTCGTATATCGCCATGTTCAGTTGGCTGAAACGATTTGGTTATTGGTAATCGAGCAAGCTCTGTATCGTTCAATTTCCCACCAAAATGGATGAACCCGGTAAAGAAAATCACCGATGCAACTACTCCATAATCGACAAATACTTTTCTGACCCAGGGACGAAAGTAGTGGAGATAATTTCCAAATGTGGTTGATCCTACACCACAAATGATCATACACAAAGCAATCATGACCGAGCAGTATCCACTTGCCAAGTTAACATCGTCAAACTGGTTCAGCAAGATCTGGATCCCCTTTTGGATATAGACCAAGTTGATAAAGAACCCAAATATATCACACGAGTAAAGACTAATGATTCTCATCCAGGAGATGTAGTTCCCTACTGCAATTATAATATGGAAAACCATACTCCATAAATATATCCAACACATAAATGGAAAATATGGAGTCCCTCGTGGGGTCATTAGCTCGTACACGGTGTAACTAAAGATTGAGATGGGACCAGTAACGCCCACGATGCACAAAGGCTGGCCCGAGAACAATCCAAATACAACTCCACCAAATGCACTGGACATGAGAACCTCATTCACTCCATAGGCATTATTGGTCTTATCGAACATATCCTGGGCAAATGCGATTGCTGGAAGCAAGTTGGCGAAAAAGATGAATGTAGACGAAGGGATGACTCGATAGTTCCACGCATCAGTAAAGTCGGACTTGTAGTACGGGAGTCTGGTTTTGATATCATGATAGATACCATACCCAAAATAGTTGAAATGCTTAAACGATAGCCTCTTCATCATGAAAACAAAGCAGTGTGGCTCCAGATTTTTGATTTTTTTTCTTTTTTTTGCTAATGTCTTACTTATGGGCTGGTGTAGAATAAACTACTTGTCCACTTCAACTTTCTTTCAAGTAGATAAGATATGTGGGAGGGGAGGAGCGGGAATGCAAAATTAAATATATATACAGAAAAAAAAAACAAAGGAAAGAAGGAAAGAAGATTGTCACAGTGCGACACACACTGGACGCTCTGTGCCCTCGTTTCCGCTAAGTGACACACTGGACGCTCTGTGCCCTCGTTTCCGCTAAGTGAATATTTGGAGAATATTGCACGACATGGGAAACTTGAAACTTCAAACGAGATGAGTTTATATAAATAGGAACGAGAAGTGGTAAAATTAACTTATCACTATTATATAGAAATATCGGTAAAATATAGATTTTATACGGTCAACTACATTGAACACAAATCACTAGGTGAACGTGCAGAGTGTATACTCTCACGATTCTCCTTACTAGTGACTTTGTATGAGACAATTTACTCTCTTAACTTATGAGCATTGAGACCTTTATAGGTGCGATCATTGACAATTACACTTAGTTGGAATATAGCCTATCAAGTCACGAACTCAAACCGCTGGTATCGGTGAGCTACCAGCTCAAACCGATGCTCAGCAGTCGTACACTTGTTACTTGTGACAGTGCTATGCGACAGAATGGCGACCAGAGTGAGGACCTCAAATCCTTGCAAATCATGTTATTTGAATGATTTGATATGGTTACCTAATATTTCAAGTAATTGATACATTGGTTGAGGCTACTGTTAAGCAGTATTGTCGACCAGGATATTGAATGATCATGACATTTCAATACCTTGGCATTTCAACATTTGGTCAATATCATTTATGAGAAGGACCTGTGGAAGAGTAAATCTCCTATCCACGAATTAATAGCTTCACTATTGTGAACTACAGTTTAAAGGAGGAGCTACTCCTCATTGGAGAACTATGCGAGTTTAGTCCAATGGAACATAATGCATCGTAGTCATCGGGACGTATCCGAGACTACACCAGAAAATATCAAATAGCGTATACTGTCAACACTTTATGATGGAATATTCACCCATCAGTTGACAAAGGGCGAAGGTTGTAGACGTTAGACAGAGTGCAACTATAGACCGAATAGAGTCGTGTCTGCTGACTTGGCTATAGTTTGAAGGCTGTACGTGTGATAGGCATGGCGTTGAAACGAGTACCGAAGATTGCACGGGTATAAGTGGCTACCCTCAATTGGTGCAAAGATCGAGGAAAGTATTTTTAGGATAATGACCACATCCCTAATTTGGGTTTATATCATTTTTTTAAAAAAGACTTATTACATTCTAGAAGGTAAATAAGCACCGTTAAAGCAGCGTTTAAGAAATCATCATTACTGTCTACGGACTCATCTGAGTATGATGGTAGCAGACTAAACAAACTACACGGGTTATCGGTGAGGTAGAATTACACCAGATAAAAACGGCGGAGATGGTAACTACCGAGGGAAAGACTAAATTGCATCTCGCAAGAAAGACTTTATAGCATCTTGAGAGAAAGACAAAATTGCATCCCGAAAGAAGCAACCAATTATTATTATGAAACCTCAGTGTTTCGGGTGAGAAGATACACCTTTCAAAAAACGACGGAGAAGGTAACTACCGTGGGACAGAAGCCCAAAGGAACAACCAACAAATTTTATGAAACCTCAGTGTTTCGACGGAGAAGGTAACTACCGTGGGACAGAATCCCAAAGGAACAACCAACTTATTTTATGAAACCTCAGTGTTTCTACAGGACGTTCAATTATTAGAATATTGGAGATGCTGACTTTCCGTTTTTAGTAGTAGGGGAGTTTTTAACCGAAGTCTTGATATTTTGTCGACGAATTCCGAACAAACAGACCCAGGCGCGCGGCTAGTTGATGGTGAAATGCTTTTTACTTTACCCAATGTATTGTCGACGTCGACTCGTAACCCGCACGGCGTGAAAGATAATTATATCCCAACAATAACTGAACAAAACCCGCAATATTTGGTTTTTGGATTTGAAGGTATTCATTTGCTACAAACGTTGATGAGAACATTTCCCTTTTTATTCAATAGAATTTCAGGAAATTGTCGAAACCTTTTGTTGCCGCTTCGCTCACTTTTAATAGGTAAGCCTTTGCTTTGCAGGGGGGGAGGCCACAACGGTTATCATCATACTGTACAGTTATCTTACCTCAAATCAATATTTTTCCAAAGTACAACTGAAATTAGGCCGTATCTTTCATCTGACTTTGAAGGGGGGAAGATGTCACAGTGCGACACACACTGGACGCTCTGTGCCCTCGTTTCCGCTAAGTGAATATTTGGAGAATATTGCACGACATGGGAAACTTGAAACTTCAAACGAGATGAGTTTATATAAATAGGAACGAGAAGTGGTAAAATTAACTTATCACTATTATATAGAAATATCGGTTAAATACATAATTTAGACGGTCAACTACATTGAACACAAATCACTAGGTGAACGTGCAGAGTGTATACTCTCACGATTCTCCTTACTAGTGACTTTGTATGAGACAATTTACTCTCTTAACTTATGAGCATTGAGACCTTTATAGGTGCGATCATTGACAATTACACTTAGTTGGAATATAGCCTATCAAGTCACGAACTCAAACCGCTGGTATCGGTGAGCTACCAGCTCAAACCGATGCTCAGCAGTCGTACACTTGTTACTTGTGACAGTGCTATGCGACATCATGGCTCGAAACCTTTCCATTCGTTGCTTGCATTTTCTTTTCTTTATTTTACCAGGTTGCCTTTGTTTTATTATGAATAGTATATTATAGTCGACTGGTTTCTAGTATAATATTCTTCTTAACATTGATAATCATTAACAATAACTATCAACAATAGTTCCTAACAATAACTATCAACAATAATCATTAACATTAGCAGCAACACCCAAGAGAAAAAAAATGTGGAAACTATGAAAATTATTCATTAGGAAAGCAAAATTTTCAGCTGAGCCTATCAGCACAATGCATGAATATCAAAGGGAAGTTATTTTTTTAAATCATTAAATTCTGAGCGTTGGAAATTCAGCCCGTTTTGGTTTTTGTCTTAAAGCCACGGCAATACCAAAGGGAACAAATATATCCTTGGTCTCTGAAACTTTGGAATTCAGAAGCTCTTGAAATTGTTGACAGAATTGAAAAGCGAGTGATAAACCTAATTGATTTCCCATAAGACCATCACAAATCACTGTTTTAATTAACCGAAAACTAAAAAGAAGGAAAAAAAAAAAAAGAACAAAGAAAGAAAGAATTAAAATGTCGATCAATAACGTGCCAGACTAATTACACTGTGGATGTGTTTTAATCCTTTTACACAAAAAAAATTCTAACCGTTCTTTCGATCCATTATGAGATAGTGTCAATTAAAAGCTGTTGTCTGAATTTCTCAAAATTTTATATACACACAGCTGTTTTTGCAAGGTTTTCAACCCCCTGATAAACAACTTTGTCGCTAAACGAAAGAAGTACATTTTCGTTTGCACATGTTATGAACACAGAGCTTATTGTTTCAAAAGCAAAAATGAAAAGCCCATATAACCAAGTATAAGAAAATTGAGAATAAGAATAAGAATCAAAATAAGTGGAAATTTGCGGTATTAACGTAGGTGAAGAACAAACCATTGCAGCACTCTGCTTGCTTAAGAAATTATCCGCCTTTCGTCTCACCTCCCTTTCTTCTTTCCTCCCCTCCTCTTCTATTCCTCCACCCTTTCTTGCTTTTTTTTTGCCCTTTCTTTATTGTTATAATGCTAATCTTTGGGCAATGGGCATCTTTTACTATGTTACAATGGCTTAAAACACTGCCTTTTTTTTGGCTTCTGTCCGAATTGACAGATTACCAAAAAAAAAAAAAACTATATAAACAATTCAGTTTTGCTTCCAATCAAAATATTTTTTTTATAAGTCTTTTTCTTCAAAAGTCCAAGGTTTAAGATTACAAGTTTTACCAATTCCAGAATCATACGGCAATTGGTTTTTCTTTTTGTTTTCTTTTTGTTTTCTTTTTTGTCTTTTTTGTCTTTTTTGCTCAAATATCTACTTTGCATCAATAATCAATAGTTCATCATGAAGTTTGTACAATTGTTTTTTGCAATTGCGACTCTTTTTGCTACGTTGAATGCAATCTTTTTTGGTTACCCCAACAAAACTGATGGAAGTATAATTTTTGGTTTGCATGACAAAAGAGAAGAGGCAAAACCAGTGCCACTTCCAAAGAGGGAAATCAAAACAGGAACTGCCTCGTATAGATATGGAACAGGCAAGAGAGACACGTACCCATTACCAGCATGGATCCCGCTTGAATACTTGGATGGTGTTGTCAACTCGTACCTCAACCACACCATCCCAAGAGGGAAAGCTGGTTTCGATAAGGTTTTGGAAATATTGCACATTAATGCAACCTTGGCTTCTGAGCTTTACTTATTCCCAAACCAAACGGCAATAGCCTGGGCCGGCGAAGTGGCGATTATTCGTGCTATCGAAAGAGAATACGCGGAAACCCATCCAGCGCCTAAACCATTCTAGGGTAGGTTTGTTTGTTAAAGAGATGTGGGCTATTACAAGGGGGGCGTTTTTTCTTTTTTTTCTGTTTTATGTTTTTTCTTTTTTTCCTTTTTTCTTTTTTTCCTTTTTTTCCTTTTTTTCTTTTCTTATATCCATCATTCAAGGTGAATTTATAGATTTAGTACCTTAATGCCATGTTTTGTTGATAAAATATTTTTCATATCCTAAATTTCGCTGTTTATCTATTTCTTGTTTGACCAAGGAGAAGTGTATAAAGTAACTTGAAAAATAAGCTCACTAGGGATTTTAAAAAATCTAGTTACAGTCCAAAAGAAGAGGGGTGCTGGGTTAATTTGCCGAGATGTTGCAATTACACAAAATGGTTTTCAAAAGTTTATCAAGTTAGATCACGTGAGGGTAAGATGGTATATACTATTGAGCAATTTCAAAACTATACTTCTAATCATTGAGAACCGTATTCTCTTTGAAACTTATTCGCAACCCCACAACAAAGAAACATCTATTTTTATTATTATTATCATTATTATTATTATATATATAAGCAAACAGATAAAATCACACTTTCAAATGGATGTGTGTCCTATGATGTACATCCACATGCACAGCCACCCACTTGTGATGGCACAATTGCACAAGTGCAAAAATTGCTCAATAGCACACAAGAATTGAAAACAAAAAAAAAATTTAGTAAACGTAAAGTATAGAGACTCACTCGCTGCTACTGATGGCTGCATCTCTTGTATACTCTTCTGCATCATCGTCGATCTCACTCTCCAGCGCTTTCTCTTCATCTACCCCGTTTTGTTTCCTCCTTTTCTTCTCGTCCGATGCCACAGTAAAGTTTTTTAATATAAACTCATCCGCCACATCTCCATCCAATCGATCTAGCTCTTCGCGTGGTATAAACAACGGCCAGATCCATTTGGCGCAAAATGCAAGAAATAATAGAACACCAGGGAATCCGACTGCCGCAATGGTCAAGGTAATTACAAACTCTGCAACACCACCTATGACTTCGAGTACAACGTATATGTAAAACCATTTCTTCGTAGGTAAAGCATGGATATCTCTGAAAAGCTGGGGACAATTGGGATCGTTTTCAATATAATGCTTATCCAAGAAAATGTATCTAATTCTATTAGTGACGATATTGCCGTGAAGTCCCGAGATCGCCATGATGAAGAAAAGACCCGAAAGAACTGCTTGAGGGACAAGCCCCAAGATTACTAGAAACGGCCGCGACATCATCACAAAGGTCATTATTCCTTGCACTGTATTGGTGACTCTTTGTTCCACCACCGAAAGCTTCTTTCCGCTATGGTCATAAACAACCAAAGAGTCAGTGTGAAGTGGTGCTTGCGGGATAAGACCATTTGGTGGAGGGATACCCATAATTCCAGCAAACCCTGTTGTGAGTCCAAGTAAGAGGAAATCCCAATGGAACGATGCTGGTTTCTTGAGTGGGTACTCCTTGGACTGGCACATCAATGATGATACATTGTGGTCAAAGTAAAAAAGAAAAGTAAGGAGAATGGCAAATGGAATGGCAAGAAACACGTCTCCAACCTCAATGTTTTCGCCCGGCCAGAAATGAATAAACCATCCGTGTGGTCGTATATCGCCATGTTCAGTTGGCTGAAACGATTTGGTTATTGGTAATCGAGCAAGCTCTGTATCGTTCAATTTCCCACCAAAATGGATGAACCCGGTAAAGAAAATCACCGATGCAACTACTCCATAATCGACAAATACTTTTCTGACCCAGGGACGAAAGTAGTGGAGATAATTTCCAAATGTGGTTGATCCTACACCACAAATGATCATACACAAAGCAATCATGACCGAGCAGTATCCACTTGCCAAGTTAACATCGTCAAACTGGTTCAGCAAGATCTGGATCCCCTTTTGGATATAGACCAAGTTGATAAAGAACCCAAATATATCACACGAGTAAAGACTAATGATTCTCATCCAGGAGATGTAGTTCCCTACTGCAATTATAATATGGAAAACCATACTCCATAAATATATCCAACACATAAATGGAAAATATGGAGTCCCTCGTGGGGTCATTAGCTCGTACACGGTGTAACTAAAGATTGAGATGGGACCAGTAACGCCCACGATGCACAAAGGCTGGCCCGAGAACAATCCAAATACAACTCCACCAAATGCACTGGACATGAGAACCTCATTCACTCCATAGGCATTATTGGTCTTATCGAACATATCCTGGGCAAATGCGATTGCTGGAAGCAAGTTGGCGAAAAAGATGAATGTAGACGAAGGGATGACTCGATAGTTCCACGCATCAGTAAAGTCGGACTTGTAGTACGGGAGTCTGGTTTTGATATCATGATAGATACCATACCCAAAATAGTTGAAATGCTTAAACGATAGCCTCTTCATCATGAAAACAAAGCAGTGTGGCTCCAGATTTTTGATTTTTTTTCTTTTTTTTGCTAATGTCTTACTTATGGGCTGGTGTAGAATAAACTACTTGTCCACTTCAACTTTCTTTCAAGTAGATAAGATATGTGGGAGGGGAGGAGCGGGAATGCAAAATTAAATATATATACAGAAAAAAAAAACAAAGGAAAGAAGGAAAGAAGATTGTCACAGTGCGACACACACTGGACGCTCTGTGCCCTCGTTTCCGCTAAGTGAATATTTGGAGAATATTGCACGACATGGGAAACTTGAAACTTCAAACGAGATGAGTTTATATAAATAGGAACGAGAAGTGGTAAAATTAACTTATCACTATTATATAGAAATATCGGTAAAATATAGATTTTATACGGTCAACTACATTGAACACAAATCACTAGGTGAACGTGCAGAGTGTATACTCTCACGATTCTCCTTACTAGTGACTTTGTATGAGACAATTTACTCTCTTAACTTATGAGCATTGAGACCTTTATAGGTGCGATCATTGACAATTACACTTAGTTGGAATATAGCCTATCAAGTCACGAACTCAAACCGCTGGTATCGGTGAGCTACCAGCTCAAACCGATGCTCAGCAGTCGTACACTTGTTACTTGTGACAGTGCTATGCGACAGAATGGCGACCAGAGTGAGGACCTCAAATCCTTGCAAATCATGTTATTTGAATGATTTGATATGGTTACCTAATATTTCAAGTAATTGATACATTGGTTGAGGCTACTGTTAAGCAGTATTGTCGACCAGGATATTGAATGATCATGACATTTCAATACCTTGGCATTTCAACATTTGGTCAATATCATTTATGAGAAGGACCTGTGGAAGAGTAAATCTCCTATCCACGAATTAATAGCTTCACTATTGTGAACTACAGTTTAAAGGAGGAGCTACTCCTCATTGGAGAACTATGCGAGTTTAGTCCAATGGAACATAATGCATCGTAGTCATCGGGACGTATCCGAGACTACACCAGAAAATATCAAATAGCGTATACTGTCAACACTTTATGATGGAATATTCACCCATCAGTTGACAAAGGGCGAAGGTTGTAGACGTTAGACAGAGTGCAACTATAGACCGAATAGAGTCGTGTCTGCTGACTTGGCTATAGTTTGAAGGCTGTACGTGTGATAGGCATGGCGTTGAAACGAGTACCGAAGATTGCACGGGTATAAGTGGCTACCCTCAATTGGTGCAAAGATCGAGGAAAGTATTTTTAGGATAATGACCACATCCCTAATTTGGGTTTATATCATTTTTTTAAAAAAGACTTATTACATTCTAGAAGGTAAATAAGCACCGTTAAAGCAGCGTTTAAGAAATCATCATTACTGTCTACGGACTCATCTGAGTATGATGGTAGCAGACTAAACAAACTACACGGGTTATCGGTGAGGTAGAATTACACCAGATAAAAACGGCGGAGATGGTAACTACCGAGGGAAAGACTAAATTGCATCTCGCAAGAAAGACTTTATAGCATCTTGAGAGAAAGACAAAATTGCATCCCGAAAGAAGCAACCAATTATTATTATGAAACCTCAGTGTTTCGGGTGAGAAGATACACCTTTCAAAAAACGACGGAGAAGGTAACTACCGTGGGACAGAAGCCCAAAGGAACAACCAACAAATTTTATGAAACCTCAGTGTTTCGACGGAGAAGGTAACTACCGTGGGACAGAATCCCAAAGGAACAACCAACTTATTTTATGAAACCTCAGTGTTTCTACAGGACGTTCAATTATTAGAATATTGGAGATGCTGACTTTCCGTTTTTAGTAGTAGGGGAGTTTTTAACCGAAGTCTTGATATTTTGTCGACGAATTCCGAACAAACAGACCCAGGCGCGCGGCTAGTTGATGGTGAAATGCTTTTTACTTTACCCAATGTATTGTCGACGTCGACTCGTAACCCGCACGGCGTGAAAGATAATTATATCCCAACAATAACTGAACAAAACCCGCAATATTTGGTTTTTGGATTTGAAGGTATTCATTTGCTACAAACGTTGATGAGAACATTTCCCTTTTTATTCAATAGAATTTCAGGAAATTGTCGAAACCTTTTGTTGCCGCTTCGCTCACTTTTAATAGGTAAGCCTTTGCTTTGCAGGGGGGGAGGCCACAACGGTTATCATCATACTGTACAGTTATCTTACCTCAAATCAATATTTTTCCAAAGTACAACTGAAATTAGGCCGTATCTTTCATCTGACTTTGAAGGGGGGAAGATGTCACAGTGCGACACACACTGGACGCTCTGTGCCCTCGTTTCCGCTAAGTGAATATTTGGAGAATATTGCACGACATGGGAAACTTGAAACTTCAAACGAGATGAGTTTATATAAATAGGAACGAGAAGTGGTAAAATTAACTTATCACTATTATATAGAAATATCGGTTAAATACATAATTTAGACGGTCAACTACATTGAACACAAATCACTAGGTGAACGTGCGGAGTGTATACTCTCACGATTCTCCTTACTAGTGACTTTGTATGAGACAATTTACTCTCTTAACTTATGAGCATTGAGACCTTTATAGGTGCGATCATTGACAATTACACTTAGTTGGAATATAGCCTATCAAGTCACGAACTCAAACCGCTGGTATCGGTGAGCTACCAGCTCAAACCGATGCTCAGCAGTCGTACACTTGTTACTTGTGACAGTGCTATGCGACATCATGGCTCGAAACCTTTCCATTCGTTGCTTGCATTTTCTTTTCTTTATTTTACCAGGTTGCCTTTGTTTTATTATGAATAGTATATTATAGTCGACTGGTTTCTAGTATAATATTCTTCTTAACATTGATAATCATTAACAATAACTATCAACAATAGTTCCTAACAATAACTATCAACAATAATCATTAACATTAGCAGCAACACCCAAGAGAAAAAAAATGTGGAAACTATGAAAATTATTCATTAGGAAAGCAAAATTTTCAGCTGAGCCTATCAGCACAATGCATGAATATCAAAGGGAAGTTATTTTTTTAAATCATTAAATTCTGAGCGTTGGAAATTCAGCCCGTTTTGGTTTTTGTCTTAAAGCCACGGCAATACCAAAGGGAACAAATATATCCTTGGTCTCTGAAACTTTGGAATTCAGAAGCTCTTGAAATTGTTGACAGAATTGAAAAGCGAGTGATAAACCTAATTGATTTCCCATAAGACCATCACAAATCACTGTTTTAATTAACCGAAAACTAAAAAGAAGGAAAAAAAAAAAAAGAACAAAGAAAGAAAGAATTAAAATGTCGATCAATAACGTGCCAGACTAATTACACTGTGGATGTGTTTTAATCCTTTTACACAAAAAAAATTCTAACCGTTCTTTCGATCCATTATGAGATAGTGTCAATTAAAAGCTGTTGTCTGAATTTCTCAAAATTTTATATACACACAGCTGTTTTTGCAAGGTTTTCAACCCCCTGATAAACAACTTTGTCGCTAAACGAAAGAAGTACATTTTCGTTTGCACATGTTATGAACACAGAGCTTATTGTTTCAAAAGCAAAAATGAAAAGCCCATATAACCAAGTATAAGAAAATTGAGAATAAGAATAAGAATCAAAATAAGTGGAAATTTGCGGTATTAACGTAGGTGAAGAACAAACCATTGCAGCACTCTGCTTGCTTAAGAAATTATCCGCCTTTCGTCTCACCTCCCTTTCTTCTTTCCTCCCCTCCTCTTCTATTCCTCCACCCTTTCTTGCTTTTTTTTTGCCCTTTCTTTATTGTTATAATGCTAATCTTTGGGCAATGGGCATCTTTTACTATGTTACAATGGCTTAAAACACTGCCTTTTTTTTGGCTTCTGTCCGAATTGACAGATTACCAAAAAAAAAAAAAACTATATAAACAATTCAGTTTTGCTTCCAATCAAAATATTTTTTTTATAAGTCTTTTTCTTCAAAAGTCCAAGGTTTAAGATTACAAGTTTTACCAATTCCAGAATCATACGGCAATTGGTTTTTCTTTTTGTTTTCTTTTTGTTTTCTTTTTTGTCTTTTTTGTCTTTTTTGCTCAAATATCTACTTTGCATCAATAATCAATAGTTCATCATGAAGTTTGTACAATTGTTTTTTGCAATTGCGACTCTTTTTGCTACGTTGAATGCAATCTTTTTTGGTTACCCCAACAAAACTGATGGAAGTATAATTTTTGGTTTGCATGACAAAAGAGAAGAGGCAAAACCAGTGCCACTTCCAAAGAGGGAAATCAAAACAGGAACTGCCTCGTATAGATATGGAACAGGCAAGAGAGACACGTACCCATTACCAGCATGGATCCCGCTTGAATACTTGGATGGTGTTGTCAACTCGTACCTCAACCACACCATCCCAAGAGGGAAAGCTGGTTTCGATAAGGTTTTGGAAATATTGCACATTAATGCAACCTTGGCTTCTGAGCTTTACTTATTCCCAAACCAAACGGCAATAGCCTGGGCCGGCGAAGTGGCGATTATTCGTGCTATCGAAAGAGAATACGCGGAAACCCATCCAGCGCCTAAACCATTCTAGGGTAGGTTTGTTTGTTAAAGAGATGTGGGCTATTACAAGGGGGGCGTTTTTTCTTTTTTTTCTGTTTTATGTTTTTTCTTTTTTTCCTTTTTTCTTTTTTTCCTTTTTTTCCTTTTTTTCTTTTCTTATATCCATCATTCAAGGTGAATTTATAGATTTAGTACCTTAATGCCATGTTTTGTTGATAAAATATTTTTCATATCCTAAATTTCGCTGTTTATCTATTTCTTGTTTGACCAAGGAGAAGTGTATAAAGTAACTTGAAAAATAAGCTCACTAGGGATTTTAAAAAATCTAGTTACAGTCCAAAAGAAGAGGGGTGCTGGGTTAATTTGCCGAGATGTTGCAATTACACAAAATGGTTTTCAAAAGTTTATCAAGTTAGATCACGTGAGGGTAAGATGGTATATACTATTGAGCAATTTCAAAACTATACTTCTAATCATTGAGAACCGTATTCTCTTTGAAACTTATTCGCAACCCCACAACAAAGAAACATCTATTTTTATTATTATTATCATTATTATTATTATATATATAAGCAAACAGATAAAATCACACTTTCAAATGGATGTGTGTCCTATGATGTACATCCACATGCACAGCCACCCACTTGTGATGGCACAATTGCACAAGTGCAAAAATTGCTCAATAGCACACAAGAATTGAAAACAAAAAAAAAATTTAGTAAACGTAAAGTATAGAGACTCACTCGCTGCTACTGATGGCTGCATCTCTTGTATACTCTTCTGCATCATCGTCGATCTCACTCTCCAGCGCTTTCTCTTCATCTACCCCGTTTTGTTTCCTCCTTTTCTTCTCGTCCGATGCCACAGTAAAGTTTTTTAATATAAACTCATCCGCCACATCTCCATCCAATCGATCTAGCTCTTCGCGTGGTATAAACAACGGCCAGATCCATTTGGCGCAAAATGCAAGAAATAATAGAACACCAGGGAATCCGACTGCCGCAATGGTCAAGGTAATTACAAACTCTGCAACACCACCTATGACTTCGAGTACAACGTATATGTAAAACCATTTCTTCGTAGGTAAAGCATGGATATCTCTGAAAAGCTGGGGACAATTGGGATCGTTTTCAATATAATGCTTATCCAAGAAAATGTATCTAATTCTATTAGTGACGATATTGCCGTGAAGTCCCGAGATCGCCATGATGAAGAAAAGACCCGAAAGAACTGCTTGAGGGACAAGCCCCAAGATTACTAGAAACGGCCGCGACATCATCACAAAGGTCATTATTCCTTGCACTGTATTGGTGACTCTTTGTTCCACCACCGAAAGCTTCTTTCCGCTATGGTCATAAACAACCAAAGAGTCAGTGTGAAGTGGTGCTTGCGGGATAAGACCATTTGGTGGAGGGATACCCATAATTCCAGCAAACCCTGTTGTGAGTCCAAGTAAGAGGAAATCCCAATGGAACGATGCTGGTTTCTTGAGTGGGTACTCCTTGGACTGGCACATCAATGATGATACATTGTGGTCAAAGTAAAAAAGAAAAGTAAGGAGAATGGCAAATGGAATGGCAAGAAACACGTCTCCAACCTCAATGTTTTCGCCCGGCCAGAAATGAATAAACCATCCGTGTGGTCGTATATCGCCATGTTCAGTTGGCTGAAACGATTTGGTTATTGGTAATCGAGCAAGCTCTGTATCGTTCAATTTCCCACCAAAATGGATGAACCCGGTAAAGAAAATCACCGATGCAACTACTCCATAATCGACAAATACTTTTCTGACCCAGGGACGAAAGTAGTGGAGATAATTTCCAAATGTGGTTGATCCTACACCACAAATGATCATACACAAAGCAATCATGACCGAGCAGTATCCACTTGCCAAGTTAACATCGTCAAACTGGTTCAGCAAGATCTGGATCCCCTTTTGGATATAGACCAAGTTGATAAAGAACCCAAATATATCACACGAGTAAAGACTAATGATTCTCATCCAGGAGATGTAGTTCCCTACTGCAATTATAATATGGAAAACCATACTCCATAAATATATCCAACACATAAATGGAAAATATGGAGTCCCTCGTGGGGTCATTAGCTCGTACACGGTGTAACTAAAGATTGAGATGGGACCAGTAACGCCCACGATGCACAAAGGCTGGCCCGAGAACAATCCAAATACAACTCCACCAAATGCACTGGACATGAGAACCTCATTCACTCCATAGGCATTATTGGTCTTATCGAACATATCCTGGGCAAATGCGATTGCTGGAAGCAAGTTGGCGAAAAAGATGAATGTAGACGAAGGGATGACTCGATAGTTCCACGCATCAGTAAAGTCGGACTTGTAGTACGGGAGTCTGGTTTTGATATCATGATAGATACCATACCCAAAATAGTTGAAATGCTTAAACGATAGCCTCTTCATCATGAAAACAAAGCAGTGTGGCTCCAGATTTTTGATTTTTTTTCTTTTTTTTGCTAATGTCTTACTTATGGGCTGGTGTAGAATAAACTACTTGTCCACTTCAACTTTCTTTCAAGTAGATAAGATATGTGGGAGGGGAGGAGCGGGAATGCAAAATTAAATATATATACAGAAAAAAAAAACAAAGGAAAGAAGGAAAGAAGATTGTCACAGTGCGACACACACTGGACGCTCTGTGCCCTCGTTTCCGCTAAGTGAATATTTGGAGAATATTGCACGACATGGGAAACTTGAAACTTCAAACGAGATGAGTTTATATAAATAGGAACGAGAAGTGGTAAAATTAACTTATCACTATTATATAGAAATATCGGTAAAATATAGATTTTATACGGTCAACTACATTGAACACAAATCACTAGGTGAACGTGCAGAGTGTATACTCTCACGATTCTCCTTACTAGTGACTTTGTATGAGACAATTTACTCTCTTAACTTATGAGCATTGAGACCTTTATAGGTGCGATCATTGACAATTACACTTAGTTGGAATATAGCCTATCAAGTCACGAACTCAAACCGCTGGTATCGGTGAGCTACCAGCTCAAACCGATGCTCAGCAGTCGTACACTTGTTACTTGTGACAGTGCTATGCGACAGAATGGCGACCAGAGTGAGGACCTCAAATCCTTGCAAATCATGTTATTTGAATGATTTGATATGGTTACCTAATATTTCAAGTAATTGATACATTGGTTGAGGCTACTGTTAAGCAGTATTGTCGACCAGGATATTGAATGATCATGACATTTCAATACCTTGGCATTTCAACATTTGGTCAATATCATTTATGAGAAGGACCTGTGGAAGAGTAAATCTCCTATCCACGAATTAATAGCTTCACTATTGTGAACTACAGTTTAAAGGAGGAGCTACTCCTCATTGGAGAACTATGCGAGTTTAGTCCAATGGAACATAATGCATCGTAGTCATCGGGACGTATCCGAGACTACACCAGAAAATATCAAATAGCGTATACTGTCAACACTTTATGATGGAATATTCACCCATCAGTTGACAAAGGGCGAAGGTTGTAGACGTTAGACAGAGTGCAACTATAGACCGAATAGAGTCGTGTCTGCTGACTTGGCTATAGTTTGAAGGCTGTACGTGTGATAGGCATGGCGTTGAAACGAGTACCGAAGATTGCACGGGTATAAGTGGCTACCCTCAATTGGTGCAAAGATCGAGGAAAGTATTTTTAGGATAATGACCACATCCCTAATTTGGGTTTATATCATTTTTTTAAAAAAGACTTATTACATTCTAGAAGGTAAATAAGCACCGTTAAAGCAGCGTTTAAGAAATCATCATTACTGTCTACGGACTCATCTGAGTATGATGGTAGCAGACTAAACAAACTACACGGGTTATCGGTGAGGTAGAATTACACCAGATAAAAACGGCGGAGATGGTAACTACCGAGGGAAAGACTAAATTGCATCTCGCAAGAAAGACTTTATAGCATCTTGAGAGAAAGACAAAATTGCATCCCGAAAGAAGCAACCAATTATTATTATGAAACCTCAGTGTTTCGGGTGAGAAGATACACCTTTCAAAAAACGACGGAGAAGGTAACTACCGTGGGACAGAAGCCCAAAGGAACAACCAACAAATTTTATGAAACCTCAGTGTTTCGACGGAGAAGGTAACTACCGTGGGACAGAATCCCAAAGGAACAACCAACTTATTTTATGAAACCTCAGTGTTTCTACAGGACGTTCAATTATTAGAATATTGGAGATGCTGACTTTCCGTTTTTAGTAGTAGGGGAGTTTTTAACCGAAGTCTTGATATTTTGTCGACGAATTCCGAACAAACAGACCCAGGCGCGCGGCTAGTTGATGGTGAAATGCTTTTTACTTTACCCAATGTATTGTCGACGTCGACTCGTAACCCGCACGGCGTGAAAGATAATTATATCCCAACAATAACTGAACAAAACCCGCAATATTTGGTTTTTGGATTTGAAGGTATTCATTTGCTACAAACGTTGATGAGAACATTTCCCTTTTTATTCAATAGAATTTCAGGAAATTGTCGAAACCTTTTGTTGCCGCTTCGCTCACTTTTAATAGGTAAGCCTTTGCTTTGCAGGGGGGGAGGCCACAACGGTTATCATCATACTGTACAGTTATCTTACCTCAAATCAATATTTTTCCAAAGTACAACTGAAATTAGGCCGTATCTTTCATCTGACTTTGAAGGGGGGAAGATGTCACAGTGCGACACACACTGGACGCTCTGTGCCCTCGTTTCCGCTAAGTGAATATTTGGAGAATATTGCACGACATGGGAAACTTGAAACTTCAAACGAGATGAGTTTATATAAATAGGAACGAGAAGTGGTAAAATTAACTTATCACTATTATATAGAAATATCGGTTAAATACATAATTTAGACGGTCAACTACATTGAACACAAATCACTAGGTGAACGTGCGGAGTGTATACTCTCACGATTCTCCTTACTAGTGACTTTGTATGAGACAATTTACTCTCTTAACTTATGAGCATTGAGACCTTTATAGGTGCGATCATTGACAATTACACTTAGTTGGAATATAGCCTATCAAGTCACGAACTCAAACCGCTGGTATCGGTGAGCTACCAGCTCAAACCGATGCTCAGCAGTCGTACACTTGTTACTTGTGACAGTGCTATGCGACATCATGGCTCGAAACCTTTCCATTCGTTGCTTGCATTTTCTTTTCTTTATTTTACCAGGTTGCCTTTGTTTTATTATGAATAGTATATTATAGTCGACTGGTTTCTAGTATAATATTCTTCTTAACATTGATAATCATTAACAATAACTATCAACAATAGTTCCTAACAATAACTATCAACAATAATCATTAACATTAGCAGCAACACCCAAGAGAAAAAAAATGTGGAAACTATGAAAATTATTCATTAGGAAAGCAAAATTTTCAGCTGAGCCTATCAGCACAATGCATGAATATCAAAGGGAAGTTATTTTTTTAAATCATTAAATTCTGAGCGTTGGAAATTCAGCCCGTTTTGGTTTTTGTCTTAAAGCCACGGCAATACCAAAGGGAACAAATATATCCTTGGTCTCTGAAACTTTGGAATTCAGAAGCTCTTGAAATTGTTGACAGAATTGAAAAGCGAGTGATAAACCTAATTGATTTCCCATAAGACCATCACAAATCACTGTTTTAATTAACCGAAAACTAAAAAGAAGGAAAAAAAAAAAAAGAACAAAGAAAGAAAGAATTAAAATGTCGATCAATAACGTGCCAGACTAATTACACTGTGGATGTGTTTTAATCCTTTTACACAAAAAAAATTCTAACCGTTCTTTCGATCCATTATGAGATAGTGTCAATTAAAAGCTGTTGTCTGAATTTCTCAAAATTTTATATACACACAGCTGTTTTTGCAAGGTTTTCAACCCCCTGATAAACAACTTTGTCGCTAAACGAAAGAAGTACATTTTCGTTTGCACATGTTATGAACACAGAGCTTATTGTTTCAAAAGCAAAAATGAAAAGCCCATATAACCAAGTATAAGAAAATTGAGAATAAGAATAAGAATCAAAATAAGTGGAAATTTGCGGTATTAACGTAGGTGAAGAACAAACCATTGCAGCACTCTGCTTGCTTAAGAAATTATCCGCCTTTCGTCTCACCTCCCTTTCTTCTTTCCTCCCCTCCTCTTCTATTCCTCCACCCTTTCTTGCTTTTTTTTTGCCCTTTCTTTATTGTTATAATGCTAATCTTTGGGCAATGGGCATCTTTTACTATGTTACAATGGCTTAAAACACTGCCTTTTTTTTGGCTTCTGTCCGAATTGACAGATTACCAAAAAAAAAAAAAACTATATAAACAATTCAGTTTTGCTTCCAATCAAAATATTTTTTTTATAAGTCTTTTTCTTCAAAAGTCCAAGGTTTAAGATTACAAGTTTTACCAATTCCAGAATCATACGGCAATTGGTTTTTCTTTTTGTTTTCTTTTTGTTTTCTTTTTTGTCTTTTTTGTCTTTTTTGCTCAAATATCTACTTTGCATCAATAATCAATAGTTCATCATGAAGTTTGTACAATTGTTTTTTGCAATTGCGACTCTTTTTGCTACGTTGAATGCAATCTTTTTTGGTTACCCCAACAAAACTGATGGAAGTATAATTTTTGGTTTGCATGACAAAAGAGAAGAGGCAAAACCAGTGCCACTTCCAAAGAGGGAAATCAAAACAGGAACTGCCTCGTATAGATATGGAACAGGCAAGAGAGACACGTACCCATTACCAGCATGGATCCCGCTTGAATACTTGGATGGTGTTGTCAACTCGTACCTCAACCACACCATCCCAAGAGGGAAAGCTGGTTTCGATAAGGTTTTGGAAATATTGCACATTAATGCAACCTTGGCTTCTGAGCTTTACTTATTCCCAAACCAAACGGCAATAGCCTGGGCCGGCGAAGTGGCGATTATTCGTGCTATCGAAAGAGAATACGCGGAAACCCATCCAGCGCCTAAACCATTCTAGGGTAGGTTTGTTTGTTAAAGAGATGTGGGCTATTACAAGGGGGGCGTTTTTTCTTTTTTTTCTGTTTTATGTTTTTTCTTTTTTTCCTTTTTTCTTTTTTTCCTTTTTTTCCTTTTTTTCTTTTCTTATATCCATCATTCAAGGTGAATTTATAGATTTAGTACCTTAATGCCATGTTTTGTTGATAAAATATTTTTCATATCCTAAATTTCGCTGTTTATCTATTTCTTGTTTGACCAAGGAGAAGTGTATAAAGTAACTTGAAAAATAAGCTCACTAGGGATTTTAAAAAATCTAGTTACAGTCCAAAAGAAGAGGGGTGCTGGGTTAATTTGCCGAGATGTTGCAATTACACAAAATGGTTTTCAAAAGTTTATCAAGTTAGATCACGTGAGGGTAAGATGGTATATACTATTGAGCAATTTCAAAACTATACTTCTAATCATTGAGAACCGTATTCTCTTTGAAACTTATTCGCAACCCCACAACAAAGAAACATCTATTTTTATTATTATTATCATTATTATTATTATATATATAAGCAAACAGATAAAATCACACTTTCAAATGGATGTGTGTCCTATGATGTACATCCACATGCACAGCCACCCACTTGTGATGGCACAATTGCACAAGTGCAAAAATTGCTCAATAGCACACAAGAATTGAAAACAAAAAAAAAATTTAGTAAACGTAAAGTATAGAGACTCACTCGCTGCTACTGATGGCTGCATCTCTTGTATACTCTTCTGCATCATCGTCGATCTCACTCTCCAGCGCTTTCTCTTCATCTACCCCGTTTTGTTTCCTCCTTTTCTTCTCGTCCGATGCCACAGTAAAGTTTTTTAATATAAACTCATCCGCCACATCTCCATCCAATCGATCTAGCTCTTCGCGTGGTATAAACAACGGCCAGATCCATTTGGCGCAAAATGCAAGAAATAATAGAACACCAGGGAATCCGACTGCCGCAATGGTCAAGGTAATTACAAACTCTGCAACACCACCTATGACTTCGAGTACAACGTATATGTAAAACCATTTCTTCGTAGGTAAAGCATGGATATCTCTGAAAAGCTGGGGACAATTGGGATCGTTTTCAATATAATGCTTATCCAAGAAAATGTATCTAATTCTATTAGTGACGATATTGCCGTGAAGTCCCGAGATCGCCATGATGAAGAAAAGACCCGAAAGAACTGCTTGAGGGACAAGCCCCAAGATTACTAGAAACGGCCGCGACATCATCACAAAGGTCATTATTCCTTGCACTGTATTGGTGACTCTTTGTTCCACCACCGAAAGCTTCTTTCCGCTATGGTCATAAACAACCAAAGAGTCAGTGTGAAGTGGTGCTTGCGGGATAAGACCATTTGGTGGAGGGATACCCATAATTCCAGCAAACCCTGTTGTGAGTCCAAGTAAGAGGAAATCCCAATGGAACGATGCTGGTTTCTTGAGTGGGTACTCCTTGGACTGGCACATCAATGATGATACATTGTGGTCAAAGTAAAAAAGAAAAGTAAGGAGAATGGCAAATGGAATGGCAAGAAACACGTCTCCAACCTCAATGTTTTCGCCCGGCCAGAAATGAATAAACCATCCGTGTGGTCGTATATCGCCATGTTCAGTTGGCTGAAACGATTTGGTTATTGGTAATCGAGCAAGCTCTGTATCGTTCAATTTCCCACCAAAATGGATGAACCCGGTAAAGAAAATCACCGATGCAACTACTCCATAATCGACAAATACTTTTCTGACCCAGGGACGAAAGTAGTGGAGATAATTTCCAAATGTGGTTGATCCTACACCACAAATGATCATACACAAAGCAATCATGACCGAGCAGTATCCACTTGCCAAGTTAACATCGTCAAACTGGTTCAGCAAGATCTGGATCCCCTTTTGGATATAGACCAAGTTGATAAAGAACCCAAATATATCACACGAGTAAAGACTAATGATTCTCATCCAGGAGATGTAGTTCCCTACTGCAATTATAATATGGAAAACCATACTCCATAAATATATCCAACACATAAATGGAAAATATGGAGTCCCTCGTGGGGTCATTAGCTCGTACACGGTGTAACTAAAGATTGAGATGGGACCAGTAACGCCCACGATGCACAAAGGCTGGCCCGAGAACAATCCAAATACAACTCCACCAAATGCACTGGACATGAGAACCTCATTCACTCCATAGGCATTATTGGTCTTATCGAACATATCCTGGGCAAATGCGATTGCTGGAAGCAAGTTGGCGAAAAAGATGAATGTAGACGAAGGGATGACTCGATAGTTCCACGCATCAGTAAAGTCGGACTTGTAGTACGGGAGTCTGGTTTTGATATCATGATAGATACCATACCCAAAATAGTTGAAATGCTTAAACGATAGCCTCTTCATCATGAAAACAAAGCAGTGTGGCTCCAGATTTTTGATTTTTTTTCTTTTTTTTGCTAATGTCTTACTTATGGGCTGGTGTAGAATAAACTACTTGTCCACTTCAACTTTCTTTCAAGTAGATAAGATATGTGGGAGGGGAGGAGCGGGAATGCAAAATTAAATATATATACAGAAAAAAAAAACAAAGGAAAGAAGGAAAGAAGATTGTCACAGTGCGACACACACTGGACGCTCTGTGCCCTCGTTTCCGCTAAGTGAATATTTGGAGAATATTGCACGACATGGGAAACTTGAAACTTCAAACGAGATGAGTTTATATAAATAGGAACGAGAAGTGGTAAAATTAACTTATCACTATTATATAGAAATATCGGTAAAATATAGATTTTATACGGTCAACTACATTGAACACAAATCACTAGGTGAACGTGCAGAGTGTATACTCTCACGATTCTCCTTACTAGTGACTTTGTATGAGACAATTTACTCTCTTAACTTATGAGCATTGAGACCTTTATAGGTGCGATCATTGACAATTACACTTAGTTGGAATATAGCCTATCAAGTCACGAACTCAAACCGCTGGTATCGGTGAGCTACCAGCTCAAACCGATGCTCAGCAGTCGTACACTTGTTACTTGTGACAGTGCTATGCGACAGAATGGCGACCAGAGTGAGGAACTCAAATCCTTACAAATCATGTTATTTGAATGATTTGATATGGTTACCTAATATTTCAAGTAATTGATACATTGGTTGAGGCTACTGTTAAGCAGTATTGTCGACCAGGATATTGAATGATCATGACATTTCAATACCTTGGCATTTCAACATTTGGTCAATATCATTTATGAGAAGGACCTGTGGAAGAGTAAATCTCCTATCCACGAATTAATAGCTTCACTATTGTGAACTACAGTTTAAAGGAGGAGCTACTCCTCATTGGAGAACTATGCGAGTTTAGTCCAATGGAACATAATGCATCGTAGTCATCGGGACGTATCCGAGACTACACCAGAAAATATCAAATAGCGTATACTGTCAACACTTTATGATGGAATATTCACCCATCAGTTGACAAAGGGCGAAGGTTGTAGACGTTAGACAGAGTGCAACTATAGACCGAATAGAGTCGTGTCTGCTGACTTGGCTATAGTTTGAAGGCTGTACGTGTGATAGGCATGGCGTTGAAACGAGTACCGAAGATTGCACGGGTATAAGTGGCTACCCTCAATTGGTGCAAAGATCGAGGAAAGTATTTTTAGGATAATGACCACATCCCTAATTTGGGTTTATATCATTTTTTTAAAAAAGACTTATTACATTCTAGAAGGTAAATAAGCACCGTTAAAGCAGCGTTTAAGAAATCATCATTACTGTCTACGGACTCATCTGAGTATGATGGTAGCAGACTAAACAAACTACACGGGTTATCGGTGAGGTAGAATTACACCAGATAAAAACGGCGGAGATGGTAACTACCGAGGGAAAGACTAAATTGCATCTCGCAAGAAAGACTTTATAGCATCTTGAGAGAAAGACAAAATTGCATCCCGAAAGAAGCAACCAATTATTATTATGAAACCTCAGTGTTTCGGGTGAGAAGATACACCTTTCAAAAAACGACGGAGAAGGTAACTACCGTGGGACAGAAGCCCAAAGGAACAACCAACAAATTTTATGAAACCTCAGTGTTTCGACGGAGAAGGTAACTACCGTGGGACAGAATCCCAAAGGAACAACCAACTTATTTTATGAAACCTCAGTGTTTCTACAGGACGTTCAATTATTAGAATATTGGAGATGCTGACTTTCCGTTTTTAGTAGTAGGGGAGTTTTTAACCGAAGTCTTGATATTTTGTCGACGAATTCCGAACAAACAGACCCAGGCGCGCGGCTAGTTGATGGTGAAATGCTTTTTACTTTACCCAATGTATTGTCGACGTCGACTCGTAACCCGCACGGCGTGAAAGATAATTATATCCCAACAATAACTGAACAAAACCCGCAATATTTGGTTTTTGGATTTGAAGGTATTCATTTGCTACAAACGTTGATGAGAACATTTCCCTTTTTATTCAATAGAATTTCAGGAAATTGTCGAAACCTTTTGTTGCCGCTTCGCTCACTTTTAATAGGTAAGCCTTTGCTTTGCAGGGGGGGAGGCCACAACGGTTATCATCATACTGTACAGTTATCTTACCTCAAATCAATATTTTTCCAAAGTACAACTGAAATTAGGCCGTATCTTTCATCTGACTTTGAAGGGGGGAAGATGTCACAGTGCGACACACACTGGACGCTCTGTGCCCTCGTTTCCGCTAAGTGAATATTTGGAGAATATTGCACGACATGGGAAACTTGAAACTTCAAACGAGATGAGTTTATATAAATAGGAACGAGAAGTGGTAAAATTAACTTATCACTATTATATAGAAATATCGGTTAAATACATAATTTAGACGGTCAACTACATTGAACACAAATCACTAGGTGAACGTGCGGAGTGTATACTCTCACGATTCTCCTTACTAGTGACTTTGTATGAGACAATTTACTCTCTTAACTTATGAGCATTGAGACCTTTATAGGTGCGATCATTGACAATTACACTTAGTTGGAATATAGCCTATCAAGTCACGAACTCAAACCGCTGGTATCGGTGAGCTACCAGCTCAAACCGATGCTCAGCAGTCGTACACTTGTTACTTGTGACAGTGCTATGCGACATCATGGCTCGAAACCTTTCCATTCGTTGCTTGCATTTTCTTTTCTTTATTTTACCAGGTTGCCTTTGTTTTATTATGAATAGTATATTATAGTCGACTGGTTTCTAGTATAATATTCTTCTTAACATTGATAATCATTAACAATAACTATCAACAATAGTTCCTAACAATAACTATCAACAATAATCATTAACATTAGCAGCAACACCCAAGAGAAAAAAAATGTGGAAACTATGAAAATTATTCATTAGGAAAGCAAAATTTTCAGCTGAGCCTATCAGCACAATGCATGAATATCAAAGGGAAGTTATTTTTTTAAATCATTAAATTCTGAGCGTTGGAAATTCAGCCCGTTTTGGTTTTTGTCTTAAAGCCACGGCAATACCAAAGGGAACAAATATATCCTTGGTCTCTGAAACTTTGGAATTCAGAAGCTCTTGAAATTGTTGACAGAATTGAAAAGCGAGTGATAAACCTAATTGATTTCCCATAAGACCATCACAAATCACTGTTTTAATTAACCGAAAACTAAAAAGAAGGAAAAAAAAAAAAAGAACAAAGAAAGAAAGAATTAAAATGTCGATCAATAACGTGCCAGACTAATTACACTGTGGATGTGTTTTAATCCTTTTACACAAAAAAAATTCTAACCGTTCTTTCGATCCATTATGAGATAGTGTCAATTAAAAGCTGTTGTCTGAATTTCTCAAAATTTTATATACACACAGCTGTTTTTGCAAGGTTTTCAACCCCCTGATAAACAACTTTGTCGCTAAACGAAAGAAGTACATTTTCGTTTGCACATGTTATGAACACAGAGCTTATTGTTTCAAAAGCAAAAATGAAAAGCCCATATAACCAAGTATAAGAAAATTGAGAATAAGAATAAGAATCAAAATAAGTGGAAATTTGCGGTATTAACGTAGGTGAAGAACAAACCATTGCAGCACTCTGCTTGCTTAAGAAATTATCCGCCTTTCGTCTCACCTCCCTTTCTTCTTTCCTCCCCTCCTCTTCTATTCCTCCACCCTTTCTTGCTTTTTTTTTGCCCTTTCTTTATTGTTATAATGCTAATCTTTGGGCAATGGGCATCTTTTACTATGTTACAATGGCTTAAAACACTGCCTTTTTTTTGGCTTCTGTCCGAATTGACAGATTACCAAAAAAAAAAAAAACTATATAAACAATTCAGTTTTGCTTCCAATCAAAATATTTTTTTTATAAGTCTTTTTCTTCAAAAGTCCAAGGTTTAAGATTACAAGTTTTACCAATTCCAGAATCATACGGCAATTGGTTTTTCTTTTTGTTTTCTTTTTGTTTTCTTTTTTGTCTTTTTTGTCTTTTTTGCTCAAATATCTACTTTGCATCAATAATCAATAGTTCATCATGAAGTTTGTACAATTGTTTTTTGCAATTGCGACTCTTTTTGCTACGTTGAATGCAATCTTTTTTGGTTACCCCAACAAAACTGATGGAAGTATAATTTTTGGTTTGCATGACAAAAGAGAAGAGGCAAAACCAGTGCCACTTCCAAAGAGGGAAATCAAAACAGGAACTGCCTCGTATAGATATGGAACAGGCAAGAGAGACACGTACCCATTACCAGCATGGATCCCGCTTGAATACTTGGATGGTGTTGTCAACTCGTACCTCAACCACACCATCCCAAGAGGGAAAGCTGGTTTCGATAAGGTTTTGGAAATATTGCACATTAATGCAACCTTGGCTTCTGAGCTTTACTTATTCCCAAACCAAACGGCAATAGCCTGGGCCGGCGAAGTGGCGATTATTCGTGCTATCGAAAGAGAATACGCGGAAACCCATCCAGCGCCTAAACCATTCTAGGGTAGGTTTGTTTGTTAAAGAGATGTGGGCTATTACAAGGGGGGCGTTTTTTCTTTTTTTTCTGTTTTATGTTTTTTCTTTTTTTCCTTTTTTCTTTTTTTCCTTTTTTTCCTTTTTTTCTTTTCTTATATCCATCATTCAAGGTGAATTTATAGATTTAGTACCTTAATGCCATGTTTTGTTGATAAAATATTTTTCATATCCTAAATTTCGCTGTTTATCTATTTCTTGTTTGACCAAGGAGAAGTGTATAAAGTAACTTGAAAAATAAGCTCACTAGGGATTTTAAAAAATCTAGTTACAGTCCAAAAGAAGAGGGGTGCTGGGTTAATTTGCCGAGATGTTGCAATTACACAAAATGGTTTTCAAAAGTTTATCAAGTTAGATCACGTGAGGGTAAGATGGTATATACTATTGAGCAATTTCAAAACTATACTTCTAATCATTGAGAACCGTATTCTCTTTGAAACTTATTCGCAACCCCACAACAAAGAAACATCTATTTTTATTATTATTATCATTATTATTATTATATATATAAGCAAACAGATAAAATCACACTTTCAAATGGATGTGTGTCCTATGATGTACATCCACATGCACAGCCACCCACTTGTGATGGCACAATTGCACAAGTGCAAAAATTGCTCAATAGCACACAAGAATTGAAAACAAAAAAAAAATTTAGTAAACGTAAAGTATAGAGACTCACTCGCTGCTACTGATGGCTGCATCTCTTGTATACTCTTCTGCATCATCGTCGATCTCACTCTCCAGCGCTTTCTCTTCATCTACCCCGTTTTGTTTCCTCCTTTTCTTCTCGTCCGATGCCACAGTAAAGTTTTTTAATATAAACTCATCCGCCACATCTCCATCCAATCGATCTAGCTCTTCGCGTGGTATAAACAACGGCCAGATCCATTTGGCGCAAAATGCAAGAAATAATAGAACACCAGGGAATCCGACTGCCGCAATGGTCAAGGTAATTACAAACTCTGCAACACCACCTATGACTTCGAGTACAACGTATATGTAAAACCATTTCTTCGTAGGTAAAGCATGGATATCTCTGAAAAGCTGGGGACAATTGGGATCGTTTTCAATATAATGCTTATCCAAGAAAATGTATCTAATTCTATTAGTGACGATATTGCCGTGAAGTCCCGAGATCGCCATGATGAAGAAAAGACCCGAAAGAACTGCTTGAGGGACAAGCCCCAAGATTACTAGAAACGGCCGCGACATCATCACAAAGGTCATTATTCCTTGCACTGTATTGGTGACTCTTTGTTCCACCACCGAAAGCTTCTTTCCGCTATGGTCATAAACAACCAAAGAGTCAGTGTGAAGTGGTGCTTGCGGGATAAGACCATTTGGTGGAGGGATACCCATAATTCCAGCAAACCCTGTTGTGAGTCCAAGTAAGAGGAAATCCCAATGGAACGATGCTGGTTTCTTGAGTGGGTACTCCTTGGACTGGCACATCAATGATGATACATTGTGGTCAAAGTAAAAAAGAAAAGTAAGGAGAATGGCAAATGGAATGGCAAGAAACACGTCTCCAACCTCAATGTTTTCGCCCGGCCAGAAATGAATAAACCATCCGTGTGGTCGTATATCGCCATGTTCAGTTGGCTGAAACGATTTGGTTATTGGTAATCGAGCAAGCTCTGTATCGTTCAATTTCCCACCAAAATGGATGAACCCGGTAAAGAAAATCACCGATGCAACTACTCCATAATCGACAAATACTTTTCTGACCCAGGGACGAAAGTAGTGGAGATAATTTCCAAATGTGGTTGATCCTACACCACAAATGATCATACACAAAGCAATCATGACCGAGCAGTATCCACTTGCCAAGTTAACATCGTCAAACTGGTTCAGCAAGATCTGGATCCCCTTTTGGATATAGACCAAGTTGATAAAGAACCCAAATATATCACACGAGTAAAGACTAATGATTCTCATCCAGGAGATGTAGTTCCCTACTGCAATTATAATATGGAAAACCATACTCCATAAATATATCCAACACATAAATGGAAAATATGGAGTCCCTCGTGGGGTCATTAGCTCGTACACGGTGTAACTAAAGATTGAGATGGGACCAGTAACGCCCACGATGCACAAAGGCTGGCCCGAGAACAATCCAAATACAACTCCACCAAATGCACTGGACATGAGAACCTCATTCACTCCATAGGCATTATTGGTCTTATCGAACATATCCTGGGCAAATGCGATTGCTGGAAGCAAGTTGGCGAAAAAGATGAATGTAGACGAAGGGATGACTCGATAGTTCCACGCATCAGTAAAGTCGGACTTGTAGTACGGGAGTCTGGTTTTGATATCATGATAGATACCATACCCAAAATAGTTGAAATGCTTAAACGATAGCCTCTTCATCATGAAAACAAAGCAGTGTGGCTCCAGATTTTTGATTTTTTTTCTTTTTTTTGCTAATGTCTTACTTATGGGCTGGTGTAGAATAAACTACTTGTCCACTTCAACTTTCTTTCAAGTAGATAAGATATGTGGGAGGGGAGGAGCGGGAATGCAAAATTAAATATATATACAGAAAAAAAAAACAAAGGAAAGAAGGAAAGAAGATTGTCACAGTGCGACACACACTGGACGCTCTGTGCCCTCGTTTCCGCTAAGTGAATATTTGGAGAATATTGCACGACATGGGAAACTTGAAACTTCAAACGAGATGAGTTTATATAAATAGGAACGAGAAGTGGTAAAATTAACTTATCACTATTATATAGAAATATCGGTAAAATATAGATTTTATACGGTCAACTACATTGAACACAAATCACTAGGTGAACGTGCAGAGTGTATACTCTCACGATTCTCCTTACTAGTGACTTTGTATGAGACAATTTACTCTCTTAACTTATGAGCATTGAGACCTTTATAGGTGCGATCATTGACAATTACACTTAGTTGGAATATAGCCTATCAAGTCACGAACTCAAACCGCTGGTATCGGTGAGCTACCAGCTCAAACCGATGCTCAGCAGTCGTACACTTGTTACTTGTGACAGTGCTATGCGACAGAATGGCGACCAGAGTGAGGACCTCAAATCCTTGCAAATCATGTTATTTGAATGATTTGATATGGTTACCTAATATTTCAAGTAATTGATACATTGGTTGAGGCTACTGTTAAGCAGTATTGTCGACCAGGATATTGAATGATCATGACATTTCAATACCTTGGCATTTCAACATTTGGTCAATATCATTTATGAGAAGGACCTGTGGAAGAGTAAATCTCCTATCCACGAATTAATAGCTTCACTATTGTGAACTACAGTTTAAAGGAGGAGCTACTCCTCATTGGAGAACTATGCGAGTTTAGTCCAATGGAACATAATGCATCGTAGTCATCGGGACGTATCCGAGACTACACCAGAAAATATCAAATAGCGTATACTGTCAACACTTTATGATGGAATATTCACCCATCAGTTGACAAAGGGCGAAGGTTGTAGACGTTAGACAGAGTGCAACTATAGACCGAATAGAGTCGTGTCTGCTGACTTGGCTATAGTTTGAAGGCTGTACGTGTGATAGGCATGGCGTTGAAACGAGTACCGAAGATTGCACGGGTATAAGTGGCTACCCTCAATTGGTGCAAAGATCGAGGAAAGTATTTTTAGGATAATGACCACATCCCTAATTTGGGTTTATATCATTTTTTTAAAAAAGACTTATTACATTCTAGAAGGTAAATAAGCACCGTTAAAGCAGCGTTTAAGAAATCATCATTACTGTCTACGGACTCATCTGAGTATGATGGTAGCAGACTAAACAAACTACACGGGTTATCGGTGAGGTAGAATTACACCAGATAAAAACGGCGGAGATGGTAACTACCGAGGGAAAGACTAAATTGCATCTCGCAAGAAAGACTTTATAGCATCTTGAGAGAAAGACAAAATTGCATCCCGAAAGAAGCAACCAATTATTATTATGAAACCTCAGTGTTTCGGGTGAGAAGATACACCTTTCAAAAAACGACGGAGAAGGTAACTACCGTGGGACAGAAGCCCAAAGGAACAACCAACAAATTTTATGAAACCTCAGTGTTTCGACGGAGAAGGTAACTACCGTGGGACAGAATCCCAAAGGAACAACCAACTTATTTTATGAAACCTCAGTGTTTCTACAGGACGTTCAATTATTAGAATATTGGAGATGCTGACTTTCCGTTTTTAGTAGTAGGGGAGTTTTTAACCGAAGTCTTGATATTTTGTCGACGAATTCCGAACAAACAGACCCAGGCGCGCGGCTAGTTGATGGTGAAATGCTTTTTACTTTACCCAATGTATTGTCGACGTCGACTCGTAACCCGCACGGCGTGAAAGATAATTATATCCCAACAATAACTGAACAAAACCCGCAATATTTGGTTTTTGGATTTGAAGGTATTCATTTGCTACAAACGTTGATGAGAACATTTCCCTTTTTATTCAATAGAATTTCAGGAAATTGTCGAAACCTTTTGTTGCCGCTTCGCTCACTTTTAATAGGTAAGCCTTTGCTTTGCAGGGGGGGAGGCCACAACGGTTATCATCATACTGTACAGTTATCTTACCTCAAATCAATATTTTTCCAAAGTACAACTGAAATTAGGCCGTATCTTTCATCTGACTTTGAAGGGGGGAAGATGTCACAGTGCGACACACACTGGACGCTCTGTGCCCTCGTTTCCGCTAAGTGAATATTTGGAGAATATTGCACGACATGGGAAACTTGAAACTTCAAACGAGATGAGTTTATATAAATAGGAACGAGAAGTGGTAAAATTAACTTATCACTATTATATAGAAATATCGGTAAAATATAGATTTTATACGGTCAACTACATTGAACACAAATCACTAGGTGAACGTGCAGAGTGTATACTCTCACGATTCTCCTTACTAGTGACTTTGTATGAGACAATTTACTCTCTTAACTTATGAGCATTGAGACCTTTATAGGTGCGATCATTGACAATTACACTTAGTTGGAATATAGCCTATCAAGTCACGAACTCAAACCGATGCTCAGCAGTCGTACACTTGTTACTTGTGACAGTGCTATGCGACAAAGATGTAGCTCAAAACAGATTGTCTGTTGAATGTCGTTATAGCATATGTAAAGTGCAGGTAGATTTTTCTTGATCTAAATAGAAGCAGAAGTTTGAATAAAATTTAAAATTGAGAAAAGAAGAAGGTGTGGAAATAGTTGTATCTTTGTTGGTGCATCACTCAAAGATACACATGGCTATATCCTTTAGAATATTAATTTTTTCTGCTATTTGGAGCTCTGTTTTTTTTTTTGTATGGAAAAGAAAGACCATAATAACATCACAGCCTAAACATTAATTCTAAACCCTGCAATTCATCTTAAAGGCATTTTATATTTGGAATTTATTTATTTTTTTATTTTATAAATTGAGTCACGTGATATTTGGCTGAATATTTTATATCATTTATGTATCTATGTATGTATCTATGTATCTATGTATGTTTTGGTGCACTTTTTATATACATATATTCATTTCATAGCGTTTTCCCTTGCTTTTTCTTTTTTTTTTTTTCTTGGCAGAAATGACAATCGCCTAAAGTGACAAAAAAAAAATAGAAAAAAAATAAAAAATTAAAAAAGAGTACACCGCCTGTTGTTGCTGCTGCTGCTGCTGCAACATAGATTGCTATTGATTATACGCCTATTGGATTGAAATTGATTCAGGCAACGTGGGGTCCAAATCCTTATTCTGAATGCTGTTGATTTCAGACAACGTTGTAAGTAATACTAATGGGTAGAAAGGAAATTGAAATATAAGGAATTGTACCCTATGCGTTTACACATTGTATAAATATATACATATATATATATATATATATATATATATACACGTAGTCGGATCTTTATTCATTTCAGCCTCGTGCCCTATTATGATAAAATTCGGCATTTCAACGTATACACATGTGTATATGTATATGTATATGTATATGTATATGTATATGTATATACTAGTTCTGGTAGATAAGACTATTTATACTCAAATGCAATGAACAACTCCTACATCCTCCCTTGCTCCTCCATAGCAACCATTCCCCACCTTCCTCCCATTTTTTCTTCTTTTCTCTTCTCCTTCAATTCAATTATTAGTACGTTTCTCTTTATTTTGTATATTGTATCGCCACAGGAAAATTTCCTTACTTTTTTTCTTTCTTCTCTTTCTTCTCTTTCTTTTCTTCTCGAGTTTGATGGCAGCTGTTTCTTTAACACTACAAGTCGCCCAACTCAGCTTCAAATGCACCTAGGCTACAGCTTTCCAATGCTCTTTGCAACAAATCGTTGGCAATTGGGTCTAACGGCAGTATAGCCAATGCATTGTGCAAGTAATCGGCTGCTTTGACAAAGTCGCCTACTTTCATATAAATCAAAGCAACAGCTGTCATGATATTGGCATCTTGTCGGCACTGCAACACTTCACCAAAACACTCCAACGCCTCCTCTGGCATGTTCATCCTGCGGAATGTGTGTCCAAGATTGCTTCTTATCGATACATAAGTTTTCGAATTGAGATTTAAATGGTTTTTGGCCCTCTCCAATGCCGTACAGAGATAAGAATGTGCCTTGTCAAACTGAGCTTTGTGGAAATATAACACACCCAACTCATTCAACAATAACGGATCCGCATTGCAAATGTAGTGAGACGCGAGAAGGTACTCTTGCGCCATCTGTAGATTCGACATGGCCATATGCTGCATACCCAAGAACAAGTTTGGAAGGTGAGTACCGGGAAACAATCGCGCTGCATAAGCATATGCACTTATAGCTTGCTCGTGTTCACCTTCAATGGCAAATGTGTGGGCAAACCCAATCCATGCTTGGCCAAAATTAGGATTAATAGTAGTGGCCTTACTAAAACTCTTCCTTGCCTCAACAACTTTATTGATCGAAAGATAATACGTTCCAATAGCCAACCACGTCATGGGGTTTGTCGGGTGAAACTCGGCCATCTGGTGACTCTTGTAAAACAACTTGTTTCTCCCACCAAGCTCATATAAGCAGCTCAAATAGTTGGGAAGCACGTCAAAATTGTATTGATCTTTGAATAAGATTTTCTCGCAAACATTTAAACAAGCATCAAAATTACACTGAGTGTACAAGTAGTCCGCCTGGCTCAACAACAAGTCGCCATTGTCATTGAGCCCATATTCCTCACGCAACACTTGTTCTGCTTCTTTGATCTTGTCAGCATTGAGGTACTTGCTCAACTTGGTGGCATACAAGAGCTTGATCAAATCGTCATTGCTATCAACTTCGTTGTAGTTTAGTCTTGTGGTGACAAACTCCCATTCTTCGCTGGGAGTCAAAAGATTGTTGCTGATCAACTCATCAAATGCTTCATAACACTTTACATCCACTAGTAGAGCCTCTTTATAGCATTCTGTTGCTCTGGCAAAGTTATTTTGGGCAGCATATACCAACCCGCGTAAGTAGCACATGGATGCCTCAAGTTTAACCCCACCATCCTCGTTTTTCAATCGATCATCTTTCTCGTATGGGTTCTCTTCTCCAATAACATCTAGAGCATCTTCCCATTGCTCCAACTTGATCAAACTATAGCCAGCCAAGTATCGACAGAGTATACTTTGAGAGAATTCCTCGTTCGAAAGTATCAATTCCTTGCAACGAAGATAATTACCCCTGTTGAAATATACCTGGGCTAGCCAAAAGGCATCGTTGGCATCGTTGGTGATGTCCAATATTTTGTCCCCCAAAAACTCGGCAGTTTTGTACTGGTGTTGTCCGATAACATCATGACGCCATAACCGGAGCTTGTCTATCGGTGTGAGCAGATCTTGCAGTAAGGATTCGTCGCTTCTATTATGAGAAAGGTTATTGTTGGATGTACGGTCAAGATTGAAAAACAGCGACTTGGAAGAGGAGCCTGGTGTCTCAAATAGTTTACTATTTTGCTTCGTTGTTAATGTTTGGTTTGGCGGGGTTCGAAATATCTCTTTCCGTCGACTGAGCATGGGAGATATGAAAAGAGTAGAATTGTGTTGTTGTGGAGTCTTTTGATTATGCACCATAATTGCCAAATGTGTTGTGTTGTGTTATGTTGTGTTGTTATATATATTTAACTGGGAATCCCAAAAACAAAAAGGAAGAATATCAAAGTAATCGTTAAATAATTTCGTTTCGTCTGCCAAAGTGTACAGTACTACCTTATGTTGTTGTTGTTGTTGTTGTGAAATTCCTGTTTCTTTTGTTGTTTTCTGTTTTTAAAGGTAAGGATACCAATCTTGGTACTGGATATGATTCTTGTAGGTGTATGTGTATGTGTTTGGGTGGGGATGGAAGATGGAGACTATGTCGTTCTGCATTTGCAACAGCCAAAAGTATGGTGCGGCTTCCTTTGTTTTCTTTTTTCCATTTTTTTATTTGATTTTTATTTTTTTTTTATTTTATTTTTTTTATTTTATGTTCTCCGTGTGCGAACCTCAAATCTCTTATTTTGCAGCGTACTTGATTCTCACTCTTGGGAGGAAAATGCGAGACCTTCTCATCTCGCATTTTATCTTATTCCATCTCTTTCCATTTCATTTCATTTCACCTGTACAACAAGTCACAAGAGAACCATAGGTCAGGGACTACCAGCGCTGCCATCAAAACTACTTTTATCACCCTCATATTTTATTTATCTTAGTTCACAATGGGGAAGTCAGCTAAATTCAAGTCTACCAATGCCAGTGAAGCACCCAAAGCAGTTGAAAAAGAAATCAAGTCAGCATTGAAGGGAAGTACAGCTACAATCACGACGCAACCATCGGTAACGTCGAATGTATCTAGCACCAAATCTAGTCTTAATCCTATCCAGTTTCGAATATTTGTAGGATCTTATGAACATAACCTTCTTTGTCTTTCCGTTATTCTTGACCCCAAGAATGTCAAAGAACCAGTTTTCCAGCCTATTTTCCATTTCCAAGCACATTCACTCTCCATCAAGTCGATCGACTTGGCTAAAAGGTATCTTGTCACTGGATCAAACGATGAGCATATTAGGATATACGATTTGCAGAAGCGTAAGGAATTGGGGACCTTGTTATCACACCAGGGTACAATCACTGCATTGAGATTCTCTAGAGAGGGTACCAATACAACGTCGGAGGATGCAGATGCTACTGCAGAAAGCTTGCATGCAGGCAAGTGGCTTCTCTCCGGCTCAGAGGATGGTAAGATTATTATTTGGAGAACCAAAGATTGGGAAGTTTTTGCAACACTTAAAGGTCACCTGGACAAGATTAATGATCTCAGCATTCATCCTTCGGGACGAGTTGCAATAAGTGTTTCTCAAGACAAAACCATCCGTTTGTGGAATCTTATGACCGCAAAGAAAGCCGCTGTATTGAAGATCAAGGGTCGTGACCATTTGGGCCATTCGGGGCAATTTGTCAGATGGAGCAGTAATGGGCAGTTTTTTGTTGTTGGATTGAACAATCTGATATTGCTTTACAAGACTTCTACTGCCAAAATTGCCAAGAAATTAAAGTTCAAGAGTACCTTGATGTGCATAGAGATTGTCAAGTTTGACAATAAAGAGTGGATGATTATAGGGTTTGGAGATGGTCTGATTGGATTTTACGATTTCGAAGAGATTATAGAGTCCTTGGAAGAAGGAGACGGAAAAGATAAAGATAATGAAGATGCAGTGGCAGACAGCAATGAGAACACTTCTATTGATGCGGTCTTTTTGCTTCGTGGACATACCAATCGTATCAAGGATGTGCAATTTTACCAAAGTGTAGACACGCAGGATATTCCATTCCTAATTTCAGTTTCATCGGATGGTAAAGTTGTTATTTGGAACTTGTCGATAAAAGACCAGGTGGCTATCTATGATACTGGTGAGAGGCTCAATTGTGTTGTTTGTGCACCAGAACATATTGAAAAAGTTGAGACCATGAAGAAACGTTTTGCTGACGAAGAAGAGGGAGAAGCCGAACTCGATGGGTCAGAATACGAAACTGATGGTGAAGAGATCAAGACCATTATGAGTGGAAAGCAAAACAAAAGGGGAAAGAGCAGAAATGGCAAGAACAACCACAATAACAAGAAGAAAAGAAAAGTTAAAGTAACATTAGAATAAGTAATTTTGGTTATTATTATTATTATTATTATTATTATTATTATTATTATTATTATTATTATTATTATTATTATTATTATTATTATTATTATTATTAATATTATTATTAAATAGATAAATAAACTATAAGCGAGCAACGTTTTTGTCAAACAATTGTTTGGCTCTCACCCATACTGGTGCCGTGTCTCTTTCTGGTAATTGCAACAAGCTTGGCATCAAATCTTTTGAGAAAAACTCTGAGGCCTCCCTTGGCAATAAACTTGGTAAGTGGTCTATCGAACATACTGACAACTTTGGTCCTGCGGTGGTCTTGACTGGCACGGTTGGATCATTAAACACTGTAGCTATTTCGTAAACAGGAATTGGGTTGTGTGGGTTAGTAGTATCGGCACTGACGTCGACAATGGTGGTCAATTTTCTCTCTGGAACGTTCAAAGTCTCGTAGTTGATAAATGGTGCAATTGGTTGCGACAAGTAGATACAGTTGACAAAGATGTTGGTGTCAACAATCTCTTTGAAAGGACCACCTTTTGCTGTTTCCGCCATATCCCACTTGGCAACATTGTCGTCTGGAATGCCCACTTTTTTGAACAAGTCAATCGCACCGGAACCACATCTACCAAGAGCACCAATGACCAAGGCGGTAGGGTATTTTCCACCATTCTTGGCCAATGCCTTGTCCAATTCGGTCTTGACATCTTTAATCAATGCATCTTCATTAGGGTATGGGGAAACGCCGGGCAAGTTCTCGTCATCGCCATGTAATTGTTTAAAAGCCCAGTCCAACACACCAATTGCAGCACCTGCAAAACCAGCATAGAACCCAAATGCAGCAACCCTTCTACCTTGGTCATTCTCCAAAAACTCCAAATCGTACAATGTACCGTTTCCAGCAGGGAAACGGCCAAGGACTTTCTCCCAACCAGCTTGGTTTTTGTAGCAGTGTGCAAACTGAATGTGGGTATGGACAAGTGGGAATGTATCATTTTCTGGCAATTCTTTCAAGCCAAAGATGATACGATCCTTGGGGGCATCTTTCCATGAACCTTCTGGAACAATTTCAGCGCCAACGGCTTCATATTCCTTTGCATTGAATGTTGATTGCGAGCTCTCTTCAACGTAGACCTTGAAGCCTGCATCGAGCAATTGCTTGGTTGTGGTTGGCGTCAAAGCTGCTCTAGCTTCCAATGGTTTAGTCTCTGCTCTTAAGTGGAGGATAACTGGATTACTGCTCATTGTGAAAGGATGTGATAAAATGTTAATAAATGTGAATAAATGTGAATAACTAAGTAAAGGAATAATAAAAGAAAGAAAGAAAGATGTAATACTAATTCTCAAGTTTAATTCTCTGTTTGGTTATTTATATGAAAAATTACAAGTTGTGGCCAAGTATCTTTTTTTTTTCTTTTGCTTTTGCTTTTGCTTTCACTTTTGCCTTTGCCGATACTGCTAATAATCTCCACGAGTCTTGGGTCGGAAGATAATCTCGCTTTGAGTAATTCCATAGTGGTATGGCTCTAGCCTTGAGGGGTGAAGGAGGGAATGGAAAAAAAAAAAAATAAAGAAAAAAAAAACTTTTTTTTGGTCGTTATCGTGGTGAGTCACCGCGGCAATTTTGAGCTCAACCAAAAAAAAAATTTGCAGCATTCCGCTAAGAGATATGACTAACACTTGTTTTGTATTGTGTCACCACCATTGAAAACACCCACCATCCCTTTCCTGCCCATGCAAAATTGACATTTGCTTCTTTTGTCTCCGAACATAATTATTAGAGAAAACAAGATATAGCAAGAAGAATGCGTCAAGTTTTTTTATTTTTTTAAAAAAAACTTGCACCATTGTCAAATCTTGAAGAACAAGAAATGCAAGGAAAAGAAAAGAAGAGAAGAGAAGAGAAGAGAAGAGAAGAGAAGAGAAGAGAAGAGAAGAGAAGAGAAGAGAAGAGAAGAGAAGAGAAGAGAAAAAGGAGCAGGTTGTCCGCTTTGTCTATTAATGGTTGTTCTACATACTCTCCTTGGGGATCAATGCCAGTAATTTTGCGGTTCCAACATTTTGGATAAACTGCAATGCCTGCTCTTTCATCATATGCTTTGCATGTGCCTCCCAGTCCTCCTTCTCGATAAACGAGTCACTATAAGCCTTGAACCATTTCTTGATCCTCGTAATTTCTAGCTCGTCCAGAATAATTTGGCCTTCCACTGCCTTATCAAATATAAGCGTAGCAAACTCGCGATCGTTATGCACCAAAAATCCTAAAATAATGGCCTCTGTCAAAGCACCTTTTTGCGACTTGCCCTCTTTAACTGTGTCGGAAACTTGACTCACATAGCTGTTGAACAACTCTAAGCCATCATCAGCATTGAAATAGGATTTTAAAACAATCAAGAGCTGTAAAGACGAGATCGTGGTTTCGGGAGGCTGGATCGCCTCTGCAGTGGATACATATATGGACTTGTTGTGTTTTATAGCTTGGTATGCAAAGATTTTCACCATCGATTGCTTAAGACTTTCAAGGCCAAATGGTGCAAACCCTTCGTAGTGGGCATATTTCCGAAGTGTCGCATCCAAATCATCTCTTGCAATACCGCATACCTCAAGGATGAGTGAGCGAAGGTAAACATTGGAAGCCTCCATGTCCATCTTGCTCTCATTTATAAAATTAATGATATCATTGCTTAAAGTAGCAAATTCATCACTTTCAGACTCATTAGCACCAACAAGATTTTGTAAATCGTTATTGTTAAAGTTGAGAATCCTTAAAGTTACTTCATAAACCCATGGCCTAATGTCCGCTGCCCCGATTCGGAACCATTGTTTAACAAGCTCAATAAATGCAAATCTACCCCATGATGAATCCAATTTGTGTTTGGCAACTTCCAAGCAAACCTCCTTATTCACATCAATTGTTCCAAAAAACCTGCGAATCAGTTTTGCATCCTCACGCTTAATCATTTCAGTCAATAACATTGCGCTAATATCGCCTTGTCCAAGACGCATTTCTCTTCCATATTGCTCAAAGAATGCAAACACACTATCAATTTCACTTTCTGTATCTTCAATATACTCCTTTACTAATTTATCAAAGACATGGTTTACCAAGTCATTGCTTTTTTCATTTGCATGTTTCTCAAACAACTCGGCAGTAGTGAACACCCTACCTGGATTCAAGTCAATAAGGTGTTTCAACATTTCATTGTCAAAGGAGCTGTCCTGGATTTGAAAGTACCTGCCAAAAGTTGGTATAAGGTGCTCATAAAGTTTCAGCTTAGCAGGATTCGAGGAGTTGGAAAGTTCAACGATTAGTTTACGCAAGCCATCGTAATCATCATGATTTATGGACTCGTGGGTAAGATCCTTGGGTTGGAGACTGTGGATATCCTTCTTGAGCAAAGTGGAAAGCCGCCTTGTTTGTAAATTCAAATATCGTACTCTAGACATTTGATAATATTCTTTCTTATTTCTGCTTTGCTAACTTGCTTGTTTGCTTATTGACTTTTTGTTTATTTAATGACTTTATGATTTATTGAAAAGTTGATGGAGTCTCTCAAAATTGTAATGATGCAAACCTCCACAAAAAGAAGAAAAAAAAAATAAAAAATGAAATAAAATGAAATAAAATGAAAAATGAAAAATAAAAAAAAGTTACTCTTTGTCTCCTTGACTTCTTGGAACTAGAGATACAAAGTTTATCTCGATAACTGCTACAAAATACTAATCTAAAATCATTACATTTCAATTCTATATCGTCATTACCACTTTTTAACCTCTAGGTCTAAAACTTGTCTTTATATTTTTTAAATGAGAGCAAAAGAGAGAAATTCAAAGCAAACCAAAAGAGCCCAAAAGACAGAATGTGTTACTCTAATCGGCTTTCAACAAGTCATTCTCCATCCTAGCCAACATTCCAACACCTTCGAAATACTCGTGCCATAAATCTTTATCTGAAAAACTCTCCAATTCCTCACTCACCTTGAACAACTTGGCAATGTATTGATCATAGGGGATCATCTTATCTTCAACTTCGCACTCGTGGCTCCAGCTAGCCTTATATGCACCGCCAAGTGCACATGCATTTGGAATCTCAACTTTAAAATTGCCGTTAACCGCACCCAATATCTGCGACATCTTTTTGATAATGCTCATATTGTTCGAAGCACCGCCTACATAGTAGCACTTGTTGGGTCTTGAAGTCAATGACTCAACAGTTTGTTTCTTGCCATCGGTATACAATTCTCCAAACTTGTCAACCACCGATTGGTAAATCTCCTTGTTTTCAGAACTTGTAGTCTGACTATTTCCCGATTTGCTTAGCATCGGCCCTGCTCTCAATCGACAACTCAATGTTTGACTCTCGACAATAGCAAGTGCATCATCGTCAATAACAAAATCGTGTGTATCCAACTCACACGAGGTTACTTTATATTCACCATTATGGTTAGTGTTGTTGTTGTTGTTTTTGTTGTTATTGTTATTGTTATTGTTATTGTTATTGTTATCGCCACCTTTGTCTAGCACTGCTCTAATTGTTTGTGCTGGTGCTTGTGGTACAATTTCTCCTATTGGGAAGTAAATGCCCAATTTCCCATTAAACGAGTGGCTCTTGTCCAAAATGGCGTTGAATTGGTCCCACGATTTGGGGTTTGCAACTTTGTGCGCTTTATTGATTTCGTCTCTGGCTTTTTCTCTCGCCAACGCGCCATTGGAATAGCAAATCATACCCATATAGTGGTTGGGCATCGTGGGGTGTTTGAATAAATGGTATTGTGATGATGGTTGGTAGTTTTCCGTAATGAGCAAAACCGTTGTTGAGGTTCCCAAAGAAACAAGACAGTCGTTTGGTTGTAATGGGAGCGAGATAATTGTTGCCAAGTTGTCGCCTGTAAATGAATAGACTTTGCAATCTTGTGAAAAGCCATACTTGGACACAAAGTAAGGTGATATATTACCAGCTGCTTTGTAAGTAATGGGCTTGATAGGGCCTAATTTTTGTTTCAATGCGTCAATCGATTCTTGGTACTTGGGATCGGATTTGGCTACGCCGTCAGCTTTTGTAGAGACGCCGGCTGCAATCGCCAATAGCTCGTCATCATAGTCTTGTTTGTTGATATCATACAAGTTCATTCCACATGCGTCACTTTGTTCTAGTTCAGCTATATGGCCCAATAGCACACTAGTGACAAATGAACTTACGAGCGATATTCTTGCAGTGTGCTGGTATTCTTTCCCGTGTGATCTAGTTACAAATTTTCTAATTTGTAAGCCGGTAAATCTCAAGTGGGCTCTGGAGCCTGTAATGCGTGCCAAGTTTTCCTTGCCCACTACATCGTGAAACACGTTTGCCTCGGGTATTGTTGAGTGGTCCTGCCAGTTGGGTGACATTTCCCAGCTCAAGGCTTCCGGTAGTTGTTGACTCAAGTCAAGTTCTGGGTTCAATTCGCCAAGGAGCTTGTCTGCATCATGAGACCAGTAGATGGACCCGTGTTGCTGGCCGCTTCCACTGATACCGACAACCTTTTCAAATGGGAATTTCTCATTCTTCATCTCGGCAAACAAGTGGTCAATTGCATCTAGCCACATCAATACGGGACTCACGATTTCCCCATCTTTGCCCGAAATGACGCCCTTGTGTATCCCGTATTTGTCTTTGTAAACTGAGTCAAACTCGACATTGTAGGTGTTTAGTGCGTGGAGGTGTTCATTGGTTACAATGATTTTGAGTTGTTGTGTCGATAGGTCGAATCCGAGGTAGAGATTGTTAGAGGTTGAGTAGTCCGGCATACTTGTGTATAAAGAAAGCGCAGAGGAGGATAATGCAAAGATTTAAATTGTTTGAGAAATGGCAAGCTTCTATATAAATCTAAATTGGTCGATTACCGCTTCTGTAGCTATGGTCATTTTTCTCAATTTTTTGGCAACATTATATTTTGTGTTAGTTTATTGTTATTGTTGTTGTTGTTGTTGTTGCTGCTGCTGTTAAATATTATGTCACGTGATATGGTTACTCTGATATAGATTAATAGTTTTTCTTTTCCTTTCTTTTGTTTAATTTGTTTTGTTTTGCTTTTGTTTGTTTAATTTGTTTAATTTTTTTCTTCAATCTTTTAGCATAGAGTGTGTAAAGAAGTTATCAAATAAGGTCAATTCACCTGTAGTGGTGGTGCAAATGTGGATATAATATAATGTGCGTGTGTAGTAGAAAAGGTGGGTGAAGGGTGGGGAAGGAATGTGGTAGAAAAGAATGTCCAGTTTCAACCAAGGTTAATGAAACTGAGATTAGTGGCCTTGTTTTTTTTTTTTTTGTTTTAATTATTTTGGGAACGGAATTATGTGAATTAGAGAAGACAAAGAGAAGCAATGGTATAGATTGGTCTTTGGGTGCACGTTGAAGCAAGCAAGCAATCATGAAGATAATGACAGCACATTCTGACTGGGTGGATATAAGTGATAACCATTTATTCTAAGGGGGGGTGTCATATCTGATTATTATGTCTTGTCATCAAAGTAAGCGTAATGATGCGTGTTAGTGTTAGTGTTAATGTTAATGTTAATGTTGGTGTTGGTGTTGGTGTTGGTGTTGGTGTTGATGTTGGTGCTGCTACCTTCCCTCTCTCTGTCCTCTACGCCCTTGATGGAAAAGACGGAATTTTATCTCTGTGGTACTTGAAGTAAATCAGACACTCAATTTTGTTTTTTGTTTTTTTTTTTATTCTGAATTTCCAGCTCCAAAATATTATAAATATTAAAACCAAAAATTAGGAACTAAAAATCGAAATAAATGTCTGGAGCCAAATGTAGCTATTGTCGGATACTTTTTGGTAAGCCCAATACTGAATATGCAGACACTACAATATGTTATTTTTGTTATTTTTGAAGAAGAAGAACAACAAGAGGACACAAAATTAACAGACAAATTGGACAATTGTGAGTAATTAATAATGTAAGAATAAATTTGTGTACTTTTTACGAGGTCTTCCAGCTCTAGAAGAGCATTGGGGTCGAAAAGTGCCAGTATCGAGTTATTCTGGGAGTCAATTTGCTAACCATTATTTTTTTTACTTTTAAGTTATTTTTAAGTCATTTATTTATTTTAACTGTTCTGTAGCAATTGTATAAAGTGGATAAAGGGGGGGGAGTGTGTGGACTGTTAAAGCACATTCTTCATATTTCATTCACATTAGGAATAGTAAAACAAAAAAGTAGAACAGTTTACTGAAGAAAAGGTTAGGCTAGCGGGAATTACGGTGTAGAACTCTAGAGAATAGTGGTTGAATCTTTGTGATGAGTAACTTTTTTTGTCTTTGTTTCTTTACGATTTTGTTCTTGTGTATAGGTCGTGAGTGCTGGGGTGCTGGGGTGCTGGAATGTTGAACTATACTCACTGCTCGGTTGAATGGATGCCTATTAAGAATGTAAATAACAGCTCCACCCAAAAAAAAAAGTAGCTAAAATTCAATAAAGAAGAACCAAAAAAAAGAAAAAAAAAAAAGAAAAAAAAAAAGAAAAGAAAAGAATTTTGATAAATACGCTTTTCTATAGCTCAATAGCAATGCGTGACCTGCTTCCTAAAGGTTTGTGATTAGAAGTGAGACAATAGCAATGTTTGGCCGATGAGATATGCCTAGAATGTTGAACTGTCATTTGTATGTGTGTTGTTGTTTTTTTTTCAAAATGTTTCTCGTGTCTGTGCAACAATCTCATTCTCATTCTCAATTTAATAACCATCACAAACCAAGGTTTCACAAGATATAACTCGAAAAGATAGACCAAAAATAAATAAAAAAAAAAAAAAAAGGGAATTTGTCTCTTACCCGGTTGTTTAAGAAAAAGTTTGGCCTTGTGCTTCTCTTCTTTCTCTACTTCACCTTGTCGGCGATAGAAGAATAAGATAGCACGAACAAAATTTTATTAGTTGATAAAATTATTATCAGCTGGCAGGTGTCACTCACTTCCCTCACCCCCAAATACGCGGAAAAGACGTTCATAGTTTAAGCTTTATCGGTCAGCCAAAGTAAGACCTTAAACTCGATGTAAGTTTTGGTGTAGGTTGTATCTAAACATCATCAACTACCGAAAAAAACAAAACAAAATGAAAAAAAACGAAAATCGAAAATCGAAATATTGTGTAGGTCTGATATAAGTTACCCGAGCTGTGCATTCTGGGTAGGACTTGGTAATAGCCGAGCAATAACCGTAGAGCTCCGTAAGAAACCGGAACCAGAACGGAGCGGAACCAAAAATGGAAACCAAAACTGGAAACCAAAAAGGAACCAAAAACCAAGAAATTTTTATAATGACTGACAAAACAGAGAACTGCATTGAAAAAAAAAAAAAAAAAAATTTAACTCGAAAAAGGACCCCCCCCCCCTTTTTCACCACCACTACTACCAACTATAAATTTTCAGACACTTTTTCTTGTATCTTCCATTCAGTAGCAAGTATAGTGGCTAAAAGTGTCTGATTTTTTTTTCTCTCTCTCTCTCTTTCTCTCTCTCTTCAGTCATTGATAATAGTATACATAGTTTATATTCTCTGTCTGCATATATATGAATCTGATGTGGATTTTGTTTCCTGTAATTTCCATTTGCTGTTTGTTTTTTTGTGTCCGCTGTTTTCCGCCCTTTCTTTCTTTTTCTTTTTTTTTTATTTTTTTTATTTTTTTTATTTTTTAATTTTTTTGCTATTGTTTGGTTTTTGTGCAATGTGCATTGACAGAAAGAGAAAGAGGAAGAAGAGGAAAACAAAATGAGAGCAGCACTAACACAGCACTAACACAGCACTAATTTCTGCTTCAGTATATTATCACCAGAATATCTCTTGCAAAATGAAACAGGCCCATTCCCTCTTTCCCAGATGAGACTCTATCTTGCTTAGCTTTTGTTGATCTTTCACACTTCCCTCACCCTCCAGCACCCCCCCTCCCCCAAATCATTATTTTGAACAAAAGATTTGTTGCAATCTTGCCTTTTTTATCTAATTTTTTTTTTATTTTTGTTTTTACAATTCTTTTCAACTTTGTATATAAGTATATCTATTCACTCCATCTAATTACCAGATTATTTACATACACACTACAATAAACAAGTTTCCTTTTCTCACATACAAGAATCACATCCATCGCTTTACTCAACTTTTCCACTTTTCCACTTTTCCACTTTTCCACTTTCCTACCTATTAACTTTGTATAATGTTACAGTAGGGGATAGTGAAAAGAACCAGAGCTCAAGATAATACAAAACAAGCAAAGACAACACAAGACAATAGCACATCATTGTCTTTAAGTTTCAAACATAAGAACAACAACTGCAAATTACAAACTACAAACACTGTTTAATACTTGTACTTTGTCCATTTATATTCTTTTGTTTTCTTTTGACTACCAATTAGTCCTGTGCAAAGATTGATTTATACTCTATTATGACAGAAGTGGCATCAATTTCACCAAGCTCACAGGGGCCAGCAACAGTGCTGAAACCTACCACTGCTAAACCAATCGCCCCAACAACACGACTACAACCACCACAAACGACCACCAGTAATAACCACCTTGCTATAAAACCAGCACCACAGGTTATCAAAACTTCAAAGGATTGGGTTTTGCCACCTAGGCCAAAACCAGGTCGTAAATTGAAAGAGAAGGAGTCGGGAGCAGTGCTGCTAAAGAAGAGCAAGAAATCACCAGCAAAGAGTAAAAAGACACCATCAATATCAACATCGACATCGACATCGACATCCACAAACACGAACACTGTCAATACTGGTGCTGTTGCTGTTGCCAATAACAATAACAACATCAATGCAGTCACTGGTACTCCACGCACACCAAAATCACATTCAAACACATCCACTTCAAATACCGCAAAAACTCCAGCTTTGTCATCTGATATTTCCACCATCTCAGCACTCTTGAAGAATATCTCTATTATTGATGCAGAAAACAACCAACTCAAGTCCAGTTTGTTATGCCTTATCCACGAATACAAACACTTGAAACAATCAATATTTGATCCATCATATACAACTCCTGGCGCTTCTGCTAGTACTACTACTACTGCTGCTAGTACTACTACTACTAGTACTGGTGCTGCTGCTACTGCTGTTGCTGCACCTGCTGTTGCTGCACCTGCATCATTACCAATTACTATTGCAAATCCAGAGGGAGACGATACCAATCGTGCCAAGATTGATTCACAGGTTCACAAGCGATCATATGATGAATACTTGATGCTTTCTGAAGGTGACAAAATTGTTGCCAACAACCATCAACAAGCGTCCATTGGCAATACTGAAGTTGTCGAGAAGGATATTGGTATTGATGACACAAATGAGTTATCGAGATTACTTTCCCCCGCTGCACCACACAATATGGAATCAGACAACTCGTGCTTTAGCACAAAGTTTAGTACACTGGACAATACTGCAGCAGGTACACCCCAGCCATTTGGTAATGAAGATGGCGTCATTTCTGAGTTTGATGAATTTATCAAGATGGATGACGAAGTGGAGAGGGAGCACCTGCTCAAGAGATGCAAAACCAATGATGATGCGCAAAACAGAACTACAACTGCAAGATCAAGATCGAACAGCAACAAGTTTAACTATAAAAGCTACAAGCGTGGAGGAATTGACGACAAGGATGAAGAAGAAGATGATGATGATGTTGATGAGGAAGAATCTGATTTGGACATCAACTTTGACGAAGAGGACGAGCATTCATCATTGTCTCGTACCACGTCGCCATACTCTTCTGATTACGAAAACAACTCGATTATGAGCACATTGACTAGGTCAACTACTGTAAGTTCGGTAGGCACAGTGGTTCATGATAAGCTGCAGTTGCACTCTCAATTACAGATGACACTGCAACTGCACCAACAATTGCACCAACAACTGCACCAACAATTGCCACATCACAATGTGCTAAACTATTCCAATCCACTAATGAACAGTGTCAATGTGATTCATCCGCCACCAATGACCCTCAAGAAGATGGGCACTTTTTTCGATTTACCAAAGTATGAGGAGAATTCAATGAATAAACCTTATAAGTTCCAATTTGATTCATTGATGGGTGATTGTGGTGTGGAAAAGAAAAGGGTTGGTGCTGACGGTGGTGGTGGTGGTGGTGTTAGAGGACAATATGTAGATGATGCTTATTATCAGATTACAGATTATCTTGCAGAAACGTCGTTGAATAACCATTTGAGTTATTATGATTTGGATATGGACAGTAATGAGTACTTGGCAGGTGATGCCAATTTGAATGCAAATACAAGTGTTGGCGGAAATGCAGATGGAACATTATCTTTATGAGAATACGAATACGAACAATGGACACGAGAAATAAATGAAAAGAAAAAGGTAAAAAAAAATAAAAATGAAACAAAACAAATTTAGTTAAAAGAGAAAGAGGCAGAAGGAAGGGGAAATAAATTTTGGGTTTGAAAGAAAAGTAAGAAAATGGTATTTATGATTAATGGTTATTTATTTATTTATTTATTCATGGAAAAAAAAAATTGAATGAAAATTGAATGAAAATTGAATGAAAATTGAATGAAAATTGAAAGAAAATTAAATCAAAACAGCATTTGTTGTAGTTATTGTTTGTCTCTTTTCTGATCTTTTCTCCAAAACATCCTAGCACTATGTTGCGTTTGACAATTGGTTGTTGGTTGTTACTTGTCATTAATTTCCTCTTTTTTTTTCATTTTCTGATTCTTTGGTTGACACATTTCAAAAAGAGGATGAAATATTCTCATTTCTTGTTTTTAACAATTTTTTATTTTATTTTATTTTATATATTGTCCTTTTCTTGCGTTTTCAAAATGGTTCGTTATTTTGCTTTACTTACTCACCAATATCAACTCAAACAAGGAGATTCATAGGGAGAATAACCAAGTCTAGACAGAGGTATTGAGAAAACACCAGTACGTCTATGATGCTTTTTTTTGGTTCCCATTTCTCTTCATCTTTTTCCTTCTCTTTTTCTTACGCTGACGCAAGACCAAAATATGTGAAACCGTTGAAGGGAATCGTTGAAGAGGACCCTTGATGTCGAGGTCTGGGGTGCGGAATGGGAGAGAAACAGAAAAAAAAATTAAGTGTTTAGAAAAGTCAAACAACAGGGTGGTGATAGGGTCTTTGCATTGTCTACTCCCTTGCTTGCTTGCTTGCTTTTTTTTCAATTTGCTTCTTCTATTTCTTTTGTTGGTGGTGGTCTTGTTAGCCTTGGCCTTTAATTTTTACACACTGCAAAGTACATATCTGCACACATTTTGTGTAGAAGAAGAAGAATTAGGAGAAAAAAAATATCAGGTGATTTTTGAGGAATATCGCAAACGCCTGGCATTTTCCCTGCTGCTACCCATTTTCTCCTTTTTTTTTTCTTTTTGGTGGTGGTTGTGGTTGTGGTGGTTGTGGTGGGAGAGAAAGGAAGGGGAAAGGGATGTGGGTATGTATATGGTCCTTTAATTCATTTGGCCTCTAACGATAAGTCCACTTTCAAATATGCACCTTTTCAATTGCAAGTTATGCTATTTGTGAGTGTGTTCCTTTTTTTTTTATTATTTTTTTGGTTTGGTTTGGTTTGGTCTGGTTTGGTTTAGAGTAAAAAGTTTACAACGTGTATGTCTGCCCTGTGCTTTGTTGTTACAGCGTAGAAGGTGCATGTCTGTACATGAAACTCTTCAAAGCTTAGAAACAGAGTCAAGAATAGGAAATTGAACGCCAAATTTCCACCCTTTGCCGTCACTTCCCAAGCTTCCAGCATGCCGAGACTCACGGATCCATTCCATCATCTTTTCTCTATGTATATAATTATTTCTATTATTTTAAATAGATCATAAAGAGTCTATGATTTGATGAATAATATACCATCAGACGATGAGAAATAATAACATTAACATCAGTTATAATAACAACAATAACAACTATAACAACTATAACAATAATAACAACTATAACAATAATAACAATAATAGTGGTACAGGGTAATGTTATCGAAAAGTCCGAGAACTAATCAGTTTGGTTAGCATCTTGTTAATTCTAATCTTCGTCTCCATGGAGGACGCGGAAAGTGTTTAGACAAAGGAGAGAGATATACAAAATAGGAATACTGGCTAATACGGTTAGTGGTTAGTAAGAACCAAAAACGGATAAAGTCGGTACTAGTTATAGGGATGCTAGATGCATGGTTCAGGTTTCTAGTACTCGGCACATCTTGAGACCTTTGCTTTGACTATCTTTTTTTTTTCCTTTTATCTCCCCTTCACTCCCTCTCTGTCTTGGTCACAATACAAATCTGTTGTTGTTGTTTTTTTTTTCCTGTTCTTTCAACAATTGTGTATAGTTCTTGACTCTGTGGAAATGAACTTGGAACGCTTTGGTGATGAAGGCGCCGGAAGTTTAGTACCGATGGCCAGGGAGCGGAAAAAAAAACGAAAAAAAAAAAAAAAGGAAAAAAAGAGACTGAGAGATTGCTTATTGTGCCAACAAAAGATATAGTATAAGTTTAGTGTCTGATTCATCTAAGAAGCGGACAGTCGGATGTAAAAGAAAGTAAAGCAAAAGTGTCTGGTGTCTGGTGTTTAGTGTTTAGTGTCTGATATTGAAATATTCGTAATCCTCACTTTTTTTTTTTTAATTTTTATTATCTATACATTTTTATTTTTTATTTTGTTCTAATCTTTGTGTTGGTTTGGGTAGAGATTACTTTTTCCTCGATTGACTCAAAGTCACAATCTTTTTGAAAGTTACCATGCTAGGAATGTATCTTTAACATGCTCCAAGTAAGTAAGCAAAAGAAGAAGTGTGGATAGTATAAGTCAATTAACAAGTATAGATCAAACTCAACCTCTCAATTGCTTACTTTTTTTTTTGCTTATTCTTCTTCTTCTTCTTCCTCTTCTTCTTTTGCCTGTTACAAACTGAAAGCAACTCCTTTTTGTGTAGAAAATAGTTTTTGCCTTGCGCGATTTTTCATCTCCAGCTCCCTCTATTTTTCAATCTAAGTATGTATACATATATGCATACATATATATATATAGATATAGAAAGTGGTGGTTGGGGAAACGCTTTAATGAGAGACTCGATTGCCTGGACTTTTTCAAATCTGAGAGATAGATTGAGCAGTTGGACATTTGGATTAAGCTGGAGGTTGTGAAAGACGAAAATATGGAAGCAAACACACAATTCTACAATTCACCCTATACACTATACACAAAGTGCGGTGTCTGCGTCCGTCCCACCGCTTGCTCGGTTACCAGCAAACTCTGAACTTTGTTCTGGTTATGAGTGCTGTTGTGAAAACAAAAGAGGGAAAAAGCAACCATTGACAACAAAAGAAGAAGAAAAAACAAAGTGTTCAAGATTCTTTATACTTTGGGAACAAGCAGGAAACAAAAGTGCTCTAGGTACAATCTCTATTTGATATGTACTGACAAGGTTATTAACATAACATGATTGAAATCAAAATGGAGGGGAGGGAGAAAGGGACACAATTGAACATTGCGACTATTCTATATTCAACATATTTTAACAAAGGAATTTGTCTCCGTGTAAACCAAGATTTTGCATTATATGGCAATAACTTTGAGAACTTGCAGGACACCTATCTATCAGCAATGCTCCTTTCTTTTCTTTTTTTGGTTGTTGTATATACATGTACTAGCAGATAAGTAAGTTTGTTCAAGTGGGAATGGTAGGAGATTATTGCCTATCCATATAACACACAAGTTTGCAGGGGGGAAAAAAAAAAAATTTAGTTTACAAGAAGCCGTTTTTTCTTTCTCCTTTGGAGATGGAGATTTGGGGTGTTTATGTTTGTGTTTGTGTGTGTGTATGTGTGTGTGCGTGTGCGTGGGCAAACAGAGTGCCATACTTAGCACACAAGCAGTTTTGTGTAATTCTTAGACCCCAGATTTGGAAAAGAATGAATTGTATGAGTGAGAGAGAGAGTGTGTGTGTGTGTGTGACAGACAGACAGATAGACAAAAGGTCACACCATGCTATTTGAGTTAAACTGTTCCTATTCAATGCTCTTTCTAAATATCTAGTTTCAAAATAATTAAAGAGCCAAAGAGCCAAAAAGCCAAAAAGCCAAAGAGGCGAAGGAAAAATGGAAAAATGGAAAATGCTTGTTTTCTTCATTTAAACTTCTATACACCGCGTTTCTAAAAAAGAAATTACTCTCCAACCATCTATTGCTGGATTGGCATCGAGGTGGATGGCTTCAAGATCTCGTCATCAGCTATCGATTGCACTTTCCATGCAGCAGTAATGGTCTTTGGCTTAGTCAAGAATGTGATACCTGCCTTACCATAAAAGTTCAAATCACCAAGGAATGAGCCTCTTGAACCAGTAAATGAAAACATTGGTAATGGCACGGGGATAGGAACATTGATACCCACTTGTCCAACATCAATACGCTTGGTAAAGTATTGTGCGTATGCTCCAGATTGAGTGAACAACGAAACACCATTACCGTATGGGTTGTTGTTGATCAATTCAATTGCCTCATCAATAGTATCGACATTAACGACTGATAACACGGGAGCAAAGATTTCCTCATCGTATGCCCTCATTCCTGGCTTGATCCCAGTAAGAATAGTGGGTGCAAGGAAATTACCCTTGGCAAATTTTGCATCATCTGGTCTAAATCCACGACCATCAAGAACAAGATTGGCGCCAGCCTTTACAGAGTCTTCGATAATGGACTCGGCCTTGGTCAAACTCTCTGGATTGATCAATGGGCCAAGATCACTTGACTTGTCAAACCCTGAACCAGTAATCAACTTGGAGGCGTCCTTGGCCACATCCTCAATCCACTCTCTAGTTTTGCCCACAGTAACGAGAACAGAAATGGCCATGCATCTTTGACCAGCAGCGCCGAAAGCAGCACCATTCAATGCATTGATAAATTGTTGTTTTGGTGCATCTGGAAGCACAACCAAGTGGTTCTTGGCACCGAGGTTGGCTTGAACCCTCTTGCCCAAAGCAGAACCTTTTTCGTAAATGTACTTACCAGCCTTATCTCCACCAACAAATGTCAATGCCTTGATTCTTGGATCCTCGATAAGCTTGTTAACGGTGGCGTGTTTACCGTGCACAATATTGATGACACCTGGTGGCACACCTGCTTGTGCAGCCAACTCACAGATAATCATTGCTGCACCGGGAACTCTTTCCGAAGGTTTAATCACGGCGGTGTTACCAGTGACCAAGATCAAGGGCAACGACCAAAGTGGAACCATTGCTGGGAAATTGAATGGACAGATGGAGGCAACAACACCCAATGGTTCACGTACCATCTTTGTCTCCATATCGGTAGAAACCTCCAACGATTCCGCCTTTAAATCGTTGGTGATGTTGCAAGCTGCCTCGGCAACTTGTAAGCCTCTCGTGACATCGCCTTGGGCATCGACAAATGTCTTTCCTTGCTCGAGAACAATCACACTGGCAATTCTATCCATGTTTTCTCTCAATAATGCAGCAAACTTGAAAGCAACACCCTGTCTCTTGATTATCGAGGTGTCTCTCCAGCTTGGGAAAGCTTTGTGTGCGCTTGCAATGGCCTCTTCCAACTCTGCGTCTGTAGATTGTGGCACTTTTGAGACTACATTGTTGGTGGCTGGATCGTGAATGTCAAACCATTCGGTCGAATCCGACTTGACAAATTTGTTATCGATAAAGCTTGGAGTAAAGTATGGCTCATCCTGCGCAGTTGTGTGTTGTGTTGGATACGATGTCGTTGTTGACGACAAGCTGAGTGTCGTCTTGTATCTCATGAGTTTTTGTGTTGAAGATCTGATACTTCTTGACTTGAGTACTTTGGACAACATTCTGGTTGAGTGGTACTCGTTCTGTGAAAAAAAATATAAAGAAAAGAAAAGAAATATAAGAGCAAATGAATTCAACCGCAAAGAAGGCTGGGAATACTTCAACTTATATATTGAATGGTTTGTTGAAAATAGAAAAAAAAAAAAAAAATAGGAATTGGACTGATTTTCCCCAAAACTAAAAATTTTAAGAAAAGGAGGAAAAATAAAGACAAACAACAAGTAATAATAATGATAATAATAGTAATAGTAAAAATTATCAATATGAATATCAATATCGATTATATTGTGATTCTCCAAAGTGGGTTTTGTCTTGCAGAGGATTTATAGGGTATCCAATCCCGCTAGCAAAGTATTGTACTGCATATAGTGTGTTGTTTATAATTCTCAGAATCTTTAATTTTATTTTTTATTTATTTTTTTATTTATTTTATTTTTTTTCATATGACAGACATTCTCAGCATTTACTCTTTTTTTTTTTGTTCTCTTCCTTCCTCTGCTTTGTGTAACTCTAGAGCTTTGTATTTCTGATGTGGGGAACAACTCCCACTGACCAAAACCAAGTGCTCACACTATGAGGCATAAGCAACATTTTTGATGAAGGACCAAGTGATGAGAATTGATGAATGTATATATTATAAAGTATAGTGTAACAAAAGACAGTCAGTGATAAAGAAAAAAGGTACGACAGAATCTGTGAGAGAAGGAAAAAATAATATGGGTAGGGGTTAATTCGATAAGCGATAACTGTAATACTTGAGCTACCATGTGTTGTATTTTTTTTTTATCATCACAGCCAAATCTTCCCCATTCATTCTTACTCTCATACTGTATCTGTCTGTTTGTTTGTCTCTCTCTCTCACTCTTTCTCTCTCGCTTTCTTTCTTTCTTTTTATTTCCCATTTCCCCGCCGGTTATAACGGTTATACCCACAGTTACAAGCGCTTGTGTTTAATTAAACTCCCTATTATTATAAACACCTTCAAAGAGGGCATTGAGAAGCGGTAGGCGGTAGTTTGGGCCTGTCGAGCTCATGAGTTGGCGGAAAGTATTTTCACTAAGGTTTGTGCCGAACCTATTCTGCAACATAGAAAATTATAGAGTAAAGCTATTTAAGCATCACCAACAATGCAGCACTAAACTGTTTCATCTTTCAACACTTTTAAACATACAATCTTTGGTCTGTGTCTATTGAAAAAAAAAGAAGAAAGAGAAAGACACGGCTAGTTCTCGATAGGCTCATCAAACCAATAGCAAAAACTAAACTCTATATACACATACTCCAAAAAAAAAAAAAAGTCGTGCGAGTGGAGCTGTAGAATGGGTGCGGGGGAAAGCACCTCGGTGCTTATCTCCAGCTTAAAACCAAAACCAAAAAAGAAAAAAATAATAATAAAAATGATAATAAAAATTGTAATGAACATTTGAATTTATTTTTATTCTTATAGTTGTTACTGTTCGAGAAAAGTGAGAGCTCCCCATCCCTTGCCACCCCACAAAATTGAAAAAGATTGAGCAAAAAAAATAAATTAACTTTGAATTGGTCCCTAGCAGGATCGAACTGCTGATCTTGGCGTTATTAGCACCACGCCTTAACCAACTGGGCCAAGGGACCTTTTCTTATTTTAAAAAAACTGTGGGTTTTATAAACGCTTGCTTTTGTAATATCCTTTTGTCCCCTTTGTTGTTTTTTTTGCTTGTCTTTTGTCTTTTGTCTTTTGTCTGTCTCTCCCTCGCTCTCCCTCTCTTTCTGCTTGTTCTTTCTTTATTTGCAACTACTTTCTAGTGTAGAAATATGAGTTTTTTTGTCCAATCACCAATGCCCAAACTCATCACCTCCAGTTTATTTCTTCCTTATTTTCAAACGTGAAAATGAATGTGAATAAGAAGAGTACATGATCAGTATCGAATACACTAATTGAAATTATTAAAAGAGATATCGATAGTAGTCAAACAAACTTAAAAAGCAAGATAAAAAAAAAAAAAATAAGAAAACTTCAAAAACTTCAAAAACTTCAAAAACTTCAAAAACTTCAGCAACAATTATATTCACACAATATCTCTTCATCTGATCAACTCCCTTTCTCGCACCTTCCTGCCTTTCCCCTCCCCCCCCCCCCACACACACACACTAATTGAGTATCACCCACTTCACTTTATTCAGAAACTAGAGTCGTATAAGCATCCCCCAATTCCATTTTCAAAATCTGTTTTTTAGTCGCTAATCCCCATCTGTAACCTGTTAGTTTACCTGTCTGGGCAATCACCCGGTGACACGGCACCACTAAGGCTATCTTATTTGCACCACATGCATTACCAACAGCCCTACTAGCACTCTTCGGGAGGCCTAGGGCCTCGACTATATTGCCATAGTATCTTACTTCACCGACTGGTATCTCCAACAATTGCTGCCATACTTTGCGCTGCAACTCTGTACCGAATATAAACTCAATCGGTATCCTTTTTGCACCCTTCTGTTGCAAACTCTCTTCTCCTTCATTTTTCCAGTCCTCCTCTTCCTCCATTAGTTTAAGAAAACATAGAGCTGTATAATCTGCTCGCTCGTGATTAGACAATGTGACCATCGGTTTAAGTTGGAACTGACGCTGCTTGGATGCAAAATCTGTAACAAGAGTCTCACGAAGCGCGTTCGAATCCTCGCCCAAAGACGCGTAATATAATGTTCCCTTTTCATCCAAAACCAACATTGCTTTTGCAAAAGTGCCTTCAACTAACCTGTAATATAGAGTTTTCACTAACATTCTGATGATAATTATCCTTGTATATATATATATATATATATATATATATGCACCGATTAGCTGGTTTGGTTCAAGCAGAAAAATTGAAAGAAAAGGTAAAAAAGAAAAACGTAGATGATGCAAAGAGGACAGAATTACAAATTTTGAGACAGCTTAAGATGTAATGCGACAATCGAGTGTGGGTGTTTTACATTGCCATACATCGAAATCACGCACTGTGCTATGTCTTAACAATTGTAGATTGGTAGTAATTGTTCTCCAACTACGCTGCACACACACACACACACACACTTTTGCAATAGATATTCCTATATATATCAGATGGCCATATAGATGCAAAACAGTATAACCCTATCTGCAAACAAAAACAGAAAAACAGAAAAAAAAAACAAATATTAAGATTATTCCATTTGTCTATTGGTTCTTGTTATCTCATACTTATCAATTTGATACCTCCATGTTTTTTTTTTTTTCTGTTTTTTTGTTCGATTCTAAAACAAAATTTTTTGAATATAGGTGTTTAGTAAAAGTGACCTAAAAAGAAATCCTCACCTTCAAAATATTCCAACTTTTTGCCCTCTATACAAGCCAATTTATATACATGCTTGTAAGTCACAATATACTTGGTTTCTTCTCTTCATCCTTATATAGTTGTTTGTCAAGATTCAAAATTCTTGCACTTGCTCTTGCTACACCATCATAAACCTCATCTAGATATCAGCGCTACCAACAGGATTACTGCAGCTTTGAAAAAAAAAAAATATTTTCGGTAATCTTCTCGTGTGAAATCGAAAAGCTTTCCATCACCCACAATTATAGCACAGTTACAATCTATAGTTGTTTCCAACCTCTTTCCTCCAACCTTATACTTGATTCAAAACTAAAGAAAAAAACAAAAAAGAAAGAAAGAAAGAAAGAAAGAAAGAAAGAAAATAATAAAAAAGAATGTCTGTTATTGGAATCACTTTTGGAAACACATCATCCTCAATCGCTGTTGCAACACAGGATGGAAAAGTAGACGTTATTGCCAACCCAGATGGTGATCGTTCCATTCCATCTGCCTTGTCATATGTCGGAACAGACGAATACCACGGCTCTCAAGCAGAATCAAGATTGATCAGAAACCCCGAAAACACCATTGTCAACTTTAGAGACTTTGTTGGTAAGAAGTTTGCCGATATCAAGCACGATTTCTCATATGGGGCCAAGCCACAAGATGCCAACGGCGAAATTGCTTACAAAATAGTCAACGACGGCAAGACTGAAGTGTTATCTTTGAACACTGTTGTAGAAAGACACTTTAAGCAGCTCAAACTGGCTGCTGAAGATTATATCGGAAAGCCAGTCAAAAACGTCGTTTTGGCAGTGCCCACTGATTTCACAGAGCACCAAAGAGAAGAGCTCTCCAAGATTGTTGGCAATGCTGGATTAAATGTATTGCAATTGATCAACGAACCATCTGCAGCATTGTTAGACCACTTGTCATCTGAAGAGGGCAAATTGGCTGAGGACAAGATCTACGCTGTTGCAGATTTTGGTGGTGTCAGATCCGATGGTGCAATCATCTCAGTGAGAGGAGGAGTCTTGACCATTTTGGCCACTGCCCACGAATATGGTTTGGGTGGTGACAACTTGGATGCAGCATTGTCTGAGTTTTTCGCTAAAGAGTTTGAGAAGAAATACAAAGTTGACCCAAGAAAGACTGCTAGATCTCTTGCAAAATTGAAGGCAGAATCCATCACCGTTAGAAAGACCTTATCCAATGTGCAAACATCAACATGTTCCATCGAGTCATTGGCCGAGGGTTTTGATTTCCACACTAGTATCAACAGATTGAGATACGAGTTAACGGCAAGAGAACCATTGTCCAAGATGACTGCTTTTGTTGAAAAACTCATCGCAAAAGCCGAGTTGGATCCTTTGGACATTGATGAAGTGTTGTTAGTTGGTGGTTGTGCCCACACTCCAAAATTGGCTTCAAGCATCTCTTATCTTTTCCCAGCTTCCACTAAGGTGATTGCACCTTCCTTGGTCACCAAGGCCTCCAACCCATCAGAATTGGTTGCCCGTGGTGCAGCATTACAAGCAGCTTTGATTGAAGGTTTTGACCAAGAAGAAATCAACGAGTCATTGCAGCCAATTGTTGTCAACACCCAACATTTGCTGAAACCAATTGGTATCAAAGACGCCGACGGTAAATTTGTGCCGATATTGGTTGCAGAGACTGCTTATCCAATCAAGAGATCTTTGGAAGTGACAAATGGAGAAAACTCTACAGTTTCGATTCAATTGTACGAAGGTAAAAGAACTGTTAAGGAAACCGTGGTTGAAAACGCACACGACGATGAAGAAGATTCCGAAGACGAAGACTCCGAAGAAGAACCAGAGATTGAGAGAGAAGTTGTTTATGAGGCAGGCGACTTGTTAGCTGAGCTTTCCTTATCTGACTTGAAACCAAATGCTAAAGTTGAAGTGACGGTTAACATCACTCAGAATGGTGTTTTGCACTTGACCGGAAGAGAGTTGAAGCAAGGCGCAACTCCAGTCAAGGGTGAAATTTCATCCCAATAGAGTTGAGTAGATATATATGAATTGTTTATAGAGACAATATTTGTACGTAAGAGGCATAGAATCTTATATTTGAGTTTGCATTTATGTTTATGCTTCGGTTAGTGTTTGTATTTGACTCTTTCAACTTCTTTCAATTTACTTGTCTATTCTTTTCTTGAAGGACACGGCGTGGACTTTTCCTTCTTTTTTTTCTCTCTCTCTCTCTCTCTCTCTTTTTTTTCTCTCTCTCTCTCACACTCTCTTTTTTTTTTCTTTTCCTTTTCTCTTTTTTTTTTCTCTTCTTGTTCCTCCCTTTTATTATAGTGTATCTCAACGATTTTGTGAGACAACCGCAAGGTAGTCTCTTGGAACCCTTCTCCGTGCGCCAACAGTAAGACGAAATTGCTCGATTGTGGAGTTTAATATTTCAGACCAAACACCAAAAACATTGGTTTCTTAAGAAAGGCAAAAACAACAACAACAACAACAACAACAACAACAACAACAACAACAATATATAACAATACATAACACAACAGAAGAAAGAAAATCATCAAAATTCAAGAGAAAAGGGCTTTTCGAAGAATGGGCAAAAAGAAGCAAGAGATGGCCCAGGTGTATAGTGGCTCGAAGGATGAGTTCATATTCGGAGAAGAAGGTGGAAGGGGAAAAAACTTATCTTCTTTCTTGAAGAACTTGTCGTTAACTGGGTCAGCAACATCACCTTCAAGGACATCAACAAGTCGAGATTCCATTGAGGAAGCAAACAAAAACATTTACGGAAGTCTATCATACAAGGGTGGAAATGACAACAGGATTACATCGAGTTTATGGAGCTCTCCTTCACATTATCAATATCACCATCAGCAACACCAACAACAAGAACAACAAAACACATCTCCTCGTCCACTGAATATCAGATCTCTTTCATCGGGTGTCTTGAACCATCCGCACCTGCATTTCCAATCAACACTGTCAATTGATAAAAAACTCAAAGGAAGCAATAATGGTCGCATTAATTATAAAGACCTTGACGATGATTGGAATTCAGAGATTAGTGAAGATGTATCTATTGGAGCCACGCGTCCAACAAACGCCTCCTACCCTAGTCTTAGTATAGGTTCAAAGAAACCTTTTCCAGAAGGCGAAAAACAACATGATAAGTACGCTATGGGAGGGGGCGAGGCATTGCAGAAGGCAACAGAGGGTGGACTTGGGCCGGCGGCGTTTGATGCAAAGCAGAGCAAGTTTAGGAAGTTTCGAAGTGTACTTGCAAACGATGGTGTGATTGATATAAACGAATTGAGGAAACTTTCATGGAACGGGATTCCAGATGAGCTTCGAGCGTTGGCATGGCTATTACTTCTGGGCTATTTACCTACGAATAGAACAAGACAAGCTTCTACTTTGAAGCGCAAGCGCCAGGAGTACTTTGATGGTGTGGTTAGCATGAATATAAATTTTGAAGACAGCACAGGTATAGGTGGTGCGAAGCATCAGCTGCAGCAACACCAGCAAAATCAAAAGGTTGCAAACTCTCGCGAAAACAACATCTACCACCAGATCAAAATTGATGTTAAAAGAACGAACCCTACTCTGGCTTTATATGCACACAGCTCCACTCAGGTCTCTTTACAAAAGATCTTATACTTGTGGGCAATTAGGCATCCAGCTAGCGGGTATGTACAAGGAATAAATGATTTGGCGACGCCGTTCTACCAAACATTCCTTGCCCATTACATATGGCAACTAAAACGAAAGAAGGGGAAGAAGATGAAGGAAGATGAGATCCTTTTTATTCCCGGTTACATTTCTTGTGGGGGAGACGACGACGACGAGGTGGAGTCGGAGAAAGAGGAGAAAGAAGAGGAGGAGGAGGAGGAAACTTTATTACTAAATTCGGATGATATATTGCAACTCGATGTACAGACTTTTGACCCGGGTCGTTTGAGTGCGCGTGTAATTTCCTTGATTGAAGCCGATACTTATTGGTGTTTATCACGTTTGTTGGAGACGATTACAGATAATTATATTCACGAGCAGCCCGGAATCTTGAGACAGGTCAGTGAACTCAAGACTTTGATCTCAAAGATTGATTCCGATTTGATACGGCACTTTGATAGCGAGGGCATTGAATTCGTCCAGTTTGCATTTCGATGGATCAACTGCCTCCTTATGAGGGAATTGCCGATGCCACTAATTGTACGAATGTGGGACACGTACTTGAGTGAACAGCCATTGGGGTTTAACACTTTCCACACTTATGTGTGCGCAGCTTTTCTTATAAGGTTTAGCAAGGAGCTAAAGCTGAAGGATTTCCAAGAGATACTTTTGTTCTTGCAAAACCCACCAACATCGAGTTGGAAGGAGAAAGATGTAGAGTTGATGCTAAGTGAGGCATATATTTGGCAGAGTTTATACAAGAACGCAGCAGCACATCTCAAATGATTTGTCAATTACAAAATACAATTCAGTTATCAAGATTGGTGAAAGTAGTACAATACAAAATTGTAGTGTTTTTGTTCTTTTTCTACATTCTCCTTTACCACTTCTTCTTTTTTCCTTGATTCTCTGGTATGTGCAGAGCATATTCACATTTTGCTGAGCACGTGGTGGTTTGCTAAGAAAGAGAAGTAAAAACAAAACAAAACTAGAAACGAAAAAAAAATTACCTCTTCAAGATGATTTGATTATAGCCCACCTGACCTTGACCAAATGAAAAGATTATAGATATGGCGTTATATATGTTACCAATATTTATACAAATCGGCTCCTTGCTGAAACCCCTTCCCCGCTCCTTCTGCGTGGCTTAATGTTATAAAACATTATTACAAAAGATTTAAGCGTTCAAATATTTTATACATTTTTTTTTGGTTGCAAATGAGTTTAATGATTTATAAGTAGTTGTAGATTGTACGTCATAGGTGGATATATTTATCATGCCACCTTCATCATTACTTCAAATTTCACACTACTTTTGTTGGTACCGGTATCATTAATATATCAACATGGGTAGTGTCAAAATATATTTATGTTAAATAACTGTATATTTCATTTTCTATTATACATTGTACTTGATAGTGTATCTGGCAGTGTGTTAGACAGTGTGTTAGACAGTGTGTTAGACAGTGTGTTAGACAGTGTGTTAGACAGTGTGTTAGACAGTGTGTTAGACAGTGTGTTAGACAGTGTCTTTGGCAGTGTATATGTTACATCAATAGTGCGCTTCCAAAGTAATTAATGATTGCAATTAAAGGAGTCAAAACATCTGCCCCTTGTTAATCTCACATCCGCTTCGCTATCAGAAAATTAAAATTGCAACCATCTATAAAAAAACACAGACACACACACACACACATACATACACACACACACACACATACATACACACACACACATATATATATATAAATACACACATATATATCTCTTCTTGTTACATTCTCCAGAAAAATTATCCAAATTCTTTTTTTTCCTTATTCACTTCACACTCAAGATCAAATAATCCTATTCAACTTAAATCAATACTATAATCAACAATGTCTAGACCAGCAGGACGTACTATACTAGCTTCGACAATTGCAAAGCCCTACCAAGAGGAAGTCATTGCTGCAGTGAGTAAACTTAGTTTCAGACCAACTTTGGTTGGTTTTTTGGCCAACGATGACCCAGCAGCAAGGATGTATGCAAATTGGACCGGGAAGACATGCGAGTCCTTGGGCTTCACTTATAAACTAGTCGAGACCTCAAAGAACGATTTGGAGACTTCTTTGATCAAAGCAAACAAAGACAATGACGTCAATGGTATAATGGTTTACTTTCCTGTCTTTGGTGACAAACAAGATCAATACTTGCAACAACTTATTTCACCTGAGAAGGATGTCGAAGGTTTGAACTTTTTATACTACCACAACTTGTACCACAATGTGAGATTCCTAGATCCACCACATAACCAACAAAAGTCGATTATTCCTTGTACACCACTCGCAATGGTGAAAATATTGGAGTATTTGGGCGTATATAACAATATTCTTCATTACGGAAATAGGCTTTACGGGAAAAAAGTATTGATTGTGAACAGGTCAGAAGTTGTGGGTAGACCACTAGCTGCATTGCTTGCCAACGATGGAGCAACCGTTTACTCGGTCGATATTAATAACATCCAACAATTCACCAGAGGTGATGACTTGCTGGAGCGCCGACACTTAGTGAAGGACTTGAATGATGACGAGTCGAGTTTGGAAAAACTTGCACCTCAATGTGATGTTATCATTACAGGTGTTCCTTCCGAGTCATACAAGTTCCCCACAGAGTTGGTGAGTCATGGAACTGTTGTCATCAACTTTTCAAGCTTCAAAAATTTCAACGACGATGTAAAAGAAAGAGCAGGCTTATATGTTCCATCAATAGGCAAAGTGACAATTGCCATTTTACTAAGGAACTTATTGAGACTTATCGACAACAAACAGATTAGACTGCAGACAGAGTCAGCTTAAGAGTTTGCGGTTTTATTTCTTCATTCTTTATCCTATTTCCTTTATACTTTTTTTCTTTTCCCTTTTTGTTTTTGTTTTTGTTTTTGTTTTTGTTTTTTGTTTGTTCAATAAGTAAAAAAAATATTAGATAAAAAAATTTTTACACTTTTTTTCTTTAATTTTTTTGAGCAAAGGAAAGGGAAGGAAAGTATTTGTAAAGTGAAAGAATCTAGGGTCTACAATTGAGTTAGAGAGTTTTATGGAATAGAATTGATTAATTTCATTGTTTTATGATGACTTTTGGTGTAGAGTGTGCCTAAATTTGGATGTGGATGTGGATTTTGATACCGATACCGATGCTGAAGTTGGCATTAATAGTGGGGTTGATGGGGCTGCTTCATTTCTTAAATGACTCAGTAGGAGATCTCAACATTTTTTTTTATGCGCGTATCTCTTGGAGCCTGCTCCATCTCTCTAAAACTGTAGGATCATTAAACAAAAGACAAGGATAGAGATAATAACAACACAATAACAAAGATAACAATACTGACAACCACGACTGAAACTGCAACCATAGATATTACCACCACATTTACCAGGGAATCTTCTCAAGCGCAAATCAACAAGACAACTTTTGTACAGATTTGTGATTTTTATCTTTATTTCTTTTCTTCTTTTTCCTTATTTTTCTTTTTTTATTTATTTTTTATTTAAAAAATAGGAGCAAACTTTGAACAGAATTGAATGTCGCAAACACCTGTGAATGAGGATATCAAGACGGAGAAACAGCTTAATTCAAGGAAAAGGCTACTACCGATTGATGCTCTAGCCATTACTGAATCGTTGGGGCTCCAGACTTTCAGAAAAGAACTGCGGAAATCCTGGACTAAAGAAGAAGATACATTTTTATCTAAAGTCATCACTGAGAAACTCGACAACGACTCCAAACTAGAGAACATTGACTGGGAAGAAGTGGCGAAACTAGTTTCTGCTGATGGGTCGAAGAAGGGCAAAGATTGCCGTAAGCGGTGGAACAACTGCCTTGACCCTGGTCTACGTAAGGGGAAGTGGACAAATGAAGAAGATGAGCAGTTGATCAACGCTTTTGAGAAGTTTGGAGCCTCGTGGCTCAAGGTAGCACAAGAAATTAAAGGCAGGACTGAGGACCAATGTGCTAAGCGATACAAGGAGATTTTGGACCCAAAGACAAAAGGTAGGTTAAAGCCGTGGTCAAAGGAAGAGGATCTAGCATTGGTTGCACAAGTGAAAACCCATGGGACAAAATGGAGAACTATTTGTACTGCATTCGAGAGCAGGCCGTCTTTAACTTGCAGAAACCGCTGGAGAAAATTGGTTACCGATGTCGTTAGAGATAAGGCTAGTCCAGAAATCAAACAAGCCGTTGAAGGTATTACCAGCGAAAGCGCAGTGTTGTTAGATTCCCTAAGTCGTCAACAAGAAGAGTTGACCAAGAGAAACCTGCTGATTCAGGACCCGAAAAGAGATAACAAGAGGCAAAAAATGTTCAACTTTGAGCACCAAGGAGTTTCTCATACGAGCTATAGTAACAATAATCATAACGGTTATAACAATAATCACCATATTAATAGTAGAGGCTACAAACGAGAAACCCTGGCTGAACCTTCAGCTACGGAAACAAGAACGGAGTGGCGTTATGAGTTGGGAAGCAAGAATCCGAGACAATCATCTTCATTTACTGGGGTGATTAAGGACCGAGAGTCTGCTGAGCTTCTTTTAAATTATGCGCAAACAAGGAATTACAACGTAACCATACACCAACACATACATCATCACTATGGCCAACGACGAAGAGAGAGTAATACAAGTTTCAATCTGGATGATCCACTTCAAAATAGTAATCTTATTGAACCAGAGCAGCTGGCATCTCGTTTTCAGCACTTCAATTATCTTCCTCCACGCACTGAGGTTCCAAAACTTGGCTCATCATCGCCCGATGGAAATGAGGTACACCGCCAGCACCATCATCACCATTACTACCACCACGTCTATCCGCATGAAGATGGAAAATCCCAGATAACTACTCAAGCCAACATTGATCAGTCACCTGACGAAACTATTTTGTCGAGGGTTGAAGACGACAAGAACAGTAATATAGATAATGGCAATAAGAATAACCATAACCATAACAATACCAACAATAACAAACAGATGGAACAAGATACAAGACCCTGCAATGTTGAGACGTTTAGGAAGCACGATCTCAGCAAACAAGCGTCTTCGAATCCTTTGACGCCTTTGACTCAAGCAGTGGAATTGTTAACTTCAGCAGAGAACAATCAAAATCAGAATCACAATCACAACCACAACCAAATCCACCACCCTCATAAAGCTCACCAAGACCATAACCAGAATCACAACCAAAAATATAACCAGAACCGCAACCAGAATCAAGAACCAGCATTTATGGGGGATGAGATGGAAGGACTCGAAATGGCCGGAGGCAACGAACCTGAACCTCACGGCTCTGACTTCTGGGAGACTATGAAAGATTTGCATAAACCTCTCTCTGCAAATGATGCATTACCACCCTCACCACCACCACCACCACTATCACAGCAAAACGGTAATATTCATAAACCCAAAGATGACTTTAAAGCCAAAGTACGGTATAATACGGATGTTTCTGTTTCAGGGTCAAACTTTATCAATTCAAATGGTGCTATTTCTCAGCAGTTTTCTTCGGAAACGTTTGGTCAACCAAAAGTCATCGATGCCACAGAATTTCACAGTGATCAAGCCAATGGAGGTTTTGCCTCGCAACATATGGATGAGGAAGATGAAGTTTTAGCACGAGAAGTGGGCGAGGTGGGCATTGATCAAGAGATTCTTGATTCGTACGGTTTGTTCTACAATGTATACACTAAGGAGGGATCAACGTTTCCTGATTCACAGCCTAATCAGCAAACATCACAACAACAGGCCTCTGTCGGTAGCACATATGACCAATGGGGAAGTGGCTTTATCATACCATTCAATCCATCATGAGATACGTTTGCGCTGTTTGGTAATTGGAGTCTGTTGGCGCATATAAATTTCGTGTCACACTTTTATATCAAACTCAGAAAATAAGACTATTTATAGATATCCATGAAGTTGTATATTTATTTGCATGTTCATATGTATATATAAAGGCTAATGTGTGTAATTTAACATTAATGACGAGATAAGAAATATCATGTCCCCATTAAACTACTGTGTTTTTGTCCTTTTGTCCTTTTGTCTCATTGGCTATTCCTCCTCCTCCTTCTTCCCACAACGCTTTCTCCACCTCTCTCACTACCTTTATTTTTTCATTCCTCAAGGATAATGACTATTTACAAGTAAGCAATTGTAATCAAAAGTCTATTTGTTTGGCGCAAAACAAAAAAAGGCTCAAAGAGGTGCTTTAATAAGCTTTGTCACAAATTGTTAGGCAAATCGTTGCAATCTTTGTATATGGCTATATTTGTTGTAAAAGCCTAAAAGAAATAAAAATAAAAATGAAAATAAAAATAAAAAATAATAAAAATAAAAATAAAATCAAAATAAAAAAGTTTGTTTTTTGTTCGCATTGTTTATCTACAAAATTAATTTTTTTTTTTTTTTTTTTTTTAAAGAAAAGTATTTTGCTTAGGAAGCGCAGCCCACGCATTTTGCATTTGAGTTACAAAAGCCCTAACCTAATTGATTCTAGAGCCTTTTTTTTTTGGGGAGAGAAAGAAGGTTGCTTAAAAGCAGCAGATCCAGCGTTCATAGCCTTTTGCTTACTACCAAGTACATACTGTCTCCTCAAATTCTCATTCCACCACCAACAACAGGCACAGAAGTTGATTTAAATTTTACTTTGTACCTTGTATTGTCTATAAAGCTAGAGACTACTGCGTTTGAGCTAATTATACCAAACCTATATCCGTGTGTGTGTGTGTGTGTGTGTGTGTGTGTATGGAAATGGTAGAACATGTAAACGAGCAACAGCCGGCAGCAGGCACTAATACGAAAGCCAATCCCCACGAACAGACAGGACTACATACTCATACAACAGAGAAGACCAACTTCCTTACGAGTCGCGAGCGAAATAATGAGCAATTGAGTCAAGAAAATGCAGGAAAAGGTGATGTACTGCAAGCCATGAATACATCGAGTGCGCACCTGCAGTCACAAATGGAGTCGAAGAAGAATAAACCAGAGAAACAAAAGATGTCTGAAAAGCAAAGTGAGTTGGAGAAACAACAAAGGGAACCAGAGAGAGCCAAGGACATGGTGGAGCAAAGCCTGCATGTACTGCAGAATACTGTTACTCACACTATAGATAACAAACCCAAACAGTCTACAAGCACGTCAAATGGTGTCTCGGATTTGCCATCGGCTGATTCAAGTGATAAAATCGACAACCTGCGTAAGGACTTGCTGAGCTTAACAAGCAGCAAATCAGAAAAGACAAAACAAAAAGTTATTGACAATGAGGGTGCAAGCAATTACTCTTCAAATGGCAGAGCTCCCACTCATGTGAATGTGCCACAGCGGCTGGCAGGTACACCGACAGCAGCAACAGGAACAACGCCAACGACAACAACGACAACAACGACAACTACAAAACCCGAGCTTGAAAATGTAAATTCTTCTTCATCAAAAGGAAATAGCGGACTTGGCCTTTCAGTAGCGCCAGCAAAAGCTGGAGGTTTGCAGATCTTGAACGACGAGAATACGCAGCTGCGCCAAGAACCTAGTGCACGCAAGGCCAATGTGCAACTGGTGCTACAAGCCCTGCAGCTGGGACTGCCAGCTCCAGAGATACACCAAACGAAACAACTGTCACTTGTAGCCCAGCCATCATCGTTGATGATGAATTCAAACGGATCAAGTTTGCACACCCCATCTATCTCGAACATGACGGATTCAGATGCTCGAAATAAAAACACAAAGCACAAACGAATAGCCAAACAAAATTCCACCAAAACGGACTTTTTTGCAGCCAAATTGGCAAGCGCTGTTGATGATGTTGAAAGCAGCGATAGTGATGAGACATTTGTATATGAGAACGCTAACGACGATTATGATGAAACAAGTAGTGTTAACCGTGACTTTTTGCTCGACACTGCTAGTATTAATGGGCTAGGGGTAGGTGCTGTAGTCGGTTCTGGAACCAGTGCAGGCATTGGATTGTCGTCCTGTTCCAATCCTTATCAACGGTCTTTGCCTTTAGACGGTGAAAACGAGAAAAGACCAGAGAAAACATTGAACAAAAAAACACATTCTGTCGCCAATTCCCTTAACAATCCAACGAGTTCGGAAAAAGATTTGCACAAACGACCTTTGGCATTACGCACTTTTTCTTCTTTTTCTGCAAACGAACCGGAAGCAAAGACAATTGTTTATCGAAACTTGGAAAAGATACCCGGAGAAGCTAGCAGCAGTGCTGACCATAAATTACGAGCAAGCCAGGCCAGTGTGGGTGTTGCACACTCAATAACCGAGGATGAAAATGAGGATGCTTTTTCGTACAAAGGTAGTGAAGATGGGTACCTGATAGACTGTGATGGCGATAGAGAAGCGCGACATCCAGATAAGAAAAACTCTGCGGAGTCATCAGAACATATACGATCTGTTGATGGACGTAATGAAATTCATCGGTCTTCTTTTGAGGCGTCAGTGACTAATGGAACAGGAACAGGAACAGGAACGGGTGCAGTATCAGGTGCAGTAACAGGTGTAGATGCATCGTCGTCTGGAGCAGGGGCTCTCCAATCTACGGCTAGCAAGAGTAATTCACGCAAGAAGTATCAGAGCTCCACTGCGTCTTCCAAACTCAGGTCAACGACATCAAAACTTTTTGACAAAAAGGGTTCGCAGCCAAAGCGATATAGCATAATTCCTGACGATTTCGATATAGAAGACTTTGACGACGAATTGATATATTATGATAATAAAGCTGATACGCATGAGAACGACAAGACACCGTTGCTAAACTTAAAGCAAGGGATTCCGCATTATAGATCATTGAACTTGCACGCTCCGGGTATCAAGCATCAGAACAAAAGATATATTTCTGGTAATGGTCAGCCCCTTATCTCATCTCCTGACCTGAGGGCTGGTATTGTGCAAAACAATGGAAAGAGAGCTTTTCCTTTCCCTCACCAGGAAATTTATCCGAGATACTACTACGACGTTGATCCCTTTGATCAGGAGTCTCAAGTATACGAATCAGACTTTGATCTCGCCGATCTGAACAATACGAGAAAAAAAGGGTTGCGTCATTTGGATAAAACCGATGGGTATACCGAAAATAATGGTCATCCTTTTTTGCTTACGCAGAGACCACTTAGTAGCAAACATGGATTCTGCAAATCATTTCTCTATACGTTTATATGTATTTTCGCGATATTGACTGTTGGTTTTATTCTTGGATTTTTTATGGCCACCACGAAGGAGTTGAGCAATGTTGGAATTGTCTCAATTGAAAATCCAATTGTTAGCAAAGACGAATTGGTTTTCAACATATTGGTGGAGGCATTTAATCCCGGTTGGTTCTCTGTTGATATAGAGGAGGTTGAACTAGATTTATTTGCTCGAAGCGGATACCTTCCTGACCTGCCTCCAGCTTTGAGCAAGAACTTGCAAGCACGCAAGGATCTGTCAAAATTAGAAACAGTTAAACTCGGATCGATTTCTAATTTAGAGTCTGCAATGAATTTCAAAGCTGGCTTTTTTTCGAGAGAGCCATCGACGCAACGGGGAGAGGTGAAACTTTTGAACCCAGGTAAAAATATCACGCTGGCAGATTCCACGCAGCAATTCAGAGATGATACGGATAATTCGCTTAAGTGGAGTATCATTAGTGAAAACCCTTTCGATCTTATAATCACTGGTGTGTTGAAGTACACGCTACCTATGGGTAGGAGTACAAAGTCAGTCGTGGTACGGAAAACTGGGTATATAGATCCCACACTTTTCATCATGTGAAGAAAGACAAAGAACAAGAAGTCGAAGAAGGAACCAAAATAAAATAAAAAAAAAAAATAAAAAAAAAAGAAAAAAGAAAAAAGAAAAAAGAATGTATAGATTATGTTACTGGCATAGATAAAAATTGGATGACTGATTGAGGAAGCTTTAGCAACTGTTCTGACAGGGTAATACTCTAAAATTTCATTTCACATTATGTATACGAGGTACAATCGATGTAGATCTTGGATTCGTACTGTTTTCAAAGGTAGTCATGTATATTGACAGACTTGAGGGAGGTTGAATTCCGAAAAGCAAAAGCATTCCAACTATAAATTTCTGCTTGTTTCTCTAAATGCAAATTGATGACCGATAAGCATTTGTGAACATGCACCGATTGCAAAATGTTGGCATATACGACGTAGCATCCCTGTACACCTTTGATTCTCATGTTCATGACGAATATTTTCATCTGCTGAATCTGCTTCTTCTTCTTCTTCTTCATCATCATTATCTTGAATACTATTCTTACTTTTGTTACTTTTCTCTTGAATAGCATTCTTCTGTTTTCTTTCACTAAAATCCTTTTCCCAATTTACCTTCATCGAGCAATTTCACGAGAAGACATTACTCAGGCAGCAGAAATTGTACGCTATTATGGTTAGCAACATATGCGTCGATGAATAAATGAATAAATGAATAAATGAATATTGGTCGGATGGTTAATACAGCAATAAATAAGGTCCTGTGTTGTGGCCCAAGGAAGCTCAAAAGAGGAAGCAAGAGGGAATTCAAATAGATACATGTATATAAATATATGAAACCAAAGCCTTCGATAAATACTATAAGATCTGGAAAGTAAAGATAAAGTATAACCAAAACAAAAAAACAGAAAAGAAATATGAAAAAAAATACAACAAACAGATCTTTTTTTGACATTTTGCATTCAAGAGGAAATTAAATGTAAGCTAGACATTCCCTTCATGGATGTACACGTATATACATATTGAGTTTTGGTTATCTTCTGGAGAAAAAAAAACCGACTTAAATTGCTGATCCTATACCATTTCTTCCTTTTCCCCTCCAATCTTTTGGTTTCGATAGAATTCTGCTTGTTGCTCCTGTCTTGCAGTTGCGTTCTCCTCTGCAATCAAATCATCAATATCGTAATCGTAAGTGTTTGGATCCGTGTCAATGTCCAATTTCTGATGTTTTCTTCTTCGGAGCTCATGTTGCTCATTTTTGGCATTGGCTAATTTTATTTGAATCGGAAGGTCCTCGGAATGTACTTGAAGCTTCTGTCCAACGGCACTAACCTTTGATTTGAAGCCTGTGCCAGTAGAATCTTCAGACACTACCTCGTCAGGCGGAATGTATCCATAGCTTACATTCCCATCGTTGTTTGGACCGCTTTTGTCTCTTGCTCTCTCCGTTCCTTTATTGCGTCCTACACTCTTCAGTGGTTTGTTAATTTCAACAGTGGTGAGACCGGAAATGTATGGTAAAGCCAAGACAAGTAGCACCAAAATAATAGCAATGAAGATAATAAGTAAAAACATTGCTTTATTTTCTTTTTTTTCTTTTCTTTCTTATTCTTTCTTGTGTTTTTTCAGCTCTATTAGCTCTTTTTGTTCCTATAAACTATGTTTGAGCCGGTTTAAATTGTTTTGAGATGAAGCTGCTTGTGATGATGGTGAATGCAATGAGATGAGTAAATGAGTTGGGTAAAAGTCGGAATTAAAAGAAGTATATATATATATATATTTTAAAAAAAAAAAAAATGTAATGTAATTTTTCTCACGCACCTTGGTAAATAATTTGGACTCGCGAGTTTTTCCCAATTCTTCAAATCATCAGGCTTTGAGAATAAGTTCTGAACAAGATATTTACATTTAATGTGTATATTTTTTTTTACACGCTAAATGAACATGTTGAAAAGGAGCATTGCACAAATATTGAAGTTCAGGAAACCAGCTGGTAGTTTTAGGTTATTAGCATCTAGGAGAATTTCTCGGATTAGTGTCTCACGTAATGGCGCCACACTTTTGAGTCGGCCTTATTCAGTCAGCACACAGGGTGAGAACTTGGAAGGTAAGATTGATCAATTGGATGATAATACGTATAACACCATATCAAATGAATATTTGGATTCCCTTTCAGATGCTTTGGAGAATCTCAATGAGGAGTTTGAACAAGTTGACTCTGAATTGAGCCACGGAGTTCTCACCTTAACCCTTCCACCCAATGGGACATATGTCATTAATAAGCAACCACCAAATAAGCAAATCTGGTTGAGCTCACCAATAAGTGGTCCCAAGAGGTATGATTCGATTGGGGGTAAATGGGTTACGCTTCGGGACGGCAGTTCCTTGACAGCTTTGTTAGAAGAGGAAATTTCGCATGCAGTTGGCACCAATGTGAAATTTGACATGACGATGTAGATACGAACAACAGCAAGGTGATAGGGAAGGAAGAAGGTGCAGAATGGAGTACAGAACAGAATATAAACTGATTTACTACAAGTATCTGACTATCTTACTGTGTTTAAAAAAGCTGAAATTACTCATTGGCTGGCGTGGAGTATGGTCTTGGATACACATTTGAGGTCGTTTGAGTGCTTATCGGCTAATAACTTCTTTTTCAATTTTTTTTTCTTTTCCTTTATCTTTTGCTCTTTTTCGTACAAACCAGCATGTTTCATAGTCCATGAATATAGAGAATTGCTGCTTTTTAAAAGTGATTTTCAAACTCGATATTGAAAGCTAGAAAGTAAACAAATGTCACACAAATGAATATTTTGGTAAAAAACTAAGCCAGAAACAGTATGTATATAGAAAATGCAAGAATTTTATATAGATGTATATATTCATTTTTTTCAGTTCAACAATCAAATATAACTATAACTGATTAATCAATCTTAAGCTACTGCTAAGGTACGGTGTGTTTGAAAATTAGTGCATGGGGTATTTTTTGTTCCTTTTCATTCGTTTAATCCTTATTTATAGATTTCACCTCTATACCACCGCACGTATATTTGTACATATACAATTGTTTCTATTTTTTTTTTTTTTTTTTTTTTTTTTTTTTTTTGCTTTTTGAGAAAACCATTAGCAGAGTTTACAAGCAAATACAGCGACACGTGACTACATGGCTGTTTTGTACGAATTTACGAATTTCAGGTTTACGTATTGTCCGTTCTTTTTTCGTTCTTTTCGTTCTTTTCGTTCTTTCCGTTACTTTTTTTTTCTTAAGAACTATAGAGCTAACTTGAGATAGCAAACGGAAAACAAAACAAAAATTAAGACTAAACTATTGTCCCTTTTTATTCGATTATAAGAAATCAGTTGAGCCATGTCAGATAATTTAGGAAACTTGGATAAATTGCCAAACGGCTGGGTAGCACAGTGGGATGAGGAGTACAAGAGGTACTACTACGTCAACAAAGCTACTGGAAAATCGCAATGGGAATTCCCCACTGAAGAAGAAACAAACTATTCAGACAACGAAAGGCATGATGCAGAGCAGAAATCTTACCAACGTCCAGAGGCCGGCCCTAGCGAGGGCACACGGGGTTTTGGAATTGGGCAAGGTGAGCAAAGTGAACAGGGTGAACAGGGTGAACAAAGTGAGCGTGGAATTGGATCATTTGTTATGAACCAAGCCATGAGTTCAATGTCAGGGTCCAAACATAATAACTATCAAGGCAGCAGCAATTCTGGTCTCAATTCTGCCGGGTTGGGTGCTGCTGTTTCTATGGTTGGTAGCTATTTAGCCTCACACTCCAGCGGTCAAAATAAACCCGCTGGAAATAACTCTTCAGGTGGCCTAGGAGGCATGATCAGCTCTTTTTTGGGCAATGGCAACTCCCAAAATAATTCTGGAAATTACCAAGGAAACAGTGGCTACAACTCCAACAATTACGGAGGCAACTATAATAACAGCAACAGCTACAACGGTGGCAATAGTAATAGCGGTAACCCTTATGGAGGTCAATCCCAACAAGGAGGTGGATTGACAGGAATGATTGGTAACCTTATTGGGGGTGGAAGCAGCTCGAATCAAGGTTCTTATTCGCGCCCAGAACAGAGCTACAACAATTCCAACCAAAACCAGAGACCTCAAGAAGGCTTTGGGTATCTGGGAAGTAATAGCGGGTCAGGAAGGTACGATGAATCAAACAGATTTGGTGGTGAATTTGGAATGCCAGGTGGGGAACAAGGTCATCACGGACACCATGGCCGACACCTGGAGGGCAGGTTTGGAGAAGATCAACCTGGATACGGCCCAAACCGTAATGAAGGCAGAAACCGTTACGATCCATCATCTTCTAATGATAACTACGGTGGGGGAGCTTTTGGTTACAATACTGGAAACAACCGCTATTAAGTTTAGCAAAAGGGCATACTCTCACTAAGCTGTTTCCTTCTTTTTCCTTCCTTTTATGTACGTTTCTTTTCCTTTCAATTTTCATTTTCATTTTTTTTTCTTTTTTCATAGATTTTCATGATCCTCGACAGACAATGCGGTAGTCTCTGTATAATGTTGATTGGCGATTTCTTAATTATTGTTTCCATTTCGATTTCTCATTTCTTTTTTTTCATTTTGAATGTTGAATTTATCGACTCTTTTGCACTCAAGGTACCTTTCTTGCAGCTAAGTTGTGGGGAAAGGGATTTTGTAAATAGGTAGCAGATGTGTCTACTACAACAGAAATTATTCTTCTTTTTTTTTTCTTTCTTTTTGTCTAATTTTGTTGCTTAAATTTTTTTGTTTTCTCACCCTCAAGGTTCTTTGAATCCATTGTTTGGCTGTCGTAAGTTGAGGGGTGTTAAATGTGATAATGATGGATCTTTCGTCTTTTCCAATTTTCTTTGTTAATGGCGTTTACTTGCATTTTGTCAGATTATCTAGATCTCATTCCACGCTTTACGCACGGTAGCGATGATACTGATATTTTGGGGAATCATTCAAGATAGAGGAGTTACGCCTCTCGATCAACACACACAAACAACACACAAACAAATTCACATATACATAGTGGGAGGCCCATATGTCTCGAACGAAAGCAAAGAAACGTCCCACGTTGCAGACTGAGAGGGTCTCAGTACTCAGTGAGCTTCATCCGCGACGTAAAGTGAAAAAAATAACAGTCACCATCAAGCTTCCCATCAATGTTTTAACTGCCATTAATCAGAAGAACTATAATGCCGTGGTGAAAACACCACTTCGGCAGGGTGATGGAACAGTGGGACAATTGGAGGGGATTTTTACAGACGATACGGAAAGGCAGATACCTTCTAAAAAAAGTTCTCCTACTGCTCGACACTCAGAAGATTTCAACGATATTACTGAACTTGAACGCGAGATCTTATCTCAGCTTGACCCATCTCTCGGAAATTGCAGTCTGCATTCTCACCAGGGGAAGCCTAATATAATGAATGATGAGGTGTTGCTCAAATCCAGAACGGGCGATGGTGAACCGGATGTGGATACCAAACTCCATGACACCACAGAATTGTCTGAGGAGCGTGAAAAGCCCAGGCATTTGGAAAACGATAGATTTCGCAAGGATACGAGTACTAAACCAAAAGCAGAGTATAAGTCAGTTCCACCCAACATTATTCCTTTATTGAAATCAGAGTTGTGTAATTCCGAATCTGGCGATGACGAGGCGTTGATCGATAGTGTTGCTTTCTCTTTGAATGACCCGTTGGGAGGAGGCAGAATCAAGTTTCCAGTGAAATCAAGATTCTGTACGCATCTTGAATGCTTTGACTACTTTAACTTTTGCATATTCAACAAGATCACAAGCACTACACAAAGTGTTACTCAACGAAACTTGATTCGACAGAATTACGATAGATTGTCGAAAAGCGACAAACGAGCGCATAATGGGATGTATGTTCAGCGGCTGGCCGCGAACGGCAAACAAAGGCAACTCCCTAATGGTGGCAGGTTGCAATTCTCCCAGACACATGGCTCAAGCGGCTTTAATGGCTTTAATGGCTTTAATGGCCCAGAAGGCTCAAACAATTTAAAGGATATCCGACTACCTTCATACGTGACTATTTTGGAGAATCCGAATCCCGTATACACGTCAAGGTTCTTGACACCGGGATACCAAAATTGCCCTTTTTACAAATGCCCCATATGCGAGGTGTCGTTTCCTTTGAGTGCATTGATGGTGAGCGATGTGTTCAACTATTTCCTCAAAATGACGTCGCAAGATGTACATAAGGTTGAACTATTGGGATCAGAAAAGTATCGGCCTATAGGCCACGGCGGCTTCTCAAGCACCAAAACTTTTAGGGTAGAAGGAGAAAGAGCAGAGAACGATGCAGCAGGGGGTGAGGAAACAATACTTGATACGATTCTGATCAGTTCAGATGATGGTCTGGACGATGATCATAAAGAAAGGATAAAAGAGGAAGAGGTAAATAAGGCATTTCCGAGTCGTAATAATAAAACCACAATACCAGTGCCGCCGACCTCAACTATGGAAACGTTTTGGAACTCCTACAACTGGTCTAACGAGGGCAACGGCGATAGCTGGGATGATCCGGTGGTTATAGATTAATAAATTCCTTTTTCAAAATTTAGGTTGTGTACTGAGTGTTGAGGTTAATCAACAAAATGGGCATAAATGATTTTGTAAAAGTAAGAAGCCGGAGGAAGAAGAAGACAAAGAAACAGAGTACAATCATATTAAGCAAATTCGACGATGAGATAAAAAATTGATTCTATTTTTCGTAGGTTTTTTTTGTTTATCAAAAGTATTTAGCATGTTATTTGATGAATGTATGGAGTTGGGAAAGGGGGAGGGGGTAGCTGAGCTCACAATTTTCCTCGAACTTCAGTAGAAAAATGTTTGCGGAGGTAGAATGCATTGCAGGATGTATAAGGTTGTAGATTGTGTTGAGCCAACATGCATCCATACATACAATTCATCCACTCTGGTCGTCCGCTATCTGTTACAGCCACACCCATTTGGCAGCACCCATTTGGTTTTTTGTTATGAAGCATTTGGTAGCGCATACAATTGCACACGCACTGCTAAGCTACCAGAAGGGATTTCCTCGCCGTTCTGTTCCCCTCACTTCCTCGCGGGTTTTGCAACCACAATGTATATGGCATAACACAATTTACTTGTTAGTCTCCAACTACAAGGCGTGACTTGAGGGCTACCTGGTGAAGTATAAATATCCACAAACAAAACCCTTGTGACCTCAAACCTTCTTTTACCCTTTTCTTCTTCTTCTTCTTCTTCTTTCTTTTACCACAATTAAACACACAACCAAGCCTTACTCGACAACATTAACCAGATTTTACAATCAATAATTTAGTAAGACTACAATTTAATAATTAACAATGCCCTTTTTTAATAAATGTTTTCAAAACGTCTTTGCAAAGGATTCCAAACCCGCCGAGCCCAAGGTTCGGTTTAAATTATCACAGAAACCTGCTCTCAAATCTCCAAAAGTGGCATTTGAGAAATTGAAGACCGCCTTTGTGAAGAAAGCCAAATCATCACCAACTTCACAGCTCTCTGAAAAAGTTGAATCAAAGTCGCCATCCTCGTTAACCAATAATTTGTCAATTGCCAAAAATGCCGAAAGATTTTTCCTCACTGAAGGTATTAAAATTTCCATAATTGACAGTGAGAGAAGATTGTGGAATAAATATGATTCAGTCGATATTGTTATGCTGCTGGAAGGCTCTAATGCGAAGTTTAAATCTATCAGTCCAAAGATTTTTCACTGGGTGAGACGGATGTTAGGACTATCAGACGCCTTGATTTTACAATCGTTTGGTATCGATGAAGACTCGGTTATTAAGATTGGTGAATCATTGTTTTCATCTGCCGATGGAAAATATTTGATATACAGCGTTACAAAAGAGCATTTCGAAGACATCAGAGATAAAGCAGCCAAAATGAATACCCATTATGAAAAACCATCTTTTTTGCTTCCTTATCTTCATCTCTTTAGTTTTGAGTTTGAAGGAGAAGAAAGGTACTACACCATGACCCCTGCTTTTGACAAGGAAACTAATATAGTCTACGGTTTGCAAAATGATTTAAAAGGTGTGAACATGTTCACAGAGAGTTCCTCAAATGCTATAAACACTACTGACACCACTGCCTCCAATCACCAGACCAACTCCAACTCCAAAAAGAACACAAAACACACAAAACACACAAAACAAACAAAGCACACAGAGAACACAGAGAACACAGAGAACACAAAGAACACTAGTTTTGCGGCTTATTTCTCCTCCTCGTCAAAACGACAGTCATACTACATTGATGAAAGTAGCCCCACAAGTAATGTCCGTTTCCCGATGCTTGCCAAGGAGAGGAAGGACATTCTTTCGAAGCTTGCACGCGATATAGCCTATCTCACAAAACAAAACAAGATTGGCTATAAGCTTCTTGTCGGAGTAGGGCCTAAAGTGGCTCGTCGACCAAGAATCCAAGTCTGGATTGTCGACTACCACAAGTCGTACATCAAAGAGGGGGGAAGTAAAAAGTTCTTCAGGTTTGGCAAAACAAAAGTAAAGACACCTGAAGAGTATGCTAGATGGTTGCTTGAAACTTTTAATCAACACATTGAGGTTGTTGAGGGGGGGTGGCTTCTAGCAAACTTCGAAACAAAAACATTACCGCCAACTAGCTACTATACTCGCTCAGTAAAGAGCCTAAAATCAATCTTCAAAAAGGGGTCGGAAATCTTCCTGAACAAACCCAAGGCTCTGCTAATTGCAGAACTTGGATATAGCTTATCCGATGATGAAAATGAAAAACAAAAAAAACATAAAAAACTAATCAGGAGGTTAAAACTGGTGTTAATAAACGCCTTCTACCGGCTGCGATTTTACATGCTAATGCCGATCTTTGCTATATTATCGCTCTTTTATTGGTAACTGCTACTATAAATACCACCGATGCTGTTCCTGATGCTATTTCTGATGTTACCTCTGTTGCTGCTTCACGGATGACTATATCACAAACCCAGCCATGATCCCAAAGCAGGGGGAGCCCACCGACCTCTGCTACCGTTTCCCATAGCCTACCACAACATTGCACTAGTGTAGCTGCTGACTCACACATTTATTCTGAACTTGGCAGATCCTGCGGCAAAATGGCGCCTTTGTCGTATGATCTTGCACGGGGGACGAAAAATGTGGAGGATGCATATGCACTAGGAGTATCAACAAGGCACAGCGGGATCATAGAATCACAGGTTGAGTTGTATAAGTCACCGTGCAAGTTGTTTCAGATGGTGCAGAAGAAAAGCTTGTGGAATCAGTTCTCGGGGTTTAATTTTGCTACATAATAATCATTGTTTGCTCGTGGTGGAATAGCTTTACTACCACCACCACCACTACTACCACTACCACCACCACTACTACCACCACCACTACTACCATCACCACCACCACTATTACCATCACCACCACCACTATTACCATCACCACCACCACCACCACCACCACCACTACTACCATCACCACTACTACCACTACTACCATCACCACTACTACCACTACTACCACCACCACTACTACCATCACCACCACCACCACTACTACCATCACCACTACTACCACTACTACCACCACCACTACTACCATCACCACCACCACTATTACCATCACCACCACCACTACTACCATCACCACCAATACTACTACCACCACTACTACTACCACCACCACTATGACCACCACCACTACCACCACCACTATGACCACCACCACTACCACCACTACTTATATTTATCATATTTGGCATAGTGTGTGCTATCCAGCGTCGACTAAACTCAAAACAAGCGCTTCAAATTTGTCAAAAATTTTACCGGTGTTATTTCTGGTGGTGTTGCTGATGCTGTTCCTGCTATTGCTGTTCCTAATATTGCTGCTGCTGCTCCATGGCCAACTATATCACAAACCCAGCCATGATCCCAAAGCAGGGGAGCTCACCAAAAAGTGTGCCCGTGTTCAAACACCACAAAGGGCCCTGCTACTACTTATCTTATCCGTCACTGGCACGCACACACTTTTGGTATCTCCCATTGCACCTGCATCTACACTCGTTTAACATATACAGCTTTCACTCGTTTTCAGGAACACATCATGGTGAGGGACTCAGTGAGTTTTGCTACTAATATATGCACTTTTTTTTCTAATATTAACACACCTTTCTGTTTTTGTATACACTCTGCTATTTGTAATTGAACCATTCTTCTATCTCGCACTCTGCCTACAAATTATTTCTCAAATTGAACGTTCTGTATATTTCGCGCAATCGCTGTCATTGTAAACTAGAGTATCTCGGGTTGGAGTATGTGTATGTATACGCGCACGTGAGCTGCTGTGAACGAGTCAACCTAAGATACACGTAATATACACGTAAGATGGACGCGCGCGGGTGCGTGTGTACTTTACAAAAAAACACTACAGTGGGCAGCTGAGCCCACAGTTATCCTCAAACTTCAGCAGAAAAAAGTTTTCCCGTAAATTCGCACCAAACTCAGGGGAATAATCAACACACACAAACAATTCTCGACTCGTTGCAAGCTTGACGGCAATCCGTCGAGAATTGTTTGTGGAGATAGAATGCATTGCAGGATGTATAAGGTTGTAGATTGTGTTGAGCCAACATGCATCCAAACATACAATTCATTCACTCTAGTCGTCCGTTTTCTGCTACAGCCACACACTATTGGCAACACACTATTGGCAACACCCCATTTGGCAGCACCCATTTGGTTTTTTGTTATAAAGCATTTGGTAGCGTATACAATTGCACACGCCCTTCTGTTCCCCTCACTTCCTCGCGGGTTTTGCAACCACAATGTATATGGCATAACACAATTTACTTGTTAGTCTCCAACTACAAGGCGTGACTGGAGGGCTACCTGGTGAAGTATAAATATCCACAAACAAAACCCTTGTGACCTCAAACATTCTTTTACCCTTTTCTTCTTCTTCTTCTTCTTCTTCTTCTTCTTCTTTCTTTTACCACAATTAAACACACCACCAAGCCTTACTCGACAACATTAACCAGATTTTACAATCAATAATTGAGTAAGACTACAATTTAATAATTAACAATGCCCTTTTTTAATAAATGTTTTCAAAACGTCTTTGCAAAGGATTCCAAACCCGCCGAGCCCAAGGTTCGGTTTAAATTATCACAGAAACCTGCTCTCAAATCTCCAAAAGTGGCATTTGAGAAATTGAAGACCGCCTTTGTGAAGAAAGCCAAATCATCACCAACTTCACAGCTCTCTGAAAAAGTTGAATCAAAGTCGCCATCCTCGTTAACCAATAATTTGTCAATTGCCAAAAATGCCGAAAGATTTTTCCTCACTGAAGGTATTAAAATTTCCATAATTGACAGTGAGAGAAGATTGTGGAATAAATATGATTCAGTCGATATTGTTATGCTGCTGGAAGGCTCTAATGCGAAGTTTAAATCTATCAGTCCAAAGATTTTTCACTGGGTGAGACGGATGTTAGGACTATCAGACGCCTTGATTTTACAATCGTTTGGTATCGATGAAGACTCGGTTATTAAGATTGGTGAATCATTGTTTTCATCTGCCGATGGAAAATATTTGATATACAGCGTTACAAAAGAGCATTTCGAAGACATCAGAGATAAAGCAGCCAAAATGAATACCCATTATGAAAAACCATCTTTTTTGCTTCCTTATCTTCATCTCTTTAGTTTTGAGTTTGAAGGAGAAGAAAGGTACTACACCATGACCCCTGCTTTTGACAAGGAAACTAATATAGTCTACGGTTTGCAAAATGATTTAAAAGGTGTGAACATGTTCACAGAGAGTTCCTCAAATGCTATAAACACTACTGACACCACTGCCTCCAATCACCAGACCAACTCCAACTCCAAAAAGAACACAAAACACACAAAACACACAAAACAAACAAAGCATACAGAGAACACAGAGAACACAGAGAACACAAAGAACACTAGTTTTGCGGCTTATTTCTCCTCCTCGTCAAAACGACAGTCATACTACATTGATGAAAGTAGCCCCACAGGTAATGTCCGTTTCCCGATGCTTGCCAAGGAGAGGAAGGACATTCTTTCGAAGCTTGCACGCGATATAGCCTATCTCACAAAACAAAACAAGATTGGCTATAAGCTTCTTGTCGGAGTAGGGCCTAAAGTGGCTCGTCGACCAAGAATCCAAGTCTGGATTGTCGACTACCACAAGTCGTACATCAAAGAGGGGGGAAGTAAAAAGTTCTTCAGGTTTGGCAAAACAAAAGTAAAGACACCTGAAGAGTATGCTAGATGGTTGCTTGAAACTTTTAATCAACACATTGAGGTTGTTGAGGGGGGGTGGCTTCTAGCAAACTTCGAAACAAAAACATTACCGCCAACTAGCTACTATACTCGCTCAGTAAAGAGCCTAAAATCAATCTTCAAAAAGGGGTCGGAAATCTTCCTGAACAAACCCAAGGCTCTGCTAATTGCAGAACTTGGATATAGCTTATCCGATGATGAAAATGAAAAACAAAAAAAACATAAAAAACTAATCAGGAGGTTAAAACTGGTGTTAATAAACGCCTTCTACCGGCTGCGATTTTACATGCTAATGCCGATCTTTGCTATATTATCGCTCTTTTATTGGTAACTGCTACTATAAATACCACCGATGCTGTTCCTGATGCTATTTCTGATGTTACCTCTGTTGCTGCTTCACGGATGACTATATCACAAACCCAGCCATGATCCCAAAGCAGGGGGAGCCCACCGACCTCTGCTACCGTTTCCCATAGCCTACCACAACATTGCACTAGTGTAGCTGCTGACTCACACATTTATTCTGAACTTGGCAGATCCTGCGGCAAAATGGCGCCTTTGTCGTATGATCTTGCACGGGGGACGAAAAATGTGGAGGATGCATATGCACTAGGAGTATCAACAAGGCACAGCGGGATCATAGAATCACAGGTTGAGTTGTATAAGTCACCGTGCAAGTTGTTTCAGATGGTGCAGAAGAAAAGCTTGTGGAATCAGTTCTCGGGGTTTAATTTTGCTACATAATAATCATTGTTTGCTCGTGGTGGAATAGCTTTACTACCACCACCACCACTACTACCACTACCACCACCACTACTACCACCACCACTACTACCATCACCACCACCACTATTACCATCACCACCACCACTATTACCATCACCACCACCACCACCACCACCACCACTACTACCATCACCACTACTACCACTACTACCATCACCACTACTACCACTACTACCACCACCACTACTACCATCACCACCACCACCACTACTACCATCACCACTACTACCACTACTACCACCACCACTACTACCATCACCACCACCACTATTACCATCACCACCACCACTACTACCATCACCACCAATACTACTACCACCACTACTACTACCACCACCACTATGACCACCACCACTACCACCACCACTATGACCACCACCACTACCACCACTACTTATATTTATCATATTTGGCATAGTGTGTGCTATCCAGCGTCGACTAAACTCAAAACAAGCGCTTCAAATTTGTCAAAAATTTTACCGGTGTTATTTCTGGTGGTGTTGCTGATGCTGTTCCTGCTATTGCTGTTCCTAATATTGCTGCTGCTGCTCCATGGCCAACTATATCACAAACCCAGCCATGATCCCAAAGCAGGGGAGCTCACCAAAAAGTGTGCCCGTGTTCAAACACCACAAAGGGCCCTGCTACTACTTATCTTATCCGTCACTGGCACGCACACACTTTTGGTATCTCCCATTGCACCTGCATCTACACTCGTTTAACATATACAGCTTTCACTCGTTTTCAGGAACACATCATGGTGAGGGACTCAGTGAGTTTTGCTACTAATATATGCACTTTTTTTTCTAATATTAACACACCTTTCTGTTTTTGTATACACTCTGCTATTTGTAATTGAACCATTCTTCTATCTCGCACTCTGCCTACAAATTATTTCTCAAATTGAACGTTCTGTATATTTCGCGCAATCGCTGTCATTGTAAACTAGAGTATCTCGGGTTGGAGTATGTGTATGTATACGCGCACGTGAGCTGCTGTGAACGAGTCAACCTAAGATACACGTAATATACACGTAAGATGGACGCGCGCGGGTGCGTGTGTACTTTACAAAAAAACACTACAGTGGGCAGCTGAGCCCACAGTTATCCTCAAACTTCAGCAGAAAAAAGTTTTCCCGTAAATTCGCACCAAACTCAGGGGAATAATCAACACACACAAACAATTCTCGACTCGTTGCAAGCTTGACGGCAATCCGTCGAGAATTGTTTGTGGAGATAGAATGCATTGCAGGATGTATAAGGTTGTAGATTGTGTTGAGCCAACATGCATCCAAACATACAATTCATTCACTCTAGTCGTCCGTTTTCTGCTACAGCCACACACTATTGGCAACACACTATTGGCAACACCCCATTTGGCAGCACCCATTTGGTTTTTTGTTATAAAGCATTTGGTAGCGTATACAATTGCACACGCCCTTCTGTTCCCCTCACTTCCTCGCGGGTTTTGCAACCACAATGTATATGGCATAACACAATTTACTTGTTAGTCTCCAACTACAAGGCGTGACTGGAGGGCTACCTGGTGAAGTATAAATATCCACAAACAAAACCCTTGTGACCTCAAACATTCTTTTACCCTTTTCTTCTTCTTCTTCTTCTTCTTCTTCTTCTTCTTCTTCTTCTTCTTCTTTCTTTTACCACAATTAAACACACCACCAAGCCTTACTCGACAACATTAACCAGATTTTACAATCAATAATTGAGTAAGACTACAATTTAATAATTAACAATGCCCTTTTTTAATAAATGTTTTCAAAACGTCTTTGCAAAGGATTCCAAACCCGCCGAGCCCAAGGTTCGGTTTAAATTATCACAGAAACCTGCTCTCAAATCTCCAAAAGTGGCATTTGAGAAATTGAAGACCGCCTTTGTGAAGAAAGCCAAATCATCACCAACTTCACAGCTCTCTGAAAAAGTTGAATCAAAGTCGCCATCCTCGTTAACCAATAATTTGTCAATTGCCAAAAATGCCGAAAGATTTTTCCTCACTGAAGGTATTAAAATTTCCATAATTGACAGTGAGAGAAGATTGTGGAATAAATATGATTCAGTCGATATTGTTATGCTGCTGGAAGGCTCTAATGCGAAGTTTAAATCTATCAGTCCAAAGATTTTTCACTGGGTGAGACGGATGTTAGGACTATCAGACGCCTTGATTTTACAATCGTTTGGTATCGATGAAGACTCGGTTATTAAGATTGGTGAATCATTGTTTTCATCTGCCGATGGAAAATATTTGATATACAGCGTTACAAAAGAGCATTTCGAAGACATCAGAGATAAAGCAGCCAAAATGAATACCCATTATGAAAAACCATCTTTTTTGCTTCCTTATCTTCATCTCTTTAGTTTTGAGTTTGAAGGAGAAGAAAGGTACTACACCATGACCCCTGCTTTTGACAAGGAAACTAATATAGTCTACGGTTTGCAAAATGATTTAAAAGGTGTGAACATGTTCACAGAGAGTTCCTCAAATGCTATAAACACTACTGACACCACTGCCTCCAATCACCAGACCAACTCCAACTCCAAAAAGAACACAAAACACACAAAACACACAAAACAAACAAAGCATACAGAGAACACAGAGAACACAGAGAACACAAAGAACACTAGTTTTGCGGCTTATTTCTCCTCCTCGTCAAAACGACAGTCATACTACATTGATGAAAGTAGCCCCACAGGTAATGTCCGTTTCCCGATGCTTGCCAAGGAGAGGAAGGACATTCTTTCGAAGCTTGCACGCGATATAGCCTATCTCACAAAACAAAACAAGATTGGCTATAAGCTTCTTGTCGGAGTAGGGCCTAAAGTGGCTCGTCGACCAAGAATCCAAGTCTGGATTGTCGACTACCACAAGTCGTACATCAAAGAGGGGGGAAGTAAAAAGTTCTTCAGGTTTGGCAAAACAAAAGTAAAGACACCTGAAGAGTATGCTAGATGGTTGCTTGAAACTTTTAATCAACACATTGAGGTTGTTGAGGGGGGGTGGCTTCTAGCAAACTTCGAAACAAAAACATTACCGCCAACTAGCTACTATACTCGCTCAGTAAAGAGCCTAAAATCAATCTTCAAAAAGGGGTCGGAAATCTTCCTGAACAAACCCAAGGCTCTGCTAATTGCAGAACTTGGATATAGCTTATCCGATGATGAAAATGAAAAACAAAAAAAACATAAAAAACTAATCAGGAGGTTAAAACTGGTGTTAATAAACGCCTTCTACCGGCTGCGATTTTACATGCTAATGCCGATCTTTGCTATATTATCGCTCTTTTATTGGTAACTGCTACTATAAATACCACCGATGCTGTTCCTGATGCTATTTCTGATGTTACCTCTGTTGCTGCTTCACGGATGACTATATCACAAACCCAGCCATGATCCCAAAGCAGGGGGAGCCCACCGACCTCTGCTACCGTTTCCCATAGCCTACCACAACATTGCACTAGTGTAGCTGCTGACTCACACATTTATTCTGAACTTGGCAGATCCTGCGGCAAAATGGCGCCTTTGTCGTATGATCTTGCACGGGGGACGAAAAATGTGGAGGATGCATATGCACTAGGAGTATCAACAAGGCACAGCGGGATCATAGAATCACAGGTTGAGTTGTATAAGTCACCGTGCAAGTTGTTTCAGATGGTGCAGAAGAAAAGCTTGTGGAATCAGTTCTCGGGGTTTAATTTTGCTACATAATAATCATTGTTTGCTCGTGGTGGAATAGCTTTACTACCACCACCACCACTACTACCACTACCACCACCACTACTACCACCACCACTACTACCATCACCACCACCACTATTACCATCACCACCACCACTATTACCATCACCACCACCACTATTACCATCACCACCACCACCACCACCACCACCACTACTACCATCACCACTACTACCACTACTACCATCACCACTACTACCACTACTACCACCACCACTACTACCATCACCACCACCACCACTACTACCATCACCACTACTACCACTACTACCACCACCACTACTACCATCACCACCACCACTACTACCATCACCACCAATACTACTACCACCACTACTACTACCACCACCACTATGACCACCACCACTACCACCACCACTATGACCACCACCACTATGACCACCACCACTACCACCACTACTTATATTTATCATATTTGGCATAGTGTGTGCTATCCAGCGTCGACTAAACTCAAAACAAGCGCTTCAAATTTGTCAAAAATTTTACCGGTGTTATTTCTGGTGGTGTTGCTGATGCTGTTCCTGCTATTGCTGTTCCTAATATTGCTGCTGCTGCTCCATGGCCAACTATATCACAAACCCAGCCATGATCCCAAAGCAGGGGAGCTCACCAAAAAGTGTGCCCGTGTTCAAACACCACAAAGGGCCCTGCTACTACTTATCTTATCCGTCACTGGCACGCACACACTTTTGGTATCTCCCATTGCACCTGCATCTACACTCGTTTAACATATACAGCTTTCACTCGTTTTCAGGAACACATCATGGTGAGGGACTCAGTGAGTTTTGCTACTAATATATGCACTTTTTTTTCTAATATTAACACACCTTTCTGTTTTTGTATACACTCTGCTATTTGTAATTGAACCATTCTTCTATCTCGCACTCTGCCTACAAATTATTTCTCAAATTGAACGTTCTGTATATTTCGCGCAATCGCTGTCATTGTAAACTAGAGTATCTCGGGTTGGAGTATGTGTATGTATACGCGCACGTGAGCTGCTGTGAACGAGTCAACCTAAGATACACGTAATATACACGTAAGATGGACGCGCGCGGGTGCGTGTGTACTTTACAAAAAAACACTACAGTGGGCAGCTGAGCCCACAGTTATCCTCAAACTTCAGCAGAAAAAAGTTTTCCCGTAAATTCGCACCAAACTCAGGGGAATAATCAACACACACAAACAATTCTCGACTCGTTGCAAGCTTGACGGCAATCCGTCGAGAATTGTTTGTGGAGATAGAATGCATTGCAGGATGTATAAGGTTGTAGATTGTGTTGAGCCAACATGCATCCAAACATACAATTCATTCACTCTAGTCGTCCGTTTTCTGCTACAGCCACACACTATTGGCAACACACTATTGGCAACACCCCATTTGGCAGCACCCATTTGGTTTTTTGTTATAAAGCATTTGGTAGCGTATACAATTGCACACGCCCTTCTGTTCCCCTCACTTCCTCGCGGGTTTTGCAACCACAATGTATATGGCATAACACAATTTACTTGTTAGTCTCCAACTACAAGGCGTGACTGGAGGGCTACCTGGTGAAGTATAAATATCCACAAACAAAACCCTTGTGACCTCAAACATTCTTTTACCCTTTTCTTCTTCTTCTTCTTCTTCTTCTTCTTCTTCTTCTTCTTCTTCTTCTTTCTTTTACCACAATTAAACACACCACCAAGCCTTACTCGACAACATTAACCAGATTTTACAATCAATAATTGAGTAAGACTACAATTTAATAATTAACAATGCCCTTTTTTAATAAATGTTTTCAAAACGTCTTTGCAAAGGATTCCAAACCCGCCGAGCCCAAGGTTCGGTTTAAATTATCACAGAAACCTGCTCTCAAATCTCCAAAAGTGGCATTTGAGAAATTGAAGACCGCCTTTGTGAAGAAAGCCAAATCATCACCAACTTCACAGCTCTCTGAAAAAGTTGAATCAAAGTCGCCATCCTCGTTAACCAATAATTTGTCAATTGCCAAAAATGCCGAAAGATTTTTCCTCACTGAAGGTATTAAAATTTCCATAATTGACAGTGAGAGAAGATTGTGGAATAAATATGATTCAGTCGATATTGTTATGCTGCTGGAAGGCTCTAATGCGAAGTTTAAATCTATCAGTCCAAAGATTTTTCACTGGGTGAGACGGATGTTAGGACTATCAGACGCCTTGATTTTACAATCGTTTGGTATCGATGAAGACTCGGTTATTAAGATTGGTGAATCATTGTTTTCATCTGCCGATGGAAAATATTTGATATACAGCGTTACAAAAGAGCATTTCGAAGACATCAGAGATAAAGCAGCCAAAATGAATACCCATTATGAAAAACCATCTTTTTTGCTTCCTTATCTTCATCTCTTTAGTTTTGAGTTTGAAGGAGAAGAAAGGTACTACACCATGACCCCTGCTTTTGACAAGGAAACTAATATAGTCTACGGTTTGCAAAATGATTTAAAAGGTGTGAACATGTTCACAGAGAGTTCCTCAAATGCTATAAACACTACTGACACCACTGCCTCCAATCACCAGACCAACTCCAACTCCAAAAAGAACACAAAACACACAAAACACACAAAACAAACAAAGCATACAGAGAACACAGAGAACACAGAGAACACAAAGAACACTAGTTTTGCGGCTTATTTCTCCTCCTCGTCAAAACGACAGTCATACTACATTGATGAAAGTAGCCCCACAGGTAATGTCCGTTTCCCGATGCTTGCCAAGGAGAGGAAGGACATTCTTTCGAAGCTTGCACGCGATATAGCCTATCTCACAAAACAAAACAAGATTGGCTATAAGCTTCTTGTCGGAGTAGGGCCTAAAGTGGCTCGTCGACCAAGAATCCAAGTCTGGATTGTCGACTACCACAAGTCGTACATCAAAGAGGGGGGAAGTAAAAAGTTCTTCAGGTTTGGCAAAACAAAAGTAAAGACACCTGAAGAGTATGCTAGATGGTTGCTTGAAACTTTTAATCAACACATTGAGGTTGTTGAGGGGGGGTGGCTTCTAGCAAACTTCGAAACAAAAACATTACCGCCAACTAGCTACTATACTCGCTCAGTAAAGAGCCTAAAATCAATCTTCAAAAAGGGGTCGGAAATCTTCCTGAACAAACCCAAGGCTCTGCTAATTGCAGAACTTGGATATAGCTTATCCGATGATGAAAATGAAAAACAAAAAAAACATAAAAAACTAATCAGGAGGTTAAAACTGGTGTTAATAAACGCCTTCTACCGGCTGCGATTTTACATGCTAATGCCGATCTTTGCTATATTATCGCTCTTTTATTGGTAACTGCTACTATAAATACCACCGATGCTGTTCCTGATGCTATTTCTGATGTTACCTCTGTTGCTGCTTCACGGATGACTATATCACAAACCCAGCCATGATCCCAAAGCAGGGGGAGCCCACCGACCTCTGCTACCGTTTCCCATAGCCTACCACAACATTGCACTAGTGTAGCTGCTGACTCACACATTTATTCTGAACTTGGCAGATCCTGCGGCAAAATGGCGCCTTTGTCGTATGATCTTGCACGGGGGACGAAAAATGTGGAGGATGCATATGCACTAGGAGTATCAACAAGGCACAGCGGGATCATAGAATCACAGGTTGAGTTGTATAAGTCACCGTGCAAGTTGTTTCAGATGGTGCAGAAGAAAAGCTTGTGGAATCAGTTCTCGGGGTTTAATTTTGCTACATAATAATCATTGTTTGCTCGTGGTGGAATAGCTTTACTACCACCACCACCACTACTACCACTACCACCACCACTACTACCACCACCACTACTACCATCACCACCACCACTATTACCATCACCACCACCACTATTACCATCACCACCACCACTATTACCATCACCACCACCACCACCACCACCACCACTACTACCATCACCACTACTACCACTACTACCATCACCACTACTACCACTACTACCACCACCACTACTACCATCACCACCACCACCACTACTACCATCACCACTACTACCACTACTACCACCACCACTACTACCATCACCACCACCACTACTACCATCACCACCAATACTACTACCACCACTACTACTACCACCACCACTATGACCACCACCACTACCACCACCACTATGACCACCACCACTATGACCACCACCACTACCACCACTACTTATATTTATCATATTTGGCATAGTGTGTGCTATCCAGCGTCGACTAAACTCAAAACAAGCGCTTCAAATTTGTCAAAAATTTTACCGGTGTTATTTCTGGTGGTGTTGCTGATGCTGTTCCTGCTATTGCTGTTCCTAATATTGCTGCTGCTGCTCCATGGCCAACTATATCACAAACCCAGCCATGATCCCAAAGCAGGGGAGCTCACCAAAAAGTGTGCCCGTGTTCAAACACCACAAAGGGCCCTGCTACTACTTATCTTATCCGTCACTGGCACGCACACACTTTTGGTATCTCCCATTGCACCTGCATCTACACTCGTTTAACATATACAGCTTTCACTCGTTTTCAGGAACACATCATGGTGAGGGACTCAGTGAGTTTTGCTACTAATATATGCACTTTTTTTTCTAATATTAACACACCTTTCTGTTTTTGTATACACTCTGCTATTTGTAATTGAACCATTCTTCTATCTCGCACTCTGCCTACAAATTATTTCTCAAATTGAACGTTCTGTATATTTCGCGCAATCGCTGTCATTGTAAACTAGAGTATCTCGGGTTGGAGTATGTGTATGTATACGCGCACGTGAGCTGCTGTGAACGAGTCAACCTAAGATACACGTAATATACACGTAAGATGGACGCGCGCGGGTGCGTGTGTACTTTACAAAAAAACACTACAGTGGGCAGCTGAGCCCACAGTTATCCTCAAACTTCAGCAGAAAAAAGTTTTCCCGTAAATTCGCACCAAACTCAGGGGAATAATCAACACACACAAACAATTCTCGACTCGTTGCAAGCTTGACGGCAATCCGTCGAGAATTGTTTGTGGAGATAGAATGCATTGCAGGATGTATAAGGTTGTAGATTGTGTTGAGCCAACATGCATCCAAACATACAATTCATTCACTCTAGTCGTCCGTTTTCTGCTACAGCCACACACTATTGGCAACACACTATTGGCAACACCCCATTTGGCAGCACCCATTTGGTTTTTTGTTATAAAGCATTTGGTAGCGTATACAATTGCACACGCCCTTCTGTTCCCCTCACTTCCTCGCGGGTTTTGCAACCACAATGTATATGGCATAACACAATTTACTTGTTAGTCTCCAACTACAAGGCGTGACTGGAGGGCTACCTGGTGAAGTATAAATATCCACAAACAAAACCCTTGTGACCTCAAACATTCTTTTACCCTTTTCTTCTTCTTCTTCTTCTTCTTCTTCTTCTTCTTTCTTTTACCACAATTAAACACACCACCAAGCCTTACTCGACAACATTAACCAGATTTTACAATCAATAATTGAGTAAGACTACAATTTAATAATTAACAATGCCCTTTTTTAATAAATGTTTTCAAAACGTCTTTGCAAAGGATTCCAAACCCGCCGAGCCCAAGGTTCGGTTTAAATTATCACAGAAACCTGCTCTCAAATCTCCAAAAGTGGCATTTGAGAAATTGAAGACCGCCTTTGTGAAGAAAGCCAAATCATCACCAACTTCACAGCTCTCTGAAAAAGTTGAATCAAAGTCGCCATCCTCGTTAACCAATAATTTGTCAATTGCCAAAAATGCCGAAAGATTTTTCCTCACTGAAGGTATTAAAATTTCCATAATTGACAGTGAGAGAAGATTGTGGAATAAATATGATTCAGTCGATATTGTTATGCTGCTGGAAGGCTCTAATGCGAAGTTTAAATCTATCAGTCCAAAGATTTTTCACTGGGTGAGACGGATGTTAGGACTATCAGACGCCTTGATTTTACAATCGTTTGGTATCGATGAAGACTCGGTTATTAAGATTGGTGAATCATTGTTTTCATCTGCCGATGGAAAATATTTGATATACAGCGTTACAAAAGAGCATTTCGAAGACATCAGAGATAAAGCAGCCAAAATGAATACCCATTATGAAAAACCATCTTTTTTGCTTCCTTATCTTCATCTCTTTAGTTTTGAGTTTGAAGGAGAAGAAAGGTACTACACCATGACCCCTGCTTTTGACAAGGAAACTAATATAGTCTACGGTTTGCAAAATGATTTAAAAGGTGTGAACATGTTCACAGAGAGTTCCTCAAATGCTATAAACACTACTGACACCACTGCCTCCAATCACCAGACCAACTCCAACTCCAAAAAGAACACAAAACACACAAAACACACAAAACAAACAAAGCACACAGAGAACACAGAGAACACAGAGAACACAAAGAACACTAGTTTTGCGGCTTATTTCTCCTCCTCGTCAAAACGACAGTCATACTACATTGATGAAAGTAGCCCCACAGGTAATGTCCGTTTCCCGATGCTTGCCAAGGAGAGGAAGGACATTCTTTCGAAGCTTGCACGCGATATAGCCTATCTCACAAAACAAAACAAGATTGGCTATAAGCTTCTTGTCGGAGTAGGGCCTAAAGTGGCTCGTCGACCAAGAATCCAAGTCTGGATTGTCGACTACCACAAGTCGTACATCAAAGAGGGGGGAAGTAAAAAGTTCTTCAGGTTTGGCAAAACAAAAGTAAAGACACCTGAAGAGTATGCTAGATGGTTGCTTGAAACTTTTAATCAACACATTGAGGTTGTTGAGGGGGGGTGGCTTCTAGCAAACTTCGAAACAAAAACATTACCGCCAACTAGCTACTATACTCGCTCAGTAAAGAGCCTAAAATCAATCTTCAAAAAGGGGTCGGAAATCTTCCTGAACAAACCCAAGGCTCTGCTAATTGCAGAACTTGGATATAGCTTATCCGATGATGAAAATGAAAAACAAAAAAAACATAAAAAACTAATCAGGAGGTTAAAACTGGTGTTAATAAACGCCTTCTACCGGCTGCGATTTTACATGCTAATGCCGATCTTTGCTATATTATCGCTCTTTTATTGGTAACTGCTACTATAAATACCACCGATGCTGTTCCTGATGCTATTTCTGATGTTACCTCTGTTGCTGCTTCACGGATGACTATATCACAAACCCAGCCATGATCCCAAAGCAGGGGGAGCCCACCGACCTCTGCTACCGTTTCCCATAGCCTACCACAACATTGCACTAGTGTAGCTGCTGACTCACACATTTATTCTGAACTTGGCAGATCCTGCGGCAAAATGGCGCCTTTGTCGTATGATCTTGCACGGGGGACGAAAAATGTGGAGGATGCATATGCACTAGGAGTATCAACAAGGCACAGCGGGATCATAGAATCACAGGTTGAGTTGTATAAGTCACCGTGCAAGTTGTTTCAGATGGTGCAGAAGAAAAGCTTGTGGAATCAGTTCTCGGGGTTTAATTTTGCTACATAATAATCATTGTTTGCTCGTGGTGGAATAGCTTTACTACCACCACCACCACTACTACCACTACCACCACCACTACTACCACCACCACTACTACCATCACCACCACCACTATTACCATCACCACCACCACTATTACCATCACCACCACCACCACCACCACCACCACTACTACCATCACCACTACTACCACTACTACCATCACCACTACTACCACTACTACCACCACCACTACTACCATCACCACCACCACCACTACTACCATCACCACTACTACCACTACTACCACCACCACTACTACCATCACCACCACCACTATTACCATCACCACCACCACTACTACCATCACCACCAATACTACTACCACCACTACTACTACCACCACCACTATGACCACCACCACTACCACCACCACTATGACCACCACCACTACCACCACTACTTATATTTATCATATTTGGCATAGTGTGTGCTATCCAGCGTCGACTAAACTCAAAACAAGCGCTTCAAATTTGTCAAAAATTTTACCGGTGTTATTTCTGGTGGTGTTGCTGATGCTGTTCCTGCTATTGCTGTTCCTAATATTGCTGCTGCTGCTCCATGGCCAACTATATCACAAACCCAGCCATGATCCCAAAGCAGGGGAGCTCACCAAAAAGTGTGCCCGTGTTCAAACACCACAAAGGGCCCTGCTACTACTTATCTTATCCGTCACTGGCACGCACACACTTTTGGTATCTCCCATTGCACCTGCATCTACACTCGTTTAACATATACAGCTTTCACTCGTTTTCAGGAACACATCATGGTGAGGGACTCAGTGAGTTTTGCTACTAATATATGCACTTTTTTTTCTAATATTAACACACCTTTCTGTTTTTGTATACACTCTGCTATTTGTAATTGAACCATTCTTCTATCTCGCACTCTGCCTACAAATTATTTCTCAAATTGAACGTTCTGTATATTTCGCGCAATCGCTGTCATTGTAAACTAGAGTATCTCGGGTTGGAGTATGTGTATGTATACGCGCACGTGAGCTGCTGTGAACGAGTCAACCTAAGATACACGTAATATACACGTAAGATGGACGCGCGCGGGTGCGTGTGTACTTTACAAAAAAACACTACAGTGGGCAGCTGAGCCCACAGTTATCCTCAAACTTCAGCAGAAAAAAGTTTTCCCGTAAATTCGCACCAAACTCAGGGGAATAATCAACACACACAAACAATTCTCGACTCGTTGCAAGCTTGACGGCAATCCGTCGAGAATTGTTTGTGGAGATAGAATGCATTGCAGGATGTATAAGGTTGTAGATTGTGTTGAGCCAACATGCATCCAAACATACAATTCATTCACTCTAGTCGTCCGTTTTCTGCTACAGCCACACACTATTGGCAACACACTATTGGCAACACCCCATTTGGCAGCACCCATTTGGTTTTTTGTTATAAAGCATTTGGTAGCGTATACAATTGCACACGCCCTTCTGTTCCCCTCACTTCCTCGCGGGTTTTGCAACCACAATGTATATGGCATAACACAATTTACTTGTTAGTCTCCAACTACAAGGCGTGACTGGAGGGCTACCTGGTGAAGTATAAATATCCACAAACAAAACCCTTGTGACCTCAAACATTCTTTTACCCTTTTCTTCTTCTTCTTCTTCTTCTTCTTCTTCTTCTTCTTCTTCTTCTTCTTTCTTTTACCACAATTAAACACACCACCAAGCCTTACTCGACAACATTAACCAGATTTTACAATCAATAATTGAGTAAGACTACAATTTAATAATTAACAATGCCCTTTTTTAATAAATGTTTTCAAAACGTCTTTGCAAAGGATTCCAAACCCGCCGAGCCCAAGGTTCGGTTTAAATTATCACAGAAACCTGCTCTCAAATCTCCAAAAGTGGCATTTGAGAAATTGAAGACCGCCTTTGTGAAGAAAGCCAAATCATCACCAACTTCACAGCTCTCTGAAAAAGTTGAATCAAAGTCGCCATCCTCGTTAACCAATAATTTGTCAATTGCCAAAAATGCCGAAAGATTTTTCCTCACTGAAGGTATTAAAATTTCCATAATTGACAGTGAGAGAAGATTGTGGAATAAATATGATTCAGTCGATATTGTTATGCTGCTGGAAGGCTCTAATGCGAAGTTTAAATCTATCAGTCCAAAGATTTTTCACTGGGTGAGACGGATGTTAGGACTATCAGACGCCTTGATTTTACAATCGTTTGGTATCGATGAAGACTCGGTTATTAAGATTGGTGAATCATTGTTTTCATCTGCCGATGGAAAATATTTGATATACAGCGTTACAAAAGAGCATTTCGAAGACATCAGAGATAAAGCAGCCAAAATGAATACCCATTATGAAAAACCATCTTTTTTGCTTCCTTATCTTCATCTCTTTAGTTTTGAGTTTGAAGGAGAAGAAAGGTACTACACCATGACCCCTGCTTTTGACAAGGAAACTAATATAGTCTACGGTTTGCAAAATGATTTAAAAGGTGTGAACATGTTCACAGAGAGTTCCTCAAATGCTATAAACACTACTGACACCACTGCCTCCAATCACCAGACCAACTCCAACTCCAAAAAGAACACAAAACACACAAAACACACAAAACAAACAAAGCATACAGAGAACACAGAGAACACAGAGAACACAAAGAACACTAGTTTTGCGGCTTATTTCTCCTCCTCGTCAAAACGACAGTCATACTACATTGATGAAAGTAGCCCCACAGGTAATGTCCGTTTCCCGATGCTTGCCAAGGAGAGGAAGGACATTCTTTCGAAGCTTGCACGCGATATAGCCTATCTCACAAAACAAAACAAGATTGGCTATAAGCTTCTTGTCGGAGTAGGGCCTAAAGTGGCTCGTCGACCAAGAATCCAAGTCTGGATTGTCGACTACCACAAGTCGTACATCAAAGAGGGGGGAAGTAAAAAGTTCTTCAGGTTTGGCAAAACAAAAGTAAAGACACCTGAAGAGTATGCTAGATGGTTGCTTGAAACTTTTAATCAACACATTGAGGTTGTTGAGGGGGGGTGGCTTCTAGCAAACTTCGAAACAAAAACATTACCGCCAACTAGCTACTATACTCGCTCAGTAAAGAGCCTAAAATCAATCTTCAAAAAGGGGTCGGAAATCTTCCTGAACAAACCCAAGGCTCTGCTAATTGCAGAACTTGGATATAGCTTATCCGATGATGAAAATGAAAAACAAAAAAAACATAAAAAACTAATCAGGAGGTTAAAACTGGTGTTAATAAACGCCTTCTACCGGCTGCGATTTTACATGCTAATGCCGATCTTTGCTATATTATCGCTCTTTTATTGGTAACTGCTACTATAAATACCACCGATGCTGTTCCTGATGCTATTTCTGATGTTACCTCTGTTGCTGCTTCACGGATGACTATATCACAAACCCAGCCATGATCCCAAAGCAGGGGGAGCCCACCGACCTCTGCTACCGTTTCCCATAGCCTACCACAACATTGCACTAGTGTAGCTGCTGACTCACACATTTATTCTGAACTTGGCAGATCCTGCGGCAAAATGGCGCCTTTGTCGTATGATCTTGCACGGGGGACGAAAAATGTGGAGGATGCATATGCACTAGGAGTATCAACAAGGCACAGCGGGATCATAGAATCACAGGTTGAGTTGTATAAGTCACCGTGCAAGTTGTTTCAGATGGTGCAGAAGAAAAGCTTGTGGAATCAGTTCTCGGGGTTTAATTTTGCTACATAATAATCATTGTTTGCTCGTGGTGGAATAGCTTTACTACCACCACCACCACTACTACCACTACCACCACCACTACTACCACCACCACTACTACCATCACCACCACCACTATTACCATCACCACCACCACTATTACCATCACCACCACCACCACCACCACCACCACTACTACCATCACCACTACTACCACTACTACCATCACCACTACTACCACTACTACCACCACCACTACTACCATCACCACCACCACCACTACTACCATCACCACTACTACCACTACTACCACCACCACTACTACCATCACCACCACCACTACTACCATCACCACCAATACTACTACCACCACTACTACTACCACCACCACTATGACCACCACCACTACCACCACCACTATGACCACCACCACTATGACCACCACCACTACCACCACTACTTATATTTATCATATTTGGCATAGTGTGTGCTATCCAGCGTCGACTAAACTCAAAACAAGCGCTTCAAATTTGTCAAAAATTTTACCGGTGTTATTTCTGGTGGTGTTGCTGATGCTGTTCCTGCTATTGCTGTTCCTAATATTGCTGCTGCTGCTCCATGGCCAACTATATCACAAACCCAGCCATGATCCCAAAGCAGGGGAGCTCACCAAAAAGTGTGCCCGTGTTCAAACACCACAAAGGGCCCTGCTACTACTTATCTTATCCGTCACTGGCACGCACACACTTTTGGTATCTCCCATTGCACCTGCATCTACACTCGTTTAACATATACAGCTTTCACTCGTTTTCAGGAACACATCATGGTGAGGGACTCAGTGAGTTTTGCTACTAATATATGCACTTTTTTTTCTAATATTAACACACCTTTCTGTTTTTGTATACACTCTGCTATTTGTAATTGAACCATTCTTCTATCTCGCACTCTGCCTACAAATTATTTCTCAAATTGAACGTTCTGTATATTTCGCGCAATCGCTGTCATTGTAAACTAGAGTATCTCGGGTTGGAGTATGTGTATGTATACGCGCACGTGAGCTGCTGTGAACGAGTCAACCTAAGATACACGTAATATACACGTAAGATGGACGCGCGCGGGTGCGTGTGTACTTTACAAAAAAACACTACAGTGGGCAGCTGAGCCCACAGTTATCCTCAAACTTCAGCAGAAAAAAGTTTTCCCGTAAATTCGCACCAAACTCAGGGGAATAATCAACACACACAAACAATTCTCGACTCGTTGCAAGCTTGACGGCAATCCGTCGAGAATTGTTTGTGGAGATAGAATGCATTGCAGGATGTATAAGGTTGTAGATTGTGTTGAGCCAACATGCATCCAAACATACAATTCATTCACTCTAGTCGTCCGTTTTCTGCTACAGCCACACACTATTGGCAACACACTATTGGCAACACCCCATTTGGCAGCACCCATTTGGTTTTTTGTTATAAAGCATTTGGTAGCGTATACAATTGCACACGCCCTTCTGTTCCCCTCACTTCCTCGCGGGTTTTGCAACCACAATGTATATGGCATAACACAATTTACTTGTTAGTCTCCAACTACAAGGCGTGACTGGAGGGCTACCTGGTGAAGTATAAATATCCACAAACAAAACCCTTGTGACCTCAAACATTCTTTTACCCTTTTCTTCTTCTTCTTCTTCTTCTTCTTCTTCTTCTTCTTCTTCTTCTTCTTTCTTTTACCACAATTAAACACACCACCAAGCCTTACTCGACAACATTAACCAGATTTTACAATCAATAATTGAGTAAGACTACAATTTAATAATTAACAATGCCCTTTTTTAATAAATGTTTTCAAAACGTCTTTGCAAAGGATTCCAAACCCGCCGAGCCCAAGGTTCGGTTTAAATTATCACAGAAACCTGCTCTCAAATCTCCAAAAGTGGCATTTGAGAAATTGAAGACCGCCTTTGTGAAGAAAGCCAAATCATCACCAACTTCACAGCTCTCTGAAAAAGTTGAATCAAAGTCGCCATCCTCGTTAACCAATAATTTGTCAATTGCCAAAAATGCCGAAAGATTTTTCCTCACTGAAGGTATTAAAATTTCCATAATTGACAGTGAGAGAAGATTGTGGAATAAATATGATTCAGTCGATATTGTTATGCTGCTGGAAGGCTCTAATGCGAAGTTTAAATCTATCAGTCCAAAGATTTTTCACTGGGTGAGACGGATGTTAGGACTATCAGACGCCTTGATTTTACAATCGTTTGGTATCGATGAAGACTCGGTTATTAAGATTGGTGAATCATTGTTTTCATCTGCCGATGGAAAATATTTGATATACAGCGTTACAAAAGAGCATTTCGAAGACATCAGAGATAAAGCAGCCAAAATGAATACCCATTATGAAAAACCATCTTTTTTGCTTCCTTATCTTCATCTCTTTAGTTTTGAGTTTGAAGGAGAAGAAAGGTACTACACCATGACCCCTGCTTTTGACAAGGAAACTAATATAGTCTACGGTTTGCAAAATGATTTAAAAGGTGTGAACATGTTCACAGAGAGTTCCTCAAATGCTATAAACACTACTGACACCACTGCCTCCAATCACCAGACCAACTCCAACTCCAAAAAGAACACAAAACACACAAAACACACAAAACAAACAAAGCATACAGAGAACACAGAGAACACAGAGAACACAAAGAACACTAGTTTTGCGGCTTATTTCTCCTCCTCGTCAAAACGACAGTCATACTACATTGATGAAAGTAGCCCCACAGGTAATGTCCGTTTCCCGATGCTTGCCAAGGAGAGGAAGGACATTCTTTCGAAGCTTGCACGCGATATAGCCTATCTCACAAAACAAAACAAGATTGGCTATAAGCTTCTTGTCGGAGTAGGGCCTAAAGTGGCTCGTCGACCAAGAATCCAAGTCTGGATTGTCGACTACCACAAGTCGTACATCAAAGAGGGGGGAAGTAAAAAGTTCTTCAGGTTTGGCAAAACAAAAGTAAAGACACCTGAAGAGTATGCTAGATGGTTGCTTGAAACTTTTAATCAACACATTGAGGTTGTTGAGGGGGGGTGGCTTCTAGCAAACTTCGAAACAAAAACATTACCGCCAACTAGCTACTATACTCGCTCAGTAAAGAGCCTAAAATCAATCTTCAAAAAGGGGTCGGAAATCTTCCTGAACAAACCCAAGGCTCTGCTAATTGCAGAACTTGGATATAGCTTATCCGATGATGAAAATGAAAAACAAAAAAAACATAAAAAACTAATCAGGAGGTTAAAACTGGTGTTAATAAACGCCTTCTACCGGCTGCGATTTTACATGCTAATGCCGATCTTTGCTATATTATCGCTCTTTTATTGGTAACTGCTACTATAAATACCACCGATGCTGTTCCTGATGCTATTTCTGATGTTACCTCTGTTGCTGCTTCACGGATGACTATATCACAAACCCAGCCATGATCCCAAAGCAGGGGGAGCCCACCGACCTCTGCTACCGTTTCCCATAGCCTACCACAACATTGCACTAGTGTAGCTGCTGACTCACACATTTATTCTGAACTTGGCAGATCCTGCGGCAAAATGGCGCCTTTGTCGTATGATCTTGCACGGGGGACGAAAAATGTGGAGGATGCATATGCACTAGGAGTATCAACAAGGCACAGCGGGATCATAGAATCACAGGTTGAGTTGTATAAGTCACCGTGCAAGTTGTTTCAGATGGTGCAGAAGAAAAGCTTGTGGAATCAGTTCTCGGGGTTTAATTTTGCTACATAATAATCATTGTTTGCTCGTGGTGGAATAGCTTTACTACCACCACCACCACTACTACCACTACCACCACCACTACTACCACCACCACCACCACTATTACCATCACCACCACCACCACCACCACCACCACTACTACCATCACCACTACTACCACTACTACCATCACCACTACTACCACTACTACCACCACCACTACTACCATCACCACCACCACCACTACTACCATCACCACTACTACCACTACTACCACCACCACTACTACCATCACCACCACCACTATTACCATCACCACCACCACTACTACCATCACCACCAATACTACTACCACCACTACTACTACCACCACCACTATGACCACCACCACTACCACCACCACTATGACCACCACCACTACCACCACTACTTATATTTATCATATTTGGCATAGTGTGTGCTATCCAGCGTCGACTAAACTCAAAACAAGCGCTTCAAATTTGTCAAAAATTTTACCGGTGTTATTTCTGGTGGTGTTGCTGATGCTGTTCCTGCTATTGCTGTTCCTAATATTGCTGCTGCTGCTCCATGGCCAACTATATCACAAACCCAGCCATGATCCCAAAGCAGGGGAGCTCACCAAAAAGTGTGCCCGTGTTCAAACACCACAAAGGGCCCTGCTACTACTTATCTTATCCGTCACTGGCACGCACACACTTTTGGTATCTCCCATTGCACCTGCATCTACACTCGTTTAACATATACAGCTTTCACTCGTTTTCAGGAACACATCATGGTGAGGGACTCAGTGAGTTTTGCTACTAATATATGCACTTTTTTTTCTAATATTAACACACCTTTCTGTTTTTGTATACACTCTGCTATTTGTAATTGAACCATTCTTCTATCTCGCACTCTGCCTACAAATTATTTCTCAAATTGAACGTTCTGTATATTTCGCGCAATCGCTGTCATTGTAAACTAGAGTATCTCGGGTTGGAGTATGTGTATGTATACGCGCACGTGAGCTGCTGTGAACGAGTCAACCTAAGATACACGTAATATACACGTAAGATGGACGCGCGCGGGTGCGTGTGTACTTTACAAAAAAACACTACAGTGGGCAGCTGAGCCCACAGTTATCCTCAAACTTCAGCAGAAAAAAGTTTTCCCGTAAATTCGCACCAAACTCAGGGGAATAATCAACACACACAAACAATTCTCGACTCGTTGCAAGCTTGACGGCAATCCGTCGAGAATTGTTTGTGGAGATAGAATGCATTGCAGGATGTATAAGGTTGTAGATTGTGTTGAGCCAACATGCATCCAAACATACAATTCATTCACTCTAGTCGTCCGTTTTCTGCTACAGCCACACACTATTGGCAACACACTATTGGCAACACCCCATTTGGCAGCACCCATTTGGTTTTTTGTTATAAAGCATTTGGTAGCGTATACAATTGCACACGCCCTTCTGTTCCCCTCACTTCCTCGCGGGTTTTGCAACCACAATGTATATGGCATAACACAATTTACTTGTTAGTCTCCAACTACAAGGCGTGACTGGAGGGCTACCTGGTGAAGTATAAATATCCACAAACAAAACCCTTGTGACCTCAAACATTCTTTTACCCTTTTCTTCTTCTTCTTCTTCTTCTTCTTCTTCTTCTTTCTTTTACCACAATTAAACACACCACCAAGCCTTACTCGACAACATTAACCAGATTTTACAATCAATAATTGAGTAAGACTACAATTTAATAATTAACAATGCCCTTTTTTAATAAATGTTTTCAAAACGTCTTTGCAAAGGATTCCAAACCCGCCGAGCCCAAGGTTCGGTTTAAATTATCACAGAAACCTGCTCTCAAATCTCCAAAAGTGGCATTTGAGAAATTGAAGACCGCCTTTGTGAAGAAAGCCAAATCATCACCAACTTCACAGCTCTCTGAAAAAGTTGAATCAAAGTCGCCATCCTCGTTAACCAATAATTTGTCAATTGCCAAAAATGCCGAAAGATTTTTCCTCACTGAAGGTATTAAAATTTCCATAATTGACAGTGAGAGAAGATTGTGGAATAAATATGATTCAGTCGATATTGTTATGCTGCTGGAAGGCTCTAATGCGAAGTTTAAATCTATCAGTCCAAAGATTTTTCACTGGGTGAGACGGATGTTAGGACTATCAGACGCCTTGATTTTACAATCGTTTGGTATCGATGAAGACTCGGTTATTAAGATTGGTGAATCATTGTTTTCATCTGCCGATGGAAAATATTTGATATACAGCGTTACAAAAGAGCATTTCGAAGACATCAGAGATAAAGCAGCCAAAATGAATACCCATTATGAAAAACCATCTTTTTTGCTTCCTTATCTTCATCTCTTTAGTTTTGAGTTTGAAGGAGAAGAAAGGTACTACACCATGACCCCTGCTTTTGACAAGGAAACTAATATAGTCTACGGTTTGCAAAATGATTTAAAAGGTGTGAACATGTTCACAGAGAGTTCCTCAAATGCTATAAACACTACTGACACCACTGCCTCCAATCACCAGACCAACTCCAACTCCAAAAAGAACACAAAACACACAAAACACACAAAACAAACAAAGCATACAGAGAACACAGAGAACACAGAGAACACAAAGAACACTAGTTTTGCGGCTTATTTCTCCTCCTCGTCAAAACGACAGTCATACTACATTGATGAAAGTAGCCCCACAGGTAATGTCCGTTTCCCGATGCTTGCCAAGGAGAGGAAGGACATTCTTTCGAAGCTTGCACGCGATATAGCCTATCTCACAAAACAAAACAAGATTGGCTATAAGCTTCTTGTCGGAGTAGGGCCTAAAGTGGCTCGTCGACCAAGAATCCAAGTCTGGATTGTCGACTACCACAAGTCGTACATCAAAGAGGGGGGAAGTAAAAAGTTCTTCAGGTTTGGCAAAACAAAAGTAAAGACACCTGAAGAGTATGCTAGATGGTTGCTTGAAACTTTTAATCAACACATTGAGGTTGTTGAGGGGGGGTGGCTTCTAGCAAACTTCGAAACAAAAACATTACCGCCAACTAGCTACTATACTCGCTCAGTAAAGAGCCTAAAATCAATCTTCAAAAAGGGGTCGGAAATCTTCCTGAACAAACCCAAGGCTCTGCTAATTGCAGAACTTGGATATAGCTTATCCGATGATGAAAATGAAAAACAAAAAAAACATAAAAAACTAATCAGGAGGTTAAAACTGGTGTTAATAAACGCCTTCTACCGGCTGCGATTTTACATGCTAATGCCGATCTTTGCTATATTATCGCTCTTTTATTGGTAACTGCTACTATAAATACCACCGATGCTGTTCCTGATGCTATTTCTGATGTTACCTCTGTTGCTGCTTCACGGATGACTATATCACAAACCCAGCCATGATCCCAAAGCAGGGGGAGCCCACCGACCTCTGCTACCGTTTCCCATAGCCTACCACAACATTGCACTAGTGTAGCTGCTGACTCACACATTTATTCTGAACTTGGCAGATCCTGCGGCAAAATGGCGCCTTTGTCGTATGATCTTGCACGGGGGACGAAAAATGTGGAGGATGCATATGCACTAGGAGTATCAACAAGGCACAGCGGGATCATAGAATCACAGGTTGAGTTGTATAAGTCACCGTGCAAGTTGTTTCAGATGGTGCAGAAGAAAAGCTTGTGGAATCAGTTCTCGGGGTTTAATTTTGCTACATAATAATCATTGTTTGCTCGTGGTGGAATAGCTTTACTACCACCACCACCACTACTACCACTACCACCACCACTACTACCACCACCACTACTACCATCACCACCACCACTATTACCATCACCACCACCACTATTACCATCACCACCACCACCACCACCACCACCACTACTACCATCACCACTACTACCACTACTACCATCACCACTACTACCACTACTACCACCACCACTACTACCATCACCACCACCACCACTACTACCATCACCACTACTACCACTACTACCACCACCACTACTACCATCACCACCACCACTATTACCATCACCACCACCACTACTACCATCACCACCAATACTACTACCACCACTACTACTACCACCACCACTATGACCACCACCACTATGACCACCACCACTACCACCACCACTATGACCACCACCACTACCACCACTACTTATATTTATCATATTTGGCATAGTGTGTGCTATCCAGCGTCGACTAAACTCAAAACAAGCGCTTCAAATTTGTCAAAAATTTTACCGGTGTTATTTCTGGTGGTGTTGCTGATGCTGTTCCTGCTATTGCTGTTCCTAATATTGCTGCTGCTGCTCCATGGCCAACTATATCACAAACCCAGCCATGATCCCAAAGCAGGGGAGCTCACCAAAAAGTGTGCCCGTGTTCAAACACCACAAAGGGCCCTGCTACTACTTATCTTATCCGTCACTGGCACGCACACACTTTTGGTATCTCCCATTGCACCTGCATCTACACTCGTTTAACATATACAGCTTTCACTCGTTTTCAGGAACACATCATGGTGAGGGACTCAGTGAGTTTTGCTACTAATATATGCACTTTTTTTTCTAATATTAACACACCTTTCTGTTTTTGTATACACTCTGCTATTTGTAATTGAACCATTCTTCTATCTCGCACTCTGCCTACAAATTATTTCTCAAATTGAACGTTCTGTATATTTCGCGCAATCGCTGTCATTGTAAACTAGAGTATCTCGGGTTGGAGTATGTGTATGTATACGCGCACGTGAGCTGCTGTGAACGAGTCAACCTAAGATACACGTAATATACACGTAAGATGGACGCGCGCGGGTGCGTGTGTACTTTACAAAAAAACACTACAGTGGGCAGCTGAGCCCACAGTTATCCTCAAACTTCAGCAGAAAAAAGTTTTCCCGTAAATTCGCACCAAACTCAGGGGAATAATCAACACACACAAACAATTCTCGACTCGTTGCAAGCTTGACGGCAATCCGTCGAGAATTGTTTGTGGAGATAGAATGCATTGCAGGATGTATAAGGTTGTAGATTGTGTTGAGCCAACATGCATCCAAACATACAATTCATTCACTCTAGTCGTCCGTTTTCTGCTACAGCCACACACTATTGGCAACACACTATTGGCAACACCCCATTTGGCAGCACCCATTTGGTTTTTTGTTATAAAGCATTTGGTAGCGTATACAATTGCACACGCCCTTCTGTTCCCCTCACTTCCTCGCGGGTTTTGCAACCACAATGTATATGGCATAACACAATTTACTTGTTAGTCTCCAACTACAAGGCGTGACTGGAGGGCTACCTGGTGAAGTATAAATATCCACAAACAAAACCCTTGTGACCTCAAACATTCTTTTACCCTTTTCTTCTTCTTCTTCTTCTTCTTCTTCTTCTTCTTTCTTTTACCACAATTAAACACACCACCAAGCCTTACTCGACAACATTAACCAGATTTTACAATCAATAATTGAGTAAGACTACAATTTAATAATTAACAATGCCCTTTTTTAATAAATGTTTTCAAAACGTCTTTGCAAAGGATTCCAAACCCGCCGAGCCCAAGGTTCGGTTTAAATTATCACAGAAACCTGCTCTCAAATCTCCAAAAGTGGCATTTGAGAAATTGAAGACCGCCTTTGTGAAGAAAGCCAAATCATCACCAACTTCACAGCTCTCTGAAAAAGTTGAATCAAAGTCGCCATCCTCGTTAACCAATAATTTGTCAATTGCCAAAAATGCCGAAAGATTTTTCCTCACTGAAGGTATTAAAATTTCCATAATTGACAGTGAGAGAAGATTGTGGAATAAATATGATTCAGTCGATATTGTTATGCTGCTGGAAGGCTCTAATGCGAAGTTTAAATCTATCAGTCCAAAGATTTTTCACTGGGTGAGACGGATGTTAGGACTATCAGACGCCTTGATTTTACAATCGTTTGGTATCGATGAAGACTCGGTTATTAAGATTGGTGAATCATTGTTTTCATCTGCCGATGGAAAATATTTGATATACAGCGTTACAAAAGAGCATTTCGAAGACATCAGAGATAAAGCAGCCAAAATGAATACCCATTATGAAAAACCATCTTTTTTGCTTCCTTATCTTCATCTCTTTAGTTTTGAGTTTGAAGGAGAAGAAAGGTACTACACCATGACCCCTGCTTTTGACAAGGAAACTAATATAGTCTACGGTTTGCAAAATGATTTAAAAGGTGTGAACATGTTCACAGAGAGTTCCTCAAATGCTATAAACACTACTGACACCACTGCCTCCAATCACCAGACCAACTCCAACTCCAAAAAGAACACAAAACACACAAAACACACAAAACAAACAAAGCACACAGAGAACACAGAGAACACAGAGAACACAAAGAACACTAGTTTTGCGGCTTATTTCTCCTCCTCGTCAAAACGACAGTCATACTACATTGATGAAAGTAGCCCCACAGGTAATGTCCGTTTCCCGATGCTTGCCAAGGAGAGGAAGGACATTCTTTCGAAGCTTGCACGCGATATAGCCTATCTCACAAAACAAAACAAGATTGGCTATAAGCTTCTTGTCGGAGTAGGGCCTAAAGTGGCTCGTCGACCAAGAATCCAAGTCTGGATTGTCGACTACCACAAGTCGTACATCAAAGAGGGGGGAAGTAAAAAGTTCTTCAGGTTTGGCAAAACAAAAGTAAAGACACCTGAAGAGTATGCTAGATGGTTGCTTGAAACTTTTAATCAACACATTGAGGTTGTTGAGGGGGGGTGGCTTCTAGCAAACTTCGAAACAAAAACATTACCGCCAACTAGCTACTATACTCGCTCAGTAAAGAGCCTAAAATCAATCTTCAAAAAGGGGTCGGAAATCTTCCTGAACAAACCCAAGGCTCTGCTAATTGCAGAACTTGGATATAGCTTATCCGATGATGAAAATGAAAAACAAAAAAAACATAAAAAACTAATCAGGAGGTTAAAACTGGTGTTAATAAACGCCTTCTACCGGCTGCGATTTTACATGCTAATGCCGATCTTTGCTATATTATCGCTCTTTTATTGGTAACTGCTACTATAAATACCACCGATGCTGTTCCTGATGCTATTTCTGATGTTACCTCTGTTGCTGCTTCACGGATGACTATATCACAAACCCAGCCATGATCCCAAAGCAGGGGGAGCCCACCGACCTCTGCTACCGTTTCCCATAGCCTACCACAACATTGCACTAGTGTAGCTGCTGACTCACACATTTATTCTGAACTTGGCAGATCCTGCGGCAAAATGGCGCCTTTGTCGTATGATCTTGCACGGGGGACGAAAAATGTGGAGGATGCATATGCACTAGGAGTATCAACAAGGCACAGCGGGATCATAGAATCACAGGTTGAGTTGTATAAGTCACCGTGCAAGTTGTTTCAGATGGTGCAGAAGAAAAGCTTGTGGAATCAGTTCTCGGGGTTTAATTTTGCTACATAATAATCATTGTTTGCTCGTGGTGGAATAGCTTTACTACCACCACCACCACTACTACCACTACCACCACCACTACTACCACCACCACTACTACCATCACCACCACCACTATTACCATCACCACCACCACTATTACCATCACCACCACCACCACCACCACCACCACTACTACCATCACCACTACTACCACTACTACCATCACCACTACTACCACTACTACCACCACCACTACTACCATCACCACCACCACCACTACTACCATCACCACTACTACCACTACTACCACCACCACTACTACCATCACCACCACCACTATTACCATCACCACCACCACTACTACCATCACCACCAATACTACTACCACCACTACTACTACCACCACCACTATGACCACCACCACTATGACCACCACCACTACCACCACCACTATGACCACCACCACTACCACCACTACTTATATTTATCATATTTGGCATAGTGTGTGCTATCCAGCGTCGACTAAACTCAAAACAAGCGCTTCAAATTTGTCAAAAATTTTACCGGTGTTATTTCTGGTGGTGTTGCTGATGCTGTTCCTGCTATTGCTGTTCCTAATATTGCTGCTGCTGCTCCATGGCCAACTATATCACAAACCCAGCCATGATCCCAAAGCAGGGGAGCTCACCAAAAAGTGTGCCCGTGTTCAAACACCACAAAGGGCCCTGCTACTACTTATCTTATCCGTCACTGGCACGCACACACTTTTGGTATCTCCCATTGCACCTGCATCTACACTCGTTTAACATATACAGCTTTCACTCGTTTTCAGGAACACATCATGGTGAGGGACTCAGTGAGTTTTGCTACTAATATATGCACTTTTTTTTCTAATATTAACACACCTTTCTGTTTTTGTATACACTCTGCTATTTGTAATTGAACCATTCTTCTATCTCGCACTCTGCCTACAAATTATTTCTCAAATTGAACGTTCTGTATATTTCGCGCAATCGCTGTCATTGTAAACTAGAGTATCTCGGGTTGGAGTATGTGTATGTATACGCGCACGTGAGCTGCTGTGAACGAGTCAACCTAAGATACACGTAATATACACGTAAGATGGACGCGCGCGGGTGCGTGTGTACTTTACAAAAAAACACTACAGTGGGCAGCTGAGCCCACAGTTATCCTCAAACTTCAGCAGAAAAAAGTTTTCCCGTAAATTCGCACCAAACTCAGGGGAATAATCAACACACACAAACAATTCTCGACTCGTTGCAAGCTTGACGGCAATCCGTCGAGAATTGTTTGTGGAGATAGAATGCATTGCAGGATGTATAAGGTTGTAGATTGTGTTGAGCCAACATGCATCCAAACATACAATTCATTCACTCTAGTCGTCCGTTTTCTGCTACAGCCACACACTATTGGCAACACACTATTGGCAACACCCCATTTGGCAGCACCCATTTGGTTTTTTGTTATAAAGCATTTGGTAGCGTATACAATTGCACACGCCCTTCTGTTCCCCTCACTTCCTCGCGGGTTTTGCAACCACAATGTATATGGCATAACACAATTTACTTGTTAGTCTCCAACTACAAGGCGTGACTGGAGGGCTACCTGGTGAAGTATAAATATCCACAAACAAAACCCTTGTGACCTCAAACATTCTTTTACCCTTTTCTTCTTCTTCTTCTTCTTCTTCTTCTTCTTCTTTCTTTTACCACAATTAAACACACCACCAAGCCTTACTCGACAACATTAACCAGATTTTACAATCAATAATTGAGTAAGACTACAATTTAATAATTAACAATGCCCTTTTTTAATAAATGTTTTCAAAACGTCTTTGCAAAGGATTCCAAACCCGCCGAGCCCAAGGTTCGGTTTAAATTATCACAGAAACCTGCTCTCAAATCTCCAAAAGTGGCATTTGAGAAATTGAAGACCGCCTTTGTGAAGAAAGCCAAATCATCACCAACTTCACAGCTCTCTGAAAAAGTTGAATCAAAGTCGCCATCCTCGTTAACCAATAATTTGTCAATTGCCAAAAATGCCGAAAGATTTTTCCTCACTGAAGGTATTAAAATTTCCATAATTGACAGTGAGAGAAGATTGTGGAATAAATATGATTCAGTCGATATTGTTATGCTGCTGGAAGGCTCTAATGCGAAGTTTAAATCTATCAGTCCAAAGATTTTTCACTGGGTGAGACGGATGTTAGGACTATCAGACGCCTTGATTTTACAATCGTTTGGTATCGATGAAGACTCGGTTATTAAGATTGGTGAATCATTGTTTTCATCTGCCGATGGAAAATATTTGATATACAGCGTTACAAAAGAGCATTTCGAAGACATCAGAGATAAAGCAGCCAAAATGAATACCCATTATGAAAAACCATCTTTTTTGCTTCCTTATCTTCATCTCTTTAGTTTTGAGTTTGAAGGAGAAGAAAGGTACTACACCATGACCCCTGCTTTTGACAAGGAAACTAATATAGTCTACGGTTTGCAAAATGATTTAAAAGGTGTGAACATGTTCACAGAGAGTTCCTCAAATGCTATAAACACTACTGACACCACTGCCTCCAATCACCAGACCAACTCCAACTCCAAAAAGAACACAAAACACACAAAACACACAAAACAAACAAAGCACACAGAGAACACAGAGAACACAGAGAACACAAAGAACACTAGTTTTGCGGCTTATTTCTCCTCCTCGTCAAAACGACAGTCATACTACATTGATGAAAGTAGCCCCACAGGTAATGTCCGTTTCCCGATGCTTGCCAAGGAGAGGAAGGACATTCTTTCGAAGCTTGCACGCGATATAGCCTATCTCACAAAACAAAACAAGATTGGCTATAAGCTTCTTGTCGGAGTAGGGCCTAAAGTGGCTCGTCGACCAAGAATCCAAGTCTGGATTGTCGACTACCACAAGTCGTACATCAAAGAGGGGGGAAGTAAAAAGTTCTTCAGGTTTGGCAAAACAAAAGTAAAGACACCTGAAGAGTATGCTAGATGGTTGCTTGAAACTTTTAATCAACACATTGAGGTTGTTGAGGGGGGGTGGCTTCTAGCAAACTTCGAAACAAAAACATTACCGCCAACTAGCTACTATACTCGCTCAGTAAAGAGCCTAAAATCAATCTTCAAAAAGGGGTCGGAAATCTTCCTGAACAAACCCAAGGCTCTGCTAATTGCAGAACTTGGATATAGCTTATCCGATGATGAAAATGAAAAACAAAAAAAACATAAAAAACTAATCAGGAGGTTAAAACTGGTGTTAATAAACGCCTTCTACCGGCTGCGATTTTACATGCTAATGCCGATCTTTGCTATATTATCGCTCTTTTATTGGTAACTGCTACTATAAATACCACCGATGCTGTTCCTGATGCTATTTCTGATGTTACCTCTGTTGCTGCTTCACGGATGACTATATCACAAACCCAGCCATGATCCCAAAGCAGGGGGAGCCCACCGACCTCTGCTACCGTTTCCCATAGCCTACCACAACATTGCACTAGTGTAGCTGCTGACTCACACATTTATTCTGAACTTGGCAGATCCTGCGGCAAAATGGCGCCTTTGTCGTATGATCTTGCACGGGGGACGAAAAATGTGGAGGATGCATATGCACTAGGAGTATCAACAAGGCACAGCGGGATCATAGAATCACAGGTTGAGTTGTATAAGTCACCGTGCAAGTTGTTTCAGATGGTGCAGAAGAAAAGCTTGTGGAATCAGTTCTCGGGGTTTAATTTTGCTACATAATAATCATTGTTTGCTCGTGGTGGAATAGCTTTACTACCACCACCACCACTACTACCACTACCACCACCACTACTACCACCACCACTACTACCATCACCACCACCACTATTACCATCACCACCACCACTATTACCATCACCACCACCACCACCACCACCACCACTACTACCATCACCACTACTACCACTACTACCATCACCACTACTACCACTACTACCACCACCACTACTACCATCACCACCACCACCACTACTACCATCACCACTACTACCACTACTACCACCACCACTACTACCATCACCACCACCACTATTACCATCACCACCACCACTACTACCATCACCACCAATACTACTACCACCACTACTACTACCACCACCACTATGACCACCACCACTACCACCACCACTATGACCACCACCACTACCACCACTACTTATATTTATCATATTTGGCATAGTGTGTGCTATCCAGCGTCGACTAAACTCAAAACAAGCGCTTCAAATTTGTCAAAAATTTTACCGGTGTTATTTCTGGTGGTGTTGCTGATGCTGTTCCTGCTATTGCTGTTCCTAATATTGCTGCTGCTGCTCCATGGCCAACTATATCACAAACCCAGCCATGATCCCAAAGCAGGGGAGCTCACCAAAAAGTGTGCCCGTGTTCAAACACCACAAAGGGCCCTGCTACTACTTATCTTATCCGTCACTGGCACGCACACACTTTTGGTATCTCCCATTGCACCTGCATCTACACTCGTTTAACATATACAGCTTTCACTCGTTTTCAGGAACACATCATGGTGAGGGACTCAGTGAGTTTTGCTACTAATATATGCACTTTTTTTTCTAATATTAACACACCTTTCTGTTTTTGTATACACTCTGCTATTTGTAATTGAACCATTCTTCTATCTCGCACTCTGCCTACAAATTATTTCTCAAATTGAACGTTCTGTATATTTCGCGCAATCGCTGTCATTGTAAACTAGAGTATCTCGGGTTGGAGTATGTGTATGTATACGCGCACGTGAGCTGCTGTGAACGAGTCAACCTAAGATACACGTAATATACACGTAAGATGGACGCGCGCGGGTGCGTGTGTACTTTACAAAAAAACACTACAGTGGGCAGCTGAGCCCACAGTTATCCTCAAACTTCAGCAGAAAAAAGTTTTCCCGTAAATTCGCACCAAACTCAGGGGAATAATCAACACACACAAACAATTCTCGACTCGTTGCAAGCTTGACGGCAATCCGTCGAGAATTGTTTGTGGAGATAGAATGCATTGCAGGATGTATAAGGTTGTAGATTGTGTTGAGCCAACATGCATCCAAACATACAATTCATTCACTCTAGTCGTCCGTTTTCTGCTACAGCCACACACTATTGGCAACACACTATTGGCAACACCCCATTTGGCAGCACCCATTTGGTTTTTTGTTATAAAGCATTTGGTAGCGTATACAATTGCACACGCCCTTCTGTTCCCCTCACTTCCTCGCGGGTTTTGCAACCACAATGTATATGGCATAACACAATTTACTTGTTAGTCTCCAACTACAAGGCGTGACTGGAGGGCTACCTGGTGAAGTATAAATATCCACAAACAAAACCCTTGTGACCTCAAACATTCTTTTACCCTTTTCTTCTTCTTCTTCTTCTTCTTCTTCTTCTTCTTTCTTTTACCACAATTAAACACACCACCAAGCCTTACTCGACAACATTAACCAGATTTTACAATCAATAATTGAGTAAGACTACAATTTAATAATTAACAATGCCCTTTTTTAATAAATGTTTTCAAAACGTCTTTGCAAAGGATTCCAAACCCGCCGAGCCCAAGGTTCGGTTTAAATTATCACAGAAACCTGCTCTCAAATCTCCAAAAGTGGCATTTGAGAAATTGAAGACCGCCTTTGTGAAGAAAGCCAAATCATCACCAACTTCACAGCTCTCTGAAAAAGTTGAATCAAAGTCGCCATCCTCGTTAACCAATAATTTGTCAATTGCCAAAAATGCCGAAAGATTTTTCCTCACTGAAGGTATTAAAATTTCCATAATTGACAGTGAGAGAAGATTGTGGAATAAATATGATTCAGTCGATATTGTTATGCTGCTGGAAGGCTCTAATGCGAAGTTTAAATCTATCAGTCCAAAGATTTTTCACTGGGTGAGACGGATGTTAGGACTATCAGACGCCTTGATTTTACAATCGTTTGGTATCGATGAAGACTCGGTTATTAAGATTGGTGAATCATTGTTTTCATCTGCCGATGGAAAATATTTGATATACAGCGTTACAAAAGAGCATTTCGAAGACATCAGAGATAAAGCAGCCAAAATGAATACCCATTATGAAAAACCATCTTTTTTGCTTCCTTATCTTCATCTCTTTAGTTTTGAGTTTGAAGGAGAAGAAAGGTACTACACCATGACCCCTGCTTTTGACAAGGAAACTAATATAGTCTACGGTTTGCAAAATGATTTAAAAGGTGTGAACATGTTCACAGAGAGTTCCTCAAATGCTATAAACACTACTGACACCACTGCCTCCAATCACCAGACCAACTCCAACTCCAAAAAGAACACAAAACACACAAAACACACAAAACAAACAAAGCACACAGAGAACACAGAGAACACAGAGAACACAAAGAACACTAGTTTTGCGGCTTATTTCTCCTCCTCGTCAAAACGACAGTCATACTACATTGATGAAAGTAGCCCCACAGGTAATGTCCGTTTCCCGATGCTTGCCAAGGAGAGGAAGGACATTCTTTCGAAGCTTGCACGCGATATAGCCTATCTCACAAAACAAAACAAGATTGGCTATAAGCTTCTTGTCGGAGTAGGGCCTAAAGTGGCTCGTCGACCAAGAATCCAAGTCTGGATTGTCGACTACCACAAGTCGTACATCAAAGAGGGGGGAAGTAAAAAGTTCTTCAGGTTTGGCAAAACAAAAGTAAAGACACCTGAAGAGTATGCTAGATGGTTGCTTGAAACTTTTAATCAACACATTGAGGTTGTTGAGGGGGGGTGGCTTCTAGCAAACTTCGAAACAAAAACATTACCGCCAACTAGCTACTATACTCGCTCAGTAAAGAGCCTAAAATCAATCTTCAAAAAGGGGTCGGAAATCTTCCTGAACAAACCCAAGGCTCTGCTAATTGCAGAACTTGGATATAGCTTATCCGATGATGAAAATGAAAAACAAAAAAAACATAAAAAACTAATCAGGAGGTTAAAACTGGTGTTAATAAACGCCTTCTACCGGCTGCGATTTTACATGCTAATGCCGATCTTTGCTATATTATCGCTCTTTTATTGGTAACTGCTACTATAAATACCACCGATGCTGTTCCTGATGCTATTTCTGATGTTACCTCTGTTGCTGCTTCACGGATGACTATATCACAAACCCAGCCATGATCCCAAAGCAGGGGGAGCCCACCGACCTCTGCTACCGTTTCCCATAGCCTACCACAACATTGCACTAGTGTAGCTGCTGACTCACACATTTATTCTGAACTTGGCAGATCCTGCGGCAAAATGGCGCCTTTGTCGTATGATCTTGCACGGGGGACGAAAAATGTGGAGGATGCATATGCACTAGGAGTATCAACAAGGCACAGCGGGATCATAGAATCACAGGTTGAGTTGTATAAGTCACCGTGCAAGTTGTTTCAGATGGTGCAGAAGAAAAGCTTGTGGAATCAGTTCTCGGGGTTTAATTTTGCTACATAATAATCATTGTTTGCTCGTGGTGGAATAGCTTTACTACCACCACCACCACTACTACCACTACCACCACCACTACTACCACCACCACTACTACCATCACCACCACCACTATTACCATCACCACCACCACTATTACCATCACCACCACCACCACCACCACCACCACTACTACCATCACCACTACTACCACTACTACCATCACCACTACTACCACTACTACCACCACCACTACTACCATCACCACCACCACCACTACTACCATCACCACTACTACCACTACTACCACCACCACTACTACCATCACCACCACCACTATTACCATCACCACCACCACTACTACCATCACCACCAATACTACTACCACCACTACTACTACCACCACCACTATGACCACCACCACTATGACCACCACCACTACCACCACCACTATGACCACCACCACTACCACCACTACTTATATTTATCATATTTGGCATAGTGTGTGCTATCCAGCGTCGACTAAACTCAAAACAAGCGCTTCAAATTTGTCAAAAATTTTACCGGTGTTATTTCTGGTGGTGTTGCTGATGCTGTTCCTGCTATTGCTGTTCCTAATATTGCTGCTGCTGCTCCATGGCCAACTATATCACAAACCCAGCCATGATCCCAAAGCAGGGGAGCTCACCAAAAAGTGTGCCCGTGTTCAAACACCACAAAGGGCCCTGCTACTACTTATCTTATCCGTCACTGGCACGCACACACTTTTGGTATCTCCCATTGCACCTGCATCTACACTCGTTTAACATATACAGCTTTCACTCGTTTTCAGGAACACATCATGGTGAGGGACTCAGTGAGTTTTGCTACTAATATATGCACTTTTTTTTCTAATATTAACACACCTTTCTGTTTTTGTATACACTCTGCTATTTGTAATTGAACCATTCTTCTATCTCGCACTCTGCCTACAAATTATTTCTCAAATTGAACGTTCTGTATATTTCGCGCAATCGCTGTCATTGTAAACTAGAGTATCTCGGGTTGGAGTATGTGTATGTATACGCGCACGTGAGCTGCTGTGAACGAGTCAACCTAAGATACACGTAATATACACGTAAGATGGACGCGCGCGGGTGCGTGTGTACTTTACAAAAAAACACTACAGTGGGCAGCTGAGCCCACAGTTATCCTCAAACTTCAGCAGAAAAAAGTTTTCCCGTAAATTCGCACCAAACTCAGGGGAATAATCAACACACACAAACAATTCTCGACTCGTTGCAAGCTTGACGGCAATCCGTCGAGAATTGTTTGTGGAGATAGAATGCATTGCAGGATGTATAAGGTTGTAGATTGTGTTGAGCCAACATGCATCCAAACATACAATTCATTCACTCTAGTCGTCCGTTTTCTGCTACAGCCACACACTATTGGCAACACACTATTGGCAACACCCCATTTGGCAGCACCCATTTGGTTTTTTGTTATAAAGCATTTGGTAGCGTATACAATTGCACACGCCCTTCTGTTCCCCTCACTTCCTCGCGGGTTTTGCAACCACAATGTATATGGCATAACACAATTTACTTGTTAGTCTCCAACTACAAGGCGTGACTGGAGGGCTACCTGGTGAAGTATAAATATCCACAAACAAAACCCTTGTGACCTCAAACATTCTTTTACCCTTTTCTTCTTCTTCTTCTTCTTCTTCTTCTTCTTTCTTTTACCACAATTAAACACACCACCAAGCCTTACTCGACAACATTAACCAGATTTTACAATCAATAATTGAGTAAGACTACAATTTAATAATTAACAATGCCCTTTTTTAATAAATGTTTTCAAAACGTCTTTGCAAAGGATTCCAAACCCGCCGAGCCCAAGGTTCGGTTTAAATTATCACAGAAACCTGCTCTCAAATCTCCAAAAGTGGCATTTGAGAAATTGAAGACCGCCTTTGTGAAGAAAGCCAAATCATCACCAACTTCACAGCTCTCTGAAAAAGTTGAATCAAAGTCGCCATCCTCGTTAACCAATAATTTGTCAATTGCCAAAAATGCCGAAAGATTTTTCCTCACTGAAGGTATTAAAATTTCCATAATTGACAGTGAGAGAAGATTGTGGAATAAATATGATTCAGTCGATATTGTTATGCTGCTGGAAGGCTCTAATGCGAAGTTTAAATCTATCAGTCCAAAGATTTTTCACTGGGTGAGACGGATGTTAGGACTATCAGACGCCTTGATTTTACAATCGTTTGGTATCGATGAAGACTCGGTTATTAAGATTGGTGAATCATTGTTTTCATCTGCCGATGGAAAATATTTGATATACAGCGTTACAAAAGAGCATTTCGAAGACATCAGAGATAAAGCAGCCAAAATGAATACCCATTATGAAAAACCATCTTTTTTGCTTCCTTATCTTCATCTCTTTAGTTTTGAGTTTGAAGGAGAAGAAAGGTACTACACCATGACCCCTGCTTTTGACAAGGAAACTAATATAGTCTACGGTTTGCAAAATGATTTAAAAGGTGTGAACATGTTCACAGAGAGTTCCTCAAATGCTATAAACACTACTGACACCACTGCCTCCAATCACCAGACCAACTCCAACTCCAAAAAGAACACAAAACACACAAAACACACAAAACAAACAAAGCACACAGAGAACACAGAGAACACAGAGAACACAAAGAACACTAGTTTTGCGGCTTATTTCTCCTCCTCGTCAAAACGACAGTCATACTACATTGATGAAAGTAGCCCCACAGGTAATGTCCGTTTCCCGATGCTTGCCAAGGAGAGGAAGGACATTCTTTCGAAGCTTGCACGCGATATAGCCTATCTCACAAAACAAAACAAGATTGGCTATAAGCTTCTTGTCGGAGTAGGGCCTAAAGTGGCTCGTCGACCAAGAATCCAAGTCTGGATTGTCGACTACCACAAGTCGTACATCAAAGAGGGGGGAAGTAAAAAGTTCTTCAGGTTTGGCAAAACAAAAGTAAAGACACCTGAAGAGTATGCTAGATGGTTGCTTGAAACTTTTAATCAACACATTGAGGTTGTTGAGGGGGGGTGGCTTCTAGCAAACTTCGAAACAAAAACATTACCGCCAACTAGCTACTATACTCGCTCAGTAAAGAGCCTAAAATCAATCTTCAAAAAGGGGTCGGAAATCTTCCTGAACAAACCCAAGGCTCTGCTAATTGCAGAACTTGGATATAGCTTATCCGATGATGAAAATGAAAAACAAAAAAAACATAAAAAACTAATCAGGAGGTTAAAACTGGTGTTAATAAACGCCTTCTACCGGCTGCGATTTTACATGCTAATGCCGATCTTTGCTATATTATCGCTCTTTTATTGGTAACTGCTACTATAAATACCACCGATGCTGTTCCTGATGCTATTTCTGATGTTACCTCTGTTGCTGCTTCACGGATGACTATATCACAAACCCAGCCATGATCCCAAAGCAGGGGGAGCCCACCGACCTCTGCTACCGTTTCCCATAGCCTACCACAACATTGCACTAGTGTAGCTGCTGACTCACACATTTATTCTGAACTTGGCAGATCCTGCGGCAAAATGGCGCCTTTGTCGTATGATCTTGCACGGGGGACGAAAAATGTGGAGGATGCATATGCACTAGGAGTATCAACAAGGCACAGCGGGATCATAGAATCACAGGTTGAGTTGTATAAGTCACCGTGCAAGTTGTTTCAGATGGTGCAGAAGAAAAGCTTGTGGAATCAGTTCTCGGGGTTTAATTTTGCTACATAATAATCATTGTTTGCTCGTGGTGGAATAGCTTTACTACCACCACCACCACTACTACCACTACCACCACCACTACTACCACCACCACTACTACCATCACCACCACCACTATTACCATCACCACCACCACTACTACCATCACCACCAATACTACTACCACCACTACTACTACCACCACCACTATGACCACCACCACTACCACCACCACTATGACCACCACCACTACCACCACTACTTATATTTATCATATTTGGCATAGTGTGTGCTATCCAGCGTCGACTAAACTCAAAACAAGCGCTTCAAATTTGTCAAAAATTTTACCGGTGTTATTTCTGGTGGTGTTGCTGATGCTGTTCCTGCTATTGCTGTTCCTAATATTGCTGCTGCTGCTCCATGGCCAACTATATCACAAACCCAGCCATGATCCCAAAGCAGGGGAGCTCACCAAAAAGTGTGCCCGTGTTCAAACACCACAAAGGGCCCTGCTACTACTTATCTTATCCGTCACTGGCACGCACACACTTTTGGTATCTCCCATTGCACCTGCATCTACACTCGTTTAACATATACAGCTTTCACTCGTTTTCAGGAACACATCATGGTGAGGGACTCAGTGAGTTTTGCTACTAATATATGCACTTTTTTTTCTAATATTAACACACCTTTCTGTTTTTGTATACACTCTGCTATTTGTAATTGAACCATTCTTCTATCTCGCACTCAGCCTTCAGAGAAAGAATAAATAGTACTCGTAATAGTGCGACACACATTTGACGCTTTGTGCCCTCGTCTCCATTAAGTGGATAAATGGTAAGTATTATACGACATGGGAAACTTGAAACTTCAAATGAACTTAGCTAGTATATAGGAACCCAAAGTGGTAAAATAAAATTTTCACAATTATATAGAAACATCGCTAACATACAAGTTTTTATAAGGTCATCTACATTGAACGCAAATCACTAGATGAACGTGTGGAGTGACGACCCTCACGATTCCCGTTACTAGTGACTTTTTATGAGACAATTTACTTTAGTAACTTATGAGCATCGAGACCTTTATAGGTGCAATCAGTGACAATTACAGGTAATTGAAATACAGCCTATTAGGTCACGAACTCAAACCGCTGGTATCGGTGAGCTACCAGCTCGAATTGGTGCTGAGCGGTCTTACGTTAATTACTTGTAACTGTGCTATGCGACAGAAGGGAAGGAACAGCTACCAAGTAAAGAAAGGGGAGTATATTGGATTTCAGCTGAAATTGGAATCGAAATTAAAATTTCCATTTAATATAAAGTAGACATAGAGTGCACCGTTTTTATTTTTCTTCTTCTCTTGTCTTTTCATTTCCTCCCACTCTTTTTTTTTTATATCTTTTTTGCTTTGCTTTGTTTTATTTATTACAGCTCATTGAACATGTCTAACGCAGAAGACAGAATTGCCAGATTAGAAGCGTTAGTAGAGAAGCAGTCGAAGTTAATTGCTACGACAGGGCAGAGGCTCTTGGAGTTACAGGTGCACGATGTCAAACTGAAAATGTCGCAAATACTGTCCCTGGAGGGGCAATCGTCAAAACTAGACTCCGATGAGTTTATCACCAATGAAGATGTTGTCCAGCTAGTGACCGAGCTCCAGACTCAGCTAGATTTTTTAGAGGATAGATCTATGCGTCGTACACATAATTCGACCTTGAAAGAAGACACTGAGAAGTTGGCACCATTGAGTAACCGGGATGGCGATTTTCCTGAGTTTCTGATACCAATTACATTTGGAGACTTTAAGGCGTTGTCGAAGGAGGGAGTTTTGAGAATGGGGTTATTTTTTGAGATAATTTTGCCTTCCGAGGGCGAGATACTGGAGACTCTTTCAAAGAGCACTGACACCAAGAACGATCTTATCAACCTAGCCAAAAACAAGGATATATCGGAACTCATGAATAATTTCGATGATGAGCAAGTTGACGATGTTTATGATGAATTGGCAAGATATTTTGGGATCAAGCATCGTAGGCGAGCTGATGGGTGGTGAGTCTTGATTACAGTATTTTACCGGGAGATTTAGCAAGATTATTGGTAAGGATCTCGATAAAGAGTTGTGGCAGGAGTTGTGGCAGGAATTGTGGCAGGAGCCTCTCCTAGCAGCAGATGTTTACGACTTAGATTAACGAAATAAAGAAGTTCTTTGCATGCTTTTTAGATACCAATGATTAACCTCTTAGTAACTTCTTGTTTCAACTGTAAGACTTCTAGATTTGATCAAAGATTAGCAGTAGTCTCTACATTCTAGATATAAATATATAAACATTTTAAAACAAACAGTTCTTTGTAATATTCATGTGTGAGCGCGAGTGAATAGAGGTTGAGCGGAGTATGCGGAAATTATTTCACAGCTTGGGTAGAAAGTGACGTGTGATGAAAAAAAAAACTCTCGCCAACAACACACACTTACTACTACCTATATCACTGCCAACATTACTAACACTACTACCATCACCACTACCATCACCACCACCATCACCACTAGTACTACCACCGTTATACTATCATCAGTAACCTTCACAACAGCAGCAGCTAATATAGAATACCTGGGAATTTGACGCATTTCTCATCATGGCTGAAGAAACAGAAATTCCTACACCGGAACCAGTGAAGATATCAGTATTCACCCCATTGATTTACGTAGGGTTGTTGTTGACAATCTTTGCCGTATTTTCCATCTACTACCGTAAAAGAAGGGTCGAGAAGTTTAAAGAGGTTAAGCCAATATTCAAGGAAAATTATAATGCGCTTGTATATCAGCAGCTCAAGAGCCAATACAATGACAAGGATACGCCGAAAGAAAAGAGGCCACACGAGAAGCTTTTGAAAGCCGCTTTGTTGAGAAGAGCCGTGGAAGCCATCAGAAGATCCATGAAGTTGAAGGAGAATGAGCCAGTTTTCAATAAGCTCTATCAGAATGGGTTGATTGGGGACGATCTATTTAAGCAATTGGAGTTTGAAATGAAATTCCAGGAGATTGAGTTGAAGGAAATTGTTGTTGAGTGTGAGCTGTATAAGAAGGGTTGGGCACAAACATTTTTTCCCTTGGCTCAGGAGATCTGTTTCAACGAAGCGTTGAGGCGCAGATTGAATGCTATGGAAGCAAGATCCGACGACTTGGCAGCTTTATGGGATTACAAGGCAGATATCAGTGGGAAGTGAATTCCATCAAATAATAACGCTTTTGTAGATCCAATATGATATATATATATATTAGTTACATTCATCTTGCTACTTGGCATTGCATTGCATGGAGCTGTTTATAAAGATGTTTTTCTTCACCTTACACAGACATACACACACATATATATATGTATATATTTCCCGTCTTTTGCATATCATGCTAGTACAGTTTCAGGATAAATTTGAAATTTCTTATTTCTTCTTCTTCTTCTTCATTCTTTTTCACGCCTCATTTTTTTCGCATACTTTATATCCCAACACTCTTGAGCCGCTCGTGGTAATTGTATAGATGGCTTAGTGAATACAATAAGTGGGTAGCTTCTTTCGCTCTGTAAACACTGGACGTGTAAAGCCCCCCCCCCCCCAAAAAAAAAACACCATTGACTGCTGCGCCGCATTGTTCGCATCCCACGGGCTACGGGCACCACCTCAGAAGCTGAGATCGACCTTGAACTCGAAATGCCTTTTGTAAACAGCTATTCATTAAAAGTGCTCAGTCAGAAGCTTGTTTATTTTGCAACTCCTTGGTCGTAAGGCAATATGTCAGATAGCTACACCTCATCGTCACTATCGCACAAGCAAGCGGGGATTCTTAAGCACCGAACGGAGGCTGTGGGAAACTCACGAATAGATGAATACTCGAGCACCGACAAGATCGATACTAACAGTACGCTTGACATGGAGGAGCTAATTCATAAAACTTCGCAATTGAAGCTCGCAGAGCAAAGGTCTAGGTCTAGGTCCAAGATGTGGGAGATAGCAAGTCCGCTTATATTGACAGCAATTTCAGCGTTTGTGCGGATCTATCGAATTGATATGGCTAACAAGGTCATTTGGGATGAAGCTCATTTCGGAAAATTTGCATCCCAGTATTTAAAGCAGGAGCACTACTTTGATGTCCATCCACCAATGGGAAAGCTTTTGTTAGGCCTCGCAGGATATTTGGCCGAATATGACGGCTCTTTTGAATTCAAAAGTGGCCAAGTTTACCCAGACTCTGTTAATTTTGTTGTGATGAGGCTTTTTAGTTGCATTTTTGGGGTATTAACCACTCCTTTAGCCTACCAGACATCTCTTCGGATGGGCTATAGTCAGCAAGCGTGTTGGCTTATATCGCTTATGGTAACCTTTGAACAAATGTCGTTGACGTTGTCAAGATTTATTTTACTTGACTCTATTTTGCTTTTTTTTGCTGCATTTACGTTTTTTGGATTGTTGAACCTACATAAAGTAGTTGTGGCCAACCGCGATTTGACCAAAGAAGGTCTCAAATGGTTTACATTGACGGGTTTGCTGATAGGGTGTGTATGTTCAGTTAAATGGGTTGGGTTGTTCATCACCTCAGTAGTGGGACTCTACACAGCAATAGACTTGCTACTTAAGACGCTAAGACAAATGTCAAGCAGCAGACAAAGTCATTTAAAGTACTTGGGTCATTGGATAGTACGAGTCGCAACTTTGATTATGTTACCAATGCTGATCTACATGGCTGCGTTCAAAGTGCATTTTACAGTGCTCAAGTATGCAGGAGATGCAACTGGATCAACATCAACGCTTTTGCAAGCTTCATTTGTGAATAGTGATTTGTTAAGTGGACCAAGATCTGTTTCATTTGAGTCCATGGTCACGATTCGGTCCTTGGGTTTGTCGCCAAACCTCCTTCATTCGCACGAGCACAATTACCCAATGGGGTCTCAAGAGCAACAAATCACAGCGTACGCATTCAAAGATGCAAACAACCAGTTTGTGATTAAGCATCCACTGCATGAACTGTACCACTCAATCACGAATACTACTCTCATTGAAAACTTCGACACGTTTCGCATCATGCACAACAAAACGGGGTGTTACTTGAGATCGCAACCTATAAACGCAGCATTGAGTGATCACGACTTTGAAGTTTCATGTACTTATGAAGATGAATCAGAAAACAAAGAAGAACAGGAGTGGGTCCTTGAGATTCAGGGACAAGAAAAGTCCCCAATACCGCAGTTTCAAAACGAAAGCGAAATGGAATTGCATCCGATCTCCACTAGCTTTAGGTTAAGAAACAAACATCTTGGCTGTTATTTGGCATCTACAGGACGAGAATACCCACCATGGGGATTTCGACAAGGAGAAGTTGTTTGCAAGTACTCTTTGTTCAGTAAAGATAAGACTACATGGTGGAATGTTGAGGATCACCAAAACTCAGCTTTGAACTTGCCCGCAATTCCGTACGTTCCACCAAAGCCAAACTTTTGGAAAGAGTTCGTGTTATTGAACTACGGGATGATGATTTCAAACAGCGCCCTTCTTCCGGACCCTGATAGATTTGACAGATTAAGCTCTGAATGGTGGGAGTGGCCTATTTTGCGTACAGGATTAAGAATGAGCGGCTGGGGAGAAAACGACTTTAAGTGTTTTTTAATCGGCAACCCTCTTATTACATGGTCTTCATCGTGCGCCCTAGTAATTTCTGTACTCATCCTCGCGAAGATGTTGTTTGGATATCAGAGACAACAGCAACAACAACAACAACAACAACAACAACAACGGAACGAAGAATACCTAATTCCCTGCTTGATTCTTCCACTTGCTGCATGGATATTCAACCTACTTCCCTTTTTATTCATGGGAAGAGTCAAGTACTTGCACCATTACATGCCTGCTCAATATTTTGCAATTTTTGTTACTGGGTTTGTCGTGGATAGAATGTTGAGCTCCAACAAGATTCCGTCTTTTATTCGCAATCTTGTATACGTGGTGATATATATTCTAATAGCAGTAACATTTTGGAAACTCAAAGACCTTGCCTACGGCATGGTGGGCTCACCAAAGAATTTCCGTCATCTACGTTTACTTTCAACATGGATGATTTAGACAACTAACACGGCTACTGCCTTACAGATACAGATCAAAACCAACCGAAACTTGCTTACCACAGAATATTCGAATAGTCATTCCTTTACAATGACGATTAATCATATCGAATCTTGACGAAACAAAGTCAATCAATTCAGGTTGTTTCCAGCAAATTCTGTTATATTATTGAATTATTCAAGCCATACAATGTATAGAAGAGTCAATATAAATATTTAGCAAGTCTCGTAGACATTCAGTACTAAATTGCAATCGTTAAAACAGTCTGACAACAGGGGGAAGTAATTCCCATAAAGACCACGAATAGCATTGTAAAAACACACGTGTATCCCTAGGAATTTTAGATCAACGAATGGACCCTAATGATCTGACACACATTTGAAACGCCACCCCTCTAACTTAATCCAAGACTCCATAAACCAAACATTCAAGAGTAACAAAACGTTCAAGACCAATATAACCCTATTCAAATGTGCAAAATTACGAAAGCCTACAGTTCGCCCCCCCCTAAAAAAAGATACAAACTCTTCACAAAAAATTTTCCCAAAACTAAAAAAAGAAATCCAAGATAACTACAGAAATGCAATGTAGATATCAACCGAAAAAAAATATTATCGAAAGATAAATTCCAGCTAAAAGTATCACTCGAATAAGATTGTTCAAATAACCGGCTCAACATCATGACACCAGCATGAACAGATAGAAAGAACCTTCCGACTACAGAGCAAAACCACCTCAGCAATACTAAATCCTTACATCAAGCTTTAAAAGTACGTACTATGAAACAAACAATCTAAAAATATAGCCTCTGTCTAACGTATAAACCAAGAACGGCAATCAAATAATTCTTAAACTTGTTTCCCATCTTTCTTTATAAAACAAAAAAACAACTCTAAATTACACAACTAAACAAAAACGACTAATTATAAAAAATATTTAGAAAACAAAAGCTCATAATTGAGAAAAAACTAGAAACAACTAGAAAAAACTATAAAAAACATATTGCATATAATCCTTCCGTAAAATACACAATCCAAAAATCTGGTCTCAAGTCTTGCCAAAACTTCAAACATGAAACTAATTTTCACTCTTGATATAGCTCCTTCTCAAACTGTATCTAATCTATAAAAATAAATAATTATAGTTAACAACAAAGCAAATGCAACACGTCAATAAGAAGGGCATGTTCTCATACGAAAAAAAAAATTTTGACAGTTGGAGCATTAAATTGCTGAAACTTTTAAATTGATCATCAAAATTTAACATCTCCTGAAGCGAAAAAAACACTCCTTATTAAAAGACAGAGAAATCTTATTGTACTAAAAAGTTTTTAACTAATTTTCTCATAAAAATCAAAATATTAACGGCCCAAAACCTTAATGAGCTCCCTAAGATCTCGTTCACTTCTTAATAAAATAAGCATGTAATAGCGTGAGCAGAATGGCTTACAAGTAATATACGTTATTGAGAGCCTGTTGTATTTTAAATATAACAACGAAATCACAAATGCTCGTGATTTTCCGACTGGAAACTTAAACATGAAATCTTGTCCAAAGCCTAAAACTACAATATCAGAGTACATTCTAAAATGATATGATATGAAATTAAAATTTGGAAGTTGTCCATTTCTATTGAGAAGTAATATCCACCACGAAATTCTTTTGCATATAAAAATTGCAATGAGGATCCACGCTAAGATATGTCATAATTGTATGTTAAATGTATAAGAAATAACTCAAAAATAATTGCATTTAGGTTAAGACAAAACTCGAGCCAATATGTCTGGCGATGTAACCATTAACAAAACTTGCAAATTTTTACACTAGAGTACTCAGTACATCGATTTGATGTAAATATTCAAAGTTGATATATTTTAACAAAATATATGATATCAATGTTCTGTGATATGGTGCACTTTACATACGGTCAAGATCAGATTACAACTGATTTTGGATCCTCATTGATGATGGAAGACTAAATTGAGTCAAGCTTGTTAATTACGTTATAAAAATTGATTCATTTTGCGAGTTAACTTTTAAATAACATAATCAAGATCTCATAATCTGTGTACTTAAATTAAAAACTTGTAATGGTCGCTTGCGAAAAAAACAAGAAAAAAATATTGACTGTCGTCCACAGTTATAACGGTTGCTATAATTTTCTACCTTTTGCTTCAAACTGGCCTAGAAATTTTAGTGTATAAATTGCAATTCCTACATCAATTGAGCACACTGTTTTAAAGTATCGGTTACACCCTATTTGATTAAAAATTTAAATGCTGCATAACAGGAATACAGTTTCAAATAAAAAGATTACAGAAATGAATATTTTGTAGTTGATAATATCTTTGATCTAAAATCTATTACTTTAATTTGTATTATTTTAATGATATATCAGAGATCTACTGCTATGAGCTGTATTAGATTGTTTCCTCAAGTAATTGCTGATGGTGTGGAAACCGAGGAATTATTCTCTATGAAATTCCGACTTATCATTGATTTCTATATCTGCATTGGCTAAGATTCCAGTGAAATTTGTTTTGTTTATCATAATTCAAACAAGATCAATGTAATTAACAGAGATTGCTTATATTGGGGCTTTGTTCCCGTAATTTTTTCAAAAAGCTAATATAGTTTTGTTTGTCATGCGAATGTTTTGTATTATCTCTAATTCAAATTTAGCTGTCGATTCGTACTTAGCCTTGTACTTAGTCATAGTTATTGATATGGTTAATTCCCCTAATGTAATTTAGGGTTGATATCATTTTTGGAATGTTCATCTTTGAAGGGTATGGTTGCGTTTAATATTTAGTCTTTGTTAAAGCTGAATTTGAGGAAATTGAACGCAATACAAGAAATAGATTATTTCCCCATGTACACTCTTTACTAAATGTGAAATCTTGTTAATTTACTGCTGCATGTATTGTCTGTTCAGAGTTCTTTATTTTGTATTGGAATTTTAAAAATATTAGTAAAGATAAGTGGTGTTAATTATTTAATCTTGGATTGAATTATTGGGAAGAATCCCGTTCTTTGATTTACAGGGTCAAAAATGATCTTCTTCCCTCTGCATGTTTTGCTCTGTTTTCGGTGCTTTCGACTTTGTTGCTCTAGTTGAGGGTTGAGTCCCAAGGTTAAGTTACATTGCGAGGGTAATCAATCTTCAACATTTCATTGAGCGTCATTTATTTTGTTGTTTTTCCTTAGGAAGATATGGGATCTTTGAATACAATAAGCTTTTGCAATTGTTTTCAATACCCATATCATTTTGAAATAAAGATGTCAGCGTGAGACATATTAATTGAGATCAAAAAATTTCATGGACTTTGTCAATTGTGACTAAGCACGTTGCAGTCAACATGCAATTGGCATATAAGTTGGATGGTATGAGGGGAGCAAATGTATCAGTGGTTTAGCAAATTTGCTCTTAAAATCACTAATAAGGTAGTGGTGCAAAAGATGTTTTATTGTTTAATGAGCTTTGTTTACTTTAGTTCAAGTAAATGATATAATAATAAATTATATCGTTGTGCTTATCTTGCATGAAAATTTGATTTTAGTTTGGGTATTTCTGGGCCGCTGAAAGTTTGTGAAGATTCGTAAAGCATACTGATTAGTCTAATAGATAACTGGCACAACAATAAATCTTTTTTTCTTGAACTTCACTACGAAGTTCAACTGGATAAGCACATTTGGTCGGCAACAAGTGACCACATTAAATTCCAGATTCGGTACCTCTATTTGAGTGGTACTTGTAATTTAAGGAGACGTCATGTTTAAGTGCATCCGTAAATTTTAGTGTTCTCCGAATCAACTATCTCAACACTTGCCCTTTCTATTTGAAATCAATAAAAAATTAACTCAACCTCATTTCATTTTCAAAGATATACGTATTATAACTACAACTTATGCATACTTTTGGACGTAAGCCTGCGCGAGATTGTTTAGAATGCCAATGATCAAGTTTTGGCGTTTATGTCTTTTGTATGGGATCTGTCAAAGATCTGATAGATTTTGTGTTTTTAAAAAATGAGATCCCATACAAACATTATATACTGCGGTGAGGGTTCGTTGTGTTTTGTGTAATGTTACCCCAGATTCTGGATCTCATGGGTTTGTACTACCAGATCTGTATGTTTATTTTGAGATCTCGTATCTTTAAACCGGTGAATCTCAGAATCTCAGAATCTAGCGATTTAGAAATTTTATGATACGAGATCTGGGATCATTGGATCTAGAATCTAGAATACTCGTATCTGGGAACAGGGTGTTGTGATCTGGAGGCTGGATCTGAGATCTTCTACTCGACATTGTCTCTTGACTTCTTTAAAAGTATTTGCCATCTAGTGCAAGAATCCTTTGGGACAATCAAATATACACACATGAATGCGTATATACATACATATACATATATATATATATGTGTGTGTGTCAATATTGGATTTGACACAGTGTAAAACAGAAGCAGTCCGTGTGATACAATATATATGACTCTTTCCTTTTGTTTTTGGTAAATTCATCATGTATTGGCATTTTCATGTGCGCTTCTTGAACCACAAATTGAATGATATTAAAATTTTGCGTAAGTGGTCTTTCTTATCAGATCGTCCTTTGCAATATCCTTTGCTTGCCTCAAACTGTTGTTGATAACATTCGTGGTGCCAATATCTAGGTTCAGGGAATATGTACACAGATTTCGTAATTGAATGGAAATGGTACCACGTACTTGGAATTGCAAAGATTGATCTTTCATACACCAATTCCATTGTAGTATTTAATCTTTGTTTCTTATTAACCACAAAAAAATAAAGAGCAATCAACAAATTGTCACATCTGATAGCACCAGAGATTGGAGTGATGATGCTGGAAAAATGAAAAAAAAAACGAAAAAACAGACCAAAAACTTCCACTTTCTGCTTAGCATACCAACAATAAAGTAATTTTTATTTGTCCTTTGCACTTGAACATCAGCCCAAACGTAACATCTCTTGTCTTCGTGAAGCTGCCCTAACCCTCAACAGCAAATTATTTTGTGGTTTGTTGGGGAGCACTAGCTGCTCCTCCAAAAGTCTCTGGACCTCGTTTGTAGAACTGCTCTCAATGCTAAGAGTTTCCATTACTCCATTAGATAACTCGAGCTGAATCTCCTTCTCCAGCAAACTCGCATAGTTGTAATTATATTTGTAACTCAATTCTGTCAATGGTCGAGTATGATTCGCATACTCATCAAACAAAATTACAATTTCCTTGATCCGCTCATTTCCATATGGACTTCCGGTGCTCAATGTGATATTCATCTCACTGGGTACAATTTTGTCGACCCTCATCCGCAGTAGTTCGATTTCTCCGCTTAACAAATAGGATAAGGTTGTTTGAGTAATAAAAAATGGCAAGTCGCTACTATATACTGCATGTAACGAGTAATAAGTCGTAGCTTCGTACGATGTAGATGACATTCCAAGCGAATCGTCACGGCCGAGATTTTAATTCCAAGTAAATCTTTTTTTTTGTTTCAAAATCATACCAATATATTGTTAATCTATAATCTGAAGTCCGATTCTTTTAAACTAATGCAACTCTACAAACCCGCTTTGTTTAATCCTTTCTGAAAAAAAATTTCAAGTAAGCAAAGAGTTTTTTGATGAGCAGACTTCAACGGAAAGATTATCCTACAGAAATGCAACTTTATATCCTCATAGAGGTGACTGCTAATATTTGCTGCAGTTCGCAAAAGTACTCCTCAAGGAGTTGCGCGTCCAAAACTGATAGGCAAAACCAAATTAAATAGGCTACGTTAGTACTTCACAGTTTTTTTCACAAAAAATAAAAAAATGGAGACATACATGTATAAAGCAGAGGAGTATAAACGCACTCGTCCAATCCAAAATCTGGTTGTTAGTTACGAATTCCATTGATTAAAAAAAACATTAAATTTCGGGGTAATCATTTGCAGTATATTAAACGAGTTGCACCAACTGAATATAATTTCAAACTTGATTTTCTCTTGGTTCAAAAGCTTTTTTCTAAAAGTCAGATACAATTCATTACAAACAGCCAAATTCTTGACAAACACACAAACTTGCATATATATATATATATATATATATGTATTCATAAATGAATACTTACATACCCACAAAACAGAGATCTAAAATAAACTAAATATTTATTATTCAAATTAACATAGTACATGTGTAAAATTCAAGTAACATTTCGCCAGCAAAATGCTGCTCTTGTTTTCCCTTTTCTTAAAGTAGGTCGAGTTTTCTCTTTAATACTGACAATCTATTTCCAATACTGATGATGAATCTCTCCACCATTTGTCGATCATCTTCATCAAGCCTGCGAATGGTGCTATTTGTATCGGGATCTTCTTCCTCATCAAGTAGAGCCTCCAACATCCAAATGGCAGTACTATAAGCCAATTCACAACCTTTCAAGTCCTCCTTCACCAACTCGTTAACTGCTGCATTTCTTGACATTTCCAATGCTCTATCAAAGATCAATTTTTCTGCTACTACTTGTGGAGTATCCAAATGATCCCGATAGTAGTCATTGTCGGTAGCGGATAGAATGGACTGAGCCTCTTGGAATCTTAGCTTTACGTATTCGGCCTTTTCTAAGCATTCATTAAACTTTTCTCGGATCCATTGGACCAACTGATTGATTTTACGCGACAATACTAGATCAGCATTGGTTCGAGATTGAGCCGAAGCACCACTTCCTCCAAATTGTTCGTACCACCAATCACTAGCAACGGACATACCTTTGGCTAAAAGTGATAAAGATTTCATGTAGAGTGCCATACCTTCTTCACTTATGGATTTGATGATCCTCGGAGGAAGCGATTCCCCATCAGCATCTCTGTTTATCTCATCCCAAGAGGGTGGGCTGGGTATTAACTGGCTAAACTTGACATCTGCAAATAAGTAGATTGCATGCGCCTTGGTTGCAAGTGTCTCCAATTTGAATAAAACCACTTCTTCCTTGTTCGATGGCTCCAAAGAAGATGAAGCATAGGAGGAATAGTTCGAGCCCTGGAGACCTAGCGAATCGTTATTGTTGATGACAGTTGCTGAAGTTGGAAGGTATAGTCTTTGCAAAAGCGCATGATTTGCAAATTCTGGATTTGAGATTGGATCGGAGATCTTGTCTTGTGGTGCTTGTAAGGCATGCGGAGTATGCAGAGTATGCAAGGTTTGTGTTTCATTATCGATCTTTTGATTGTTGACATTCTGTGAATCATTTCCTGCTCCAAATAATCTATGCGACGCAATACCAATGGCCTTGCTCAAAGCACTTGTTGGCGATATAGATATAGATATTCTTCTGTCGCCAAAACTAGGCCTTCTTTGACTTCCGCTCAGAGATGTTCGACGTGTTGATTTTACCTGTTGTTGCAGTTGCAGTTGCAGTTGTTGATGATGATGATGATGTTGTTGTTGAAGCAGGTTGGTCTTGTTGCTATTGTTGCTGTTGCCACTATCTGTATTTGCTGTGTTAGACAGAGTAAATCTAGGGTCATGTATTGCTATTGCACCACTTCCAGTATGTGCTAGTTCATCAGCTAGAGCGTTGACTTCGACTGCTCGTTTTTCAACAACAACGTAATCATTCTCTACAATAACCTCATCCCTCCGGACCTTCATGTTTGGCGAAGAAGTATTGATAGATTTAGATAGTTGTTCTGGAACGGGACTTGATTTGTAAATAAGCCGTTTTATCTCTTCATCATTCTGTACTTCAGAAACTGGGCGATTGAAATTACCAGCCTTTGAGGGCAGCATTGTCTTTTCAACAGACTCGTCTTCAACTACTATGTTGTCTCCTTTTTGGTAGAACCCTTCTGAAGAAAACTCTATACCATATTTATTATTCTCTTTGCGCTCTTGTTCTTGTTCTTGTTCTTGTTCTTGCTCTTGTTCTTGCTCTTGCATTTGCTCTTGCATTTGCTCTTGCATTTGCTCTTGCATTTGCTCTTGCATTTGCTCTTGCTCTTGCCCTGATAGTCTGTTCATCCTCATTTCCTCTCTAGGCTCACTGCTGTTTATAGCAGTCATAGGTTGGATTAACCGTGATCTCTCTGATTTCTTTATTGGGCTAATATATTCGCTTATGAATAAGTTTTCGTCAATTTCAGATGTCTCCAATGGCTTATTAGTGTCCTCCAAATCACAAGTAATCAAATTGTCATTGAAAAACTCCTGAAATGAAATCCTTTCAGTGGGATTATACTTTAAGAGGGACCGAACTAACTGCTTCAAGGCATCTGGAACCTGAGCCGCTGAAGGAAATTTGATCTTATCGTTTGCCTTTTCAATGTTTTTTAATAATTCAATGTGGTTATTGGCTTTGAACGGAGGTTTACCAACTGTCATTTCATACAACACTGCTCCAACCGACCATAAATCTGCTTTGGCATTATATTTCTCATACCTCAATATTTCAGGAGCCATGTACAAGGGACTTCCACATAAGGTTTCAGCCATTGATGTAGAAGGGAGAAACCTAGCAAACCCAAAGTCAGCAATTTTCAAAATTGGCAACTCCCACATTCCTTCAAACTGATTCCTGACAAACTCATCCCTTGAATGCACCGGAGGACATAGTAATAAGTTCTGAGGTTTGATATCTCTGTGTACTAAACTCTTGTCTCTAAGAAATTTGAGTGCCGATGATAATTGGCGTAGAAAATGCAACACCAAAGTTTCATTTAAACCGTGCGACCCTTCAGGTGAAGGGTACCTTTCAATTAAGCTACAGATGATTGGATGTGTCTTGACCAACTGGGTCCGGCGTCGAATGAAATAGGATAGATCTCCCATTGAACAATAGTCCATGACTAGATGGAAATGTGTTCCAGTTTGTTTGTAGTCCAATAACTTGACAATATGAGGATGTTTCATCGTTTTCAATATTTGAATTTCAATCTCCAAATTCTCAAGCAATTTCTTAGACTTTAGTTTTGATCGATTGACCGACTTGATGGCAACGGGAATAGATGATTTGCTATTGGTAATACTACTATTATTATCAATAATGTTATTATTTGTGCTTATGCTGGGGCTTGAGCTTGTGCTGGTGCTTGTGCTGGTGCTAGTACTGATGCTGCTTGTGTGAAGGTTGCCCCCAGAGTTGTCGTTTATCTTGTAGGCTTTATAGACTGTTGCAAATGAACCTTTACCTATTTCTGAGCTGATTAAATACTTACCAATAAACCGTTGACGTTGCTGTTGTTGTTGTTGCTGCTGCTGTTGTTGCGATTGCATCCGTTGATCATGGTTTGAGTTCTTCCTTTCATCATGTGGAGATTTAGTAGGGATACTTGTGGTGGCTGTGGCGCTTTCATACGCGTTAGTTGTGTTTGCTTTCAGTTCGGTTGACATTGTGGATAGTAGTACGCCTTGGTTTTAAAGTGTTATAGTCTCTATAGTATGACACCGTTGTTTCTGTCTTTCGTGCTACTGCTGTTGCCTTTTTATATAACTGATAATAGTAGTTTTAGTCGTTATGGTGGAGAACTTGGAGTTAAATGTAGAATAAAAACTTTTATGCTGTGGCAAAAGCAGTCCGCGTGAGTAGCTTTAGTTGATTAATCTATATTGTAGTCGTATTAGCAAAGTAGAAAAGTGTAGGAAGGTGCAGGAAGAAGTAGGATAATATCTGAAAATGGTGGGTGTGAGTGGCGTTGCTACTTGATTGGCTAATTAGTCTGGAAGGCTATTTGGTTATAAGATTGTTGTATAGTGGTTGTAGTGAGATAGTTGTATTTATAAATATAATTGTTTATATGACTCCTACTCCCGCGCATCTATAATTTTTCTCTTAGTCTTAGTCTTACTCTTTCTCTTGCCCTTAGTCTTAGTCTTACCTTTACTCTCCTTATCTTATCTCTACTAGTCATTTAGAAGCACCAGTAGTTAAGATTAGTCAGTGATTAGTAGAAGTGAGGAACAAAAATTATTATTGTTCGTATAATTGCTACCAAATGTTATTGCTGTCTAACTGCTGACTAAGATTACGCGCATTCCTTACATAGTACATGTGTTGTACCATCCATTCTAAATACTAATGGCAAGGATTTCATATATACTTTAAGCTGTCTTTTCAAGTAGGTTTTAAGCAATAGATACCTCATTAGCCACATTTTCACTCTGTGTGGCAAGTATGGTAAGTATGGTATATATGGTAAGTATGGTAAGTGTGGTCAGTGTGGTACATGTCGTACGTGTAATATATGTGATAAATATGTAAAAGTGAGAGTGAGTATAAACACTACGACAAACAACTGTATCACGTGATTCAGAAGGGTCGTATTTTCTGGAATGACATCATCCATACTTTTATCTTTGTCAACATTAACATTAATAGTAAAAACAATAACAACAACGTTAGTGTATGTGTCATCGTCAAAACCACTCCCTTTTGCTCAACACCATCTTTCATGTAAACAGCAGTCCAAGAAAAACTGCTACTTTGGTGCATACCTCCCATTTTTTTTTTTTTTGTGGTATTAAAGTTTTGAGGTAAAGTACTAAAAATATGCCTCAGGCGGTACTTCTTTCATAAAGCCTATCTCCGTACAATAAGCTCTCGGTATCCAAAAATTATCCAACTCAATCTATTTCATTCACTGCACCTTCATTCACCAACGCATTATTCCGTTTTGATACCATAAAAATTCAACAATTTATAAGTTTGGCAATTCAGCATTTGCAAGAAACCTTCGTAAACTTTAGCATAGCTCTGCCGTCGCCGTTCCGATGTCAAGCATGAGAAACAAGAATACTCTCGACAAAATACATTGCATGAATTTCAATCAAGATTGTGGATGCTTTGCTGTGGGTCATGAGCATGGATTCTTAGTTTACAACACAGATCCTTTGGAATTAAAGGTAAAACGGGACTTTACCAATAGCATTCGTCTGGCCAATCTGTCACAACACCCTTTATACCCACCGCGTTCTTCATCTTCATTAGCATCGAATTCGTCTAAATCAACAACAGTGGAGCTGCGACAAAATAAAAGTTCTCGTATCGGTAGCACCCTTGGTGATACTGCTAAAGGTATTAATAAGGTCAACTATGGTAGTGGTGGTGAAGGTGGAGATGTACAAACAGAAGATCCAGGGTCAGATAAGAACAGGATTGGCTCTCAAATTAAACGCGAGCCAATAGCTGAATTCGGTGATTACGGGTCATCAATTGGACATGTAACCATGTTATACAGAACAAATTACCTTGCACTCATTGGAGGGGGTGTTCATGCACGATTTCCACCAAATATGTTGATCATATGGGACGATCTAAAGAGAAAAATCAGCTTACAAGAAGCATTCGCAAACCCAATACTCAATGTTCTCTTATCAAGAACCAAGATTATTGTAGTATTGGTTGATGAATTGTACATATACGAGTTTACAACACCATTAAAGAAACTATACACATATAAAACACATCCTCAAAATGAGCAGGGGTTGGCAAGTCTAGTCACAACAAGTGCTGGTGGAAACCGCTTCAATGCTCAGTACACGAAAAGTACTGCTCTGGGGGTTGTGGTTCACAATAGTACTACAGTGGCATTTCCAGGGAAAGCAACGGGCCAAATACAAATTGTTGTTTTGAACAATCAAACTGATGATTCCAATACATCTGTAAAGAACAACAATTTATATGTACAACAATTGTCACTGTCAGTGCCACCAACACCACCACCACCACCACAACAACAACAACAACAACAACAACAACAACAACAACAACAACAACAACAACAACAACAACAACAACAACAAGCACCATTGTTGTCCCCATCAAAAGCATCATCAAACTCTTCCACTTCCACTTCTATTCCAGCTGTTGTTGCTGCTGCTGCTGTTAGTACTCTGGTACCTCCGACTGTCACTATCATTCGAGCCCATAAATCAGCTATTCACAATATATGTCTCAACAATCTCGGTACAATGGTGGCAAGTGCGTCTATCACCGGTACAATTATTCGAATCCACTCAACCGAGACAACAAACTTGTTATATGAATTCAGACGTGGCTTAGACAAGGCAGAGATTACATCGATGGAGTTCAGTCCTGATGGTAACAAATTGGCAGTCATATCAGACAAATACACATTGCACATATACTCTTTGGATGACCAATTTGCAAATGGTGCCGACCAAGCTACATATGGTACACATAAGACACTGGCTGTTCAACATTCACATGGCAACTCTGATTCTCCAATGCAAAATAACAAAGAACATGTACTCAGCAGATATATCTCGAGAATCCCATCGCGCATCGTTCCTCAATACTTCAAAAGCACTTGGAGTTGCTGCAGTGTCAATACTGGCAAATACCATCCGAATGAAACCGTATTGGATAAAGGAACACTTGGGTGGCTAGATTCCGATACGGTGGTTATACTTTGGCCAGTTAAGCAATTAGTAGAAAAATACATGATCATTAAGGATAGCTCAGGAACTATAAACAGTAGTGATATTGACGATACAGTTGTGCAACAAAAGCACCGATGGAAGCTCATTAGAGTAAGCTGGAAAACCTTGGAACTTTCATAATTTTGAAGAATTGAGTGTAGAAGTAGTAAATGAATAACAAAAACTTACACATTGTTTGACACTCATGAATTTAAATTTTTAAAACAAATCTGTAAATCTGTAAATTTGTAAATTTGTAAATTTGTAAATCTTTTAATTTTTTTAATTTTTTTAATTTTTTTTTTTTGAAATTTCTGTGTTTCCTTTCCTATAAGGCTTTACTTACATGTCTGTTATTAGTTAATGTAAAAACTTCTGGTTCATCTGGTTTATCTTGTTCGCCTAGATATCCTCACAAAGAATAGGTTGTGAAAACACTTTTTCGTTTGTAATTGAATAATCCTGTAAAATCAGCCAGTGTTTGCCATGAAAGTTGCGTGTAAATCTTAGGGCGTCTCGCTTTTTGGAGAAGGTTAGAATCACGGAGTTGATTTCCTTAGATATATCTGAATGTACAACGGTTTTTGGTTCTTTTGGGTCCAAGTTGTAATTTCTGAAATAATCATGGAAAGTTTGTGGCATTAACCCAAAGGGCCAATTATGCACTAAAACTGATCTTTCGCGTCTTTCGATATCAAGAATATTCAAAATGGGTTTATAGTTTGGGAATTCATAATCATTTTCCGTCAGTTGGAAGAAAGAAGTCTTTGACAAGGTAGTCTCCTTGATTAATTCTTCATAATTAGATCGTCGAAGCTTTTCAGGAACCAATTGTTGAGTGATGGTTTCCAACGGTTCAAAGTTGAGCTTTAGAGGAACTCCGTTGATTAGTTTATTTGATGTCTCCATTATATACACACATGCACTGATTTGGTTTTTGAATACAAGGAAGTATTCGTTGCAAAACGTTAGCAATTCACCTTCTCGTCTTTTTATCACTTCAAACGCACTTTTTGGATTAATGTCATATGATTGGTATCTTTCCCTTGGAAGTATGTTTTGAAAGTCTTGCTTTGTTACAAACAGATTGGGACATCTGAACGATAGAATGTTGGATTGGTATTTGGGCCAGCAGTTGACTAGCGCTTGCTTTGCCGGAGTTTTCCGAAGATGGGCAAAGCTGCTTGGTGTAGGAGGAAAATGTTCTTTATTGTTGTTATTGTTATTGTTATTGTTATAGTTATTGTTATAGTTATTGATCCCAAGGGCAAACGCAGTTGGGTCATCTAGTAAAGAAGTGCTGCTATATTCGTCTTTACCTATCCCTCTATCTTTTCCTTTATTGGTCTCAGTATCTGTATTTAGCTGTTTCAAAATGCGAGGACTGGAGCTTGTTATTGAGATCTGAGATGCCGTTTGGTTGTAAAGTAGGTTCATCAACCTCTTTGATGTTTCTGCAGCCGATTTAGCCATTGAGGGTAGGAGAAGGGGAGGAGAAGGGGAGGTGAAGGTTATGACAAAGAGAATGCCAAACAGAAACCAATGTTGATATAAATGGACTGAGTAAGGGGTGGGAAGCTGGCAAATTCACTGTAGAGAAAATTCACTATATTATGGGAACTAAACAGAAGGGGCATTTGCGTATACAACATGTGAAGGTTTTGGTAAAAATGACAAAAAAAATATATATATATATATATATATATAAAAAAAATATATATAAAATATATATAAAATATACATATAAATAAATGTATGTATATGTGAGAGTGATTATATAATCATTTAGCTGAATGCTACCAGCCAGGTATTTCCATGTGGCATAGATCTGTTTCTTTGTATATGGTTTGGAAGGTGGAAAGATGATGTGAGTGATAAATGACTCTTCCTATCTAGCACTCTATATTCATTTAAACAGTCATATATACTTGTAGCCATATATATCCCTCAGTGTGGTTCTGAACAGTGTACATTAGTAAAGAAAAGTCTCAGACTGAGTAAGTATATGAAATTACAATATAAGGCGATTAGTGAGATTTTGGTATTATTTTCAAGTAAAAAAAAAAAAAAAATAAAAAAAAAATTGGAAACAAAATTAGCCCATAGAGTAGATCCACCTAGAATTGTTTAAAAAAAGAAAGTTAGTAGTGAGAAAAATATGCAAAACAGTCTTTTAAATCAATAATCTTCAACTACTAAGCTTTGCTGTTTCTACCTTGACTTTGCTTTGTTTCAACATTTCTGCTTAGAAAAAGTCACATTTATTCATGATTTCAGTGAAAAAAAAAGGAAGAATCTGGTCGAGGATTTAAACTGTAGCATTGTGTGGCTCTGACCCTTTTTCTTTTTCTTTTTCTTTTTCTTTTTTCTTTTTCTTTTTTTCTTTTTTTTTTTTTTTTTCCCATAACCAGACATAAAAAAAAAACAAAAAAGAAAACGTTTTGCTTCGCACGCCCAAGCAGAACACATAGATTCCCCACTATAAAACCTGTAATGCAATAGTAGTTGGAACTGGTCTTTACTTACAACCACTCCAGTACTTCAAGTGCTAGTACGTGTATTACTATTTCTTGTCAGACAGAGGATGATGTTGAGATTAAAAGGGAGAGAGCGCATAGTATTAATAGTAATAATCGTAATAATAAAGAAGCACAGTTGTAATCTGCAATTTGGTAAATAATTTATTAATTAATTTATTTTTTTTATTTTATTTTTTATTTTTATTTTTTCTTTTTCTTTACCCATGCGCAAAAAAAAACCGAAACAAAACAATTGGCAATAAAAGACAAAGGCAAAACTGCAACTGTGTAAAGAAGCCAGAAAGTTAGGAGAGCCTTTCGTACAGAGACCAAACAACTTCATTTCTTCACTATACACCTACATCAACTGAGACCACCAAGTAACATATACTTGTATATACACAAACACCCACACATACACAAACACCCACACATACACAAACACCCACACATACACCGATCCCTGTAAATAATCTTCAAACCCAAGCCTAAAGAAACCATACAACTACACATACAGGATCTACTTTTTGTTTGTCTTGCACAATCTTGGATCTGTATCATTATTTATAAATTCCAACTTTGACATACGAGGTATCAATCAATCATCAAATCTGTTTGACCAGTAGAAACAACTGCAACTACAAGCACAAAACAACTGTATATACCTCATCAAAGACACTTTGACTCCATTGTAAATAGACCAAGTTTTAGGAGCAAGCTTCATCAATACCCAAGTCCATTAGCTTGTGCACGTTTTATATATACATAGACTTATATATAAAGGAAGAAAACAAAAAAAGAAAGAAATAAATAAACAAACAACAAAGAACTAACTAGCTAGATAGATAGATAGATAGATAGATAGACAGAGAAAGACAAAGAGAGAAGAGAGAAGAGGAGAACACATTTTTCAAGCCCACATTTTTTTTACCTATCCAGCACATTCAGAGTTGAGCCTTTTTGGTCTAATAAATTTCATTTGGAAATGCCTACAGAGACTATTTGGTCAAGTAGCCATTCTTCACCAATCCAAGCGAACCTATCGCTCTCATCAAATAAGAACCAGTCAACGAGTCAGTTCAAATCGGTATTAGACCAGGTCGACCCAGATATTGCCAAGTTCTTAGCAGACTCTGACCCTATAGACCAATTACCTACGAACTTGTGCGACAGAAGACTCTCATTCAATGATGGCAGCGACATTGATGACTCGTTTATCAACTTTAAAAGAGGCGCTCTATCTGCCATTACCGCACCGGTGGGAGGCAACATCAATTTCAACAGCAACCCCTCCAGATTCAACTTTTCGTCTTCTTCAAACAATGCAGCTGGAAACAACTCGCAGAGATTGAATTTTGGTACTGCATCCATCAGCGGCGGTATCGCTAGCAGACACCCACCACAGGAGAGCTTCTTGCAAAAGTTTTCGAGTGTAGCAGATGCAACAAGAGAAATCGAACTAGGCAGCTTATCGTTATCTTCAGGCAATACAGGTGGCGAATTCAATAAGCCCTTTTTGAGCATGGGTGTTGGCGGTTCAAGAGCAAGTGGATCATTAAATGAGAATTTGAATATGCCAGTGCCAAGATCTTCTAGACACCAATCAATTAGTGATAAAATTGACACCTACAATAGCAACAATAGCAACAATAGCAGTAGCGTCAGCAGTAACAACATTGGTAACAGTAACAACATTGGTAACAGCAGCAGCAGCAGTAGCAGCAGTAGCAGCGGCAATAACAACAACAACAACAACAACAACAACAACAACAACAACAGCTCACCAATTCAGAATAGCGCAGCAGTCTCAGTCAACTCAGACTTGAACACAAATTTCAATGTGCATGAAAGTAACAAGACTTCAACTGGTCAATCTACCACCAGCCACATTCCTCAAACATTCTGGAACCCTGCTACTGTGACTTCGTTTACTCCAGCAAATAACACAGCCAACTACTTTTTGGATGGTACTATAAAGTCTACAGAACCTAGCCCCCAGCTCCAACCACCCATGGTCCCACCTCAGTCCTTTTACGGCCACATGCAAAATCAGCAACCACAACAGCAACAGCAACAGCAACAACAACAACAACAGCAACAGATGCCACCTATAAATGGATCTCATTCTCACGCTGCGCCTCCACCACCACCTCCGTTTATGGTTCCCTCCCCACCTCCACCACAGTTTATGGATCCAAATATGTACCATATGATGTATGGAAACTTTTTTCCATTTCCATTAGCACCAATTCCACCACCACCTCCTCCACCAATTATAAACGATTCTGAACAAGGCGCAACATCAGTATCTTCCGAAGATAAGGAAAGGGAGGAAACCGAGAAAAAGAGTACCAAAACAAATGAAGAGGAAACAAGACAGAATGAAAATCCCAATGCCAAGACAAGCTCTACACTGAAGAATGGCTTGCCTAAACCCGAGGAAGGGAAAGATGAATATCAAAATGGTGCCGGTCCCATTGGCGTTGGTCTTATAAATAGACAATATTCGCCTGCGGCATTCATGTTCCCTCCATTCCATCCATTTGCAATGTATCAACATTCCCCAGGTATGATGAGTCCCGATAATCTCAAGAGTGTTTCGCCTCAGGAAGCAGCAATGGGAATGCCCACAATAGAGCGCCACAACGGATTACCACATCACAAACTGTCACACCATTCCTCGCACAAGTTGTCTCCCCCACCCAAGTCATCTTCGGCTCCACCAAGGGACCTGAAAAATGCAAGCGGTAATAATGGTAATGGTCATCCGCAAAAGAAGAAAAATGCCAAGGGTAAAAACGCAGGTAGTGGTAATGGTGGTAATGGTGGTAATGGCAGCGGTGGGGGCTCTCATATATACCGCTCACCATTATTGGAAGAGGTTCGTTCAAACACAAAGAATAAGGACTACACTTTGCGTGATATCTTTGGACACGCTGTTGAATTTACGAAGGACCAACATGGTTCACGTTTTATCCAGCAGAAGCTACCCACTGCATCCGAAGAAGAGAAGGAAGTGATCTTCAATGAGATTCGAGACATTACCTATGATTTAATGACGGATGTTTTTGGAAACTACGTTATTCAAAAGTACTTTGAACACGGTTCCAAGATCCAAAAACTGATTTTGTTGAGCCATATGGTTGGCCATATCTATGAGCTTTCATTGCAAATGTATGGATGTCGTGTTGTCCAGAGAGCGCTTGAATCCTTAGAAGATGTCGATGATCAGATGAAGATTATCAAAGAGTTGCGTGATTATATTTTAATCTGTTCTAAGGACCAAAATGGTAACCATGTGATTCAGAAATCGATCGAGAAAATCCACCCCTTTGACAAGATTAGGTTTATTCTCACAAGCTTGGAGAATCAAATCTACCACCTCAGTACACACTCATATGGTTGTAGAGTTGTCCAAAGATTGCTCGAGTATTCAAACAAGGAGGACCAAAAGATGATTATGCAAGAGTTGAACAAATATATATATTATCTTATTCAGGACCAGTATGGAAATTACGTGATTCAGCATATATTGGAGCAGGGAACTCCAGCGGAGAAAGAAGAGGTTTTGACTATAGTATTGGGCAATGTGGTGACTTTTTCCAAACACAAGTTTGCTTCTAATGTTATCGAAAAATGCATAAAGCATGGTGATGTACAGCAAAGAAAACGTATATTGCACGAGGTGATGTTGGGCAATGAAGCGGAAGACGATATCAAGAATAGCAAAGATAATGGAGGAGAAAACGTTGAAGTTAGCGACGACTCACCATTGGCACTTATGATGAAAGATCAATATGCAAATTATGTCATTCAGAAGTTGGTTGAGGTTTTGGACTCAAACTACCCCGAAAAGAAACAGTTGGTGTTGAAGTTGAGACAGTACTTGAAACAATTGTCCGATATGAACAATTTTGGAGGCAAGCATTTGGCGAGTGTGGAGAAGATGATCATGATGGCAGAAACCGCTTTTGACCAGAACTGATGAGGAGGGACTTGTTTCGTTGTAAGAGTCCTCCTTTTTTTTTTTTAATTTTTTTTGTCTAATTGACGCTACTTTATTCCAAAATTAGAAAATTAGAAAATTAGAAAAGAAGAAAAGAAGAAAAGAAGAAAATGAAAACGAAAAAGAAATTTGAAAATCTAAATAACATTGTATATAAAACGTGAGTGCCTTTTGCAAGACACTTTATAATTGACCCTATTTGTTTCTATTTTATATTTTAGACAATCATTTTTTCTTTGTAAGATTAGCTTTATTAGTAAGCACGAAAATCGTCTTCGTATATCACGGTTGATAAAAGAAAAGGGCCTTTTCAACTCCGTTTTGAACTCACTTTTTTTTTCTTATCATTTCTGTTTTTTATTTTAATTTTTTTTTGAAAAAATGTAGCAAAAAAAAGCAAAAAAACATTGACGATGATAAGCTTACTAGGTCTTTTGCCCCCCCCCCCCCCCCCCGCCTCTCGTTACCAAAGCCTTTTAGCGAAGTTGAGGTCTACATGTTAGTTGACTGAAAACATTTTATACCCGTCATCGTTATACAATAAGTTATTTTCATTTTCAAATTTGTTTTTCTTTTTTTTTTTTTTTAAAAAAATAAAATATATCTTACCCAGAAAAAAAATCAGTATTATTTAAAGGATCGTAGTAAATTCCACTTGAATGTGTTCCAATGATTTATATGTTCTGCACGTTCAATAAGTGAGGTTTTCGTCAACTCACTCAGTCGATTTGCACAGTATTCTCTATAGAATTCCTTAATTTGTGTAAACTTCACTTGCAATGGTGAGCCTTGGATTTTTAAGGTATCATAAAGGGCCATCCATTGAAGGATATCAAACTCACCAACATTCAAGATTTGGTCGTGAGTAACCAATTTGCATGTTTCTACTCCGCCAAGAGTACCAGCACCAGCACCAGCACCAGTACCAGTACCAGCACCAGTACCAGCACCAGCACCAGTACCAGTACCAGTACCTGAAGCACTCGCCGCACTACTGCCTTCTGATAATGGTGACTTAGGAGGCGCATACATTTCCAATTCCTCTTCGTGCATGTTTTCAGAAAAGATTGAAGTTTGGTTTGATTCAGTGTTTGAGCCCACAAACGCCTCAACTACTTTTGCAAACCTGTCGACTTTGAGACTGAGTAGTGATGTGGCACTACTAATTTCGGATTGTGGGAAGGACGACAAAGAAGTTGAAGCAGCGTTGGTATCAAATTTAGTGTTTGTCTCTTCACCAGCAGCGTTTCCATTAGCTCGGCTGTTATTGTTGTTGTTGCTGCTGCTGCTGCTGCTGCTGCTGCTGCCGCCGCCGCCACCGCCCTTGTTCAAGCTCAGTCCGATTGAACCACCGGGGTGTTTCAACCCAAACAACTTTCTTCTTTTGAACAAATCGTTTTCAATCAATTCAGACAACGCTAAAATCACTGAATCTGCTAAAATCAACGACAACGTGGTTGACACTGTTGGTGCTGGTAAGCCATGTATTGCTTCTTCATTGTGCATGGGCAGTAGCTCTGCATATATTAGACTGCGAATGCGTCCACTTTTCGAAAGCTTCGAGACTTTGTTGCACGTGAGCAAGATGATAGGAAGGTCTGTTGACAAGTGCGGCAACAAATTGAGAAGCTCGGGGGTATTCCCCGACGAGGTTAGCATTATCAAGCAATCAAGCGACTCATTGATCATCCCCAAATCGCCATGCAATGCTTCTGATGGGTGCAAATTGCAACTTGAGATGCTGAGCGAGTTCAAAGTCGCGGTTAGCTTTGTTGCCAACTTGTGAGATTTTCCTATACCGCAAATAATAATCTTACCTTTCCGTTGGTATGTTTTGAACATGAGGGCAATGGAGTCGAGTAAATTGGTTATTGAGAACTCATCTGTCTGGTATTGGTTGTATAGATTGTTCACGGCTTCGTTTTCCAACCGTAGCGTGTTTGTGATTGAATTCAAGGAGCTTTGTACAAAAGCCGTTGTGAAATTGTCTGATGCAGTGGATGAAGAGCTATGAGGTCGATTGATACTATGGCCGATAGATTTGTGTGTGGTTTCGGGGTTCTCTCCTGCAACTGCTAGTGACACTGTAGAGTCTTCCTTGGTGAGAAGCAACCCTGCTACATCATCACCAATCTCTTCTTTTGTAGGTGATTGAAATGGACTAGTCATGAGTAATAAGTCTTGTTATGTAAAAAAGTGGTGTCCCCAGCAACAATACAGAGGAGGGGGGGAGGCGAAAAGAAAATCAACAGAATTTAGACGTGCTGGTGCGAACCCTCAATAGTAAATGATGGTGATGGTGATCTGGTTGCTGTTCTATAAACCCTTGTGCTTTAAGCTTTGGCTATAGGTCTCCTATGAGCTAATTGTTTGGCTAATCAAAGCTATTGACTCGCTTTCTATTCTTTTTTGATTTTTTTTTTAAAAAATATGTAATGATTTGGTAATTAAACGCGTTTCTGTCGTAATAAATTGCAACGCCACACCTTCTGTAGAATGTTTATGTAGGTGCTGGACTTGTCCTTGAACCACCACCAAAAGAAAGAAAGGGAAATGCTGATATTCTGTATGTTGAAGCAAAAAAAAAAAAAAAGAAAAAGACTATCTTTCAACTTCTAATCTACACGAGGAAAAAAAAATGGCTCTAGCAAAAGGTGATTAGACAAAGGACATTGTTTTGCACGATCTGGATACTTGGTCAGAATATATATATATATTTGTGTGTTTAAATATATGTATCTTTATCTCAGTATATCTGGTGTAGTTGGAATCTCTGTAATATGTCAGATGAATCTTAGTTGAAATTTCTTTTGCATTTGAAATCTCTTGTCTGTTTGTGTGGTCTTACTTGACTGTTTAGCTGTCTGTCAGCCTAAAACTGTTTTTTTTTCTTTTTCTTTTTTTTTTTTTTTTTTTGCTCAGTCATTTGTTTATTAGCTCTATTTTTTTATTTTTTATTTTTTATTTTTTATTTTTTTATTACTGTTGTTGTTGTCGTTATTGTCGTCGTCGTCGTTGTTGTCGTTATTGTCCTTCTCTTTACTCATAATAAGTGGTAAGGATTAATAAGCAATTCCTTACGAATGATACTACTAGTGCCGATGATGGAAATTATAACCATTCTTTTATTTTGTTCTTTTTTATTTTTTATTTTTTATTTTCACCCTCAATACTTGCACTAAGCTTGAATGATCTAAAGTAATAGACGGAGTTTAGAGTGCTTGCTAACCCTTGAATTATCAGCACCAGCAAAACACACACACACACACAAGAACCAAAGAGAAGGACAGCGTTGGGAACTGGGAACGAAGAAGGAAAAAGTTGAAGAGCACGTGCATTGTAGAAATGTTGTGGCAGCGTTTTTTCTTCTTATCAATACTGCTCCTTTTCTTCTCTTCTGTAATTTCCGTTATTCGGAGAAAAACATTTGGCAAGAGAAAGGAAAGCGGGAGCGATAAGGCGGAGCTATCTTGCTTAACTAATAATTTTTCATTACAAAGGGACTATTCGAAAGAGAAAAAAAAAAAATAAATTAAAAATACAGAAAACAAATCAAGTTCGGAAATACGGGTAGATTTATCCGATAATACTCTGACACAATAGTATAAAGAAACTATATCAAGATATTGGGGACAACTAAACGCACATCGTACCAAAGCACTTGTGTGGAAAAGAAGTAACCTTGCTTGAATTGGAAAAAAAATAATAATAATAAGAAGAAAAAGCAAAAGCAAAAGCAAAAGCCAAAGAAAAAGAAAAAGAAAGACGATGAATAAAGGGAATGTAAGTGGTGGTGGAGGGAGAAAGAGGAGAAGAGAAATAAAAGTGGCAAGTGGAGACAGAGAAGCAACCTAGCAATCGTTGCTAATGGCAAGCTACAAGGAAGTTCATTTTGAGAAAAAAAAAGGAATGGAAATTGCAAAAGGGCAAGTCAAGTCAAGTCAAGTCAAGTTAAGCCAGAGCAAGTCAAGGTAAGTCAATGCGGGAAAGAGCAAAAGAAAGATTATAAAGAAAAACCCAAAGTGGAAGAGAAAAAGCCAAATTTCAAACGATTCATTCTGATTTGCTCTAATTTGCTCTGATTTGCTCTGGTTTGCTCTGATTTGCTCTAATTTGCTCTGATTTGCTCTGATTTGCTCTGTCTTCTCGTACCTTATCTCTAAGGCAAAGCCGCACACGCGTTAGAAGAAAGAAAGAAAGAAAGAAAGAAATAAGTAAATAAATAATTAAACGACTACTACGACGACGACGACGACGAGGCAAGGATGATGATGTATTTAAAATTAATATTCAATACTACGATTGTATTGATCTACCCTTCCCCCCGCCCTTCCTCTGCACCATCTCATTTCTTTGTGGGGAGTTTTTCTTTTTTTTATTTCTTTGCTACTATTGCCGCCTCATTTTTTAAGTTTGGTGTTATTCACTTTTGTAGCAAATCTAAGCGAATTGAGCGTTTCGTTGAAATCAGATTGCAACGGCGATACATTAACAAACATTAGCGTCTTGGAGTTGCCTCCAAGACTATGTTTTAGCAAATATGTCAACTTGGAGTTTCTGTAGGGAATATGCAAAGCCTGGGATGAGTTGATCGAGGAGATAACGTCCCCTAGCGAAGATAAAGACTTGTTGATCGCCTGTGTCTCCTTCAACCGCTCTCCTTCAACTTGCGAAACATTAATACGTTCGGAGCCAGCCAAATCAATCAAGTTCAATGTTCCATACGTCTTGATGTTACTAGAAACATTGATCCCATGAACATCAAGTATAAAAATAGAGTGTGATCGCGATGATTTGTCGTTGGATTTCGTTGCTGCAGTTCTTCTTCTCTCGTTGACTTGCTCTAATACCGAGTTAGCTTGCTCCGGCGAAGTGATTGGTATAGTGGTGACATCACTGATGCTCGTCTTGCAACTATCATCATCGTGCTTGATCTCATGCTTGTGCCCAGGTCGAGGATTTAACAAATCAACAATGTTTTCATTATAAATCTCTATGAACCTGCCCGACACTTTATACCTCCATTGCTGATGGTGTTGTTGGAACTCATCGATGTCGTTGAATATCTTGGCTATTGAAAGTGGAATCATTCCAGTCTGAGGCGTTGACATTGTATAGGTCTTTCCAGACCCTGTTTGGCCATATGCAAACACGCAGACATTTTGGCCATCGATGCAGCATTGTATAAGTTGCGAAAACTCTTCGAAGATGGCCTCATTACTCTGAGACATGGAGAAAATCTTGTCAAATTGGAATTTAAAGGTGCTGCTTGTGTTTGAAATCCCAATATTGTTCTTGGTCATGGTTAACTCCTGTTTGCCTTCGTCGTTGATGTTGATGTTGACATTGGTATTGGTATTGGTATTGCTTTTGATACCATCACCGCCATTATCACCGTCATCATCACCGCCATCATCATCATCATCATCATCATCGGGCAAGTCAAATTGGATCAACGATGATCCCGGGCTTACTGCTCTTATTCGACAGAAAACACGAATATTCCCTTTGAGTTCTTGAAGCTGAGAATGCAAGATTCGACGCTTAAAGTCTTGGTCGATTAGTTCTTCTTGCATCCTTTTGATTTCAAATTGCATACGCTCAGATTCTTCAGCCCTCAACACCGACGTTTGCTTAAGCGAGGTTATGCGTGCTTTATTTGCAGATATCTGAGTTTGGAAATCTTGCAACTCTTTTTCTTTGTCACTGTTTTTGGTGCTCAATTGTGCCAATAGTGACTGGTATCGACCAAGATCCTTTTCTAGTTTTGGGATATCCATTTCAGTTAATACATTTGTCTGTTTTTGTAGATCCAAAATAGATTGTTCAATTTGTTCCATACTTGACTCGTTCAGTTGAAGCTCTTTCTGCAAAGTTGTCTCCATTTTATCAGTTTCCATTAATTTTTGTTCTTTGAAGAATGCTACATTCTGTTGGTAACTTTGTTGCAATAGATCTTTTTCTTCATTCAAATCCACTAATTTCTTGTTGAGCTCATCAATCTCATTATCATATTTTTCCTGTTTTTCCGCCATAATTTTTTCAATCTGCAGAGCTATGCTTTCTTTTCGTGCATGGAGTCGTTTCTGATGCCGAATCATCATTTCCTGACTTTTGATATCAAATTTCTTGCGCACTTCGCTCAATGAAATTTGCTCATAATCTCGGAGACTTTCTATATTGCTTTTAAGCTTGCTTAATTCTCTTTCAAAAGTCATATATTCATTTTCGATGGTAAAGTTATGCAAGAGTTGTGTCTCTGTTTGTGTGGTTAGTGTAACCAGCTCGGTATTTAAACTATCCAACTCCAATTGTTTCTCGTAGATGAGTTGACGTAGTCTATGCAGTTCTGATATGGGCCGCAGCAAGTTTTTGTTGGTGGATGTAGTTTTCCGCATCTTTGACAAAGGGTTCGATGTGGGAGCAGATGTAGATACAAATCTAGTAGATAGCTGTGGAAGTCCAGGTTGAGCTTTAGATGGAGGTGGTGAATGTGAATGATTAGAAAACCTTAAATGGCTTTGCGGTCGAGCATACTCCATTTGCACTGATTTGCGTTTATTGACAGCCTTATTTTCATTTTCCTTATTAGCAATATCAAACACAGTCATTATTTTCTATTCTATTCTATTCCTTTCTTTTGCTTTCTTTTTTTTCTTCTTTTTATTCAAGAGAAAAAAAAACAAGAGAAAAGGGCCAGTGTTTTGCAAATACCAAGGTCCAATTCTTAGTTTCAAAGAGGTTTGTTTATGTTTTAAAGATGTTTCGAAAATCAAAGTTCCACAAAGAGCGATCCCTCCTTTCTTCGTTACCCGCACCTTTATTTTTTATTTTTTATTTTTTATTGTTTAACTTTTATTTTATTTATTTAAATAAAACACAAAATTGTAAAACAGCAAAAACGTGTGATGAGATTCGAGAAATTCCAAAAGGACTCTAAAGGTATTTCTGTAGCATTCCGTTGAAACGAATATTTAAGATATATACCAGTATTGAAATCTAACAGTTAGTTCAATATACAATACATAGTAATACAAATGCCACAAGGTGTCAAAGTAAAGAAAAGCAGTTTGAAGCCTAGTAAAGCGGCTGTGCAAAATAAAGCCAAGGTTGCAGTAAGCAAAGATTTGAGCAGCCCGAGCTCATCGGAGGATGAATCATCTCAAGATGGGGAACAGATAGATTCTGAAGAAGAAGAAGAAAAAGAAGAAGAAGAAGAAGAAGAAGAGGAAGAAGAATTATCGGAATTGGATGAAGATGATGAAGTAGACGTTGCAGATGTTTCTAGTGGTGATGAAGATGAAGACGAAGAAGAAGAATTGGAAGCGGAAGAGGACGACGACGAGTTTCCATTGAAGAAGAAGCAAAAGAAGAATAGAGATGATGGGTCTGAGTCATTTGCCAATGCATTCAACTCGATCATCAACTCCAAATTGAAAGCTTATGACAGGAAAGAGCCTATACTAGCGAGGAACAAAACCACGTTGAAGAAGCTTGAGAGTGAAAAGTTGGAGCTTAAAGCGAAGAAGGCGTTGCTTGCAGAGAAGAAGCAATTTAAGGATAAACATAGAGTGAAACAGCTTTTACCGGTGGTTGGTGAGGGAGAAGATCCTCTGCAGGTGCGACTGATTTTGGATAAGGAAAAACAGATGAAGAAGATTGCTCAAAAGGGTGTTGTGAGGTTATTCAATGCTATATTGGCGACACAAGTGAGGACGAATGTAGAGGTGTCAAAGGAGAAGGTGGGCCAGGCAAAGAGGGAGGAGTTGATGAATGATGTCTCAAAGGAAAAGTTTTTAGACTTGATTGCTGCTGCTGGTGAAGACTGATCTAATATACATCCAGTTAAACGAAAAAAAGTGTATTCTTTATTTCTTTGTTACCTTTTTTTATTTCTTTTTCTTTGTTTCTCCTTCTAAATTCTTGTTAGATTTCTTTCTTCCAGTTAATCAAAAGTTGCTGAAACTAGTTTATAACGTTTTCAGAAGACGAAAAGCGTGAGTTGACATATACATATACATATACATATACATATACATATATATATTATGTGTGTTTGTGAATGGAAAGCAAATCACGTGACCAAAAGTAAATATCATATCTAGTAACCAAGTGTATTATAACGAGGAAACGAAAATAAAAAGAAAATGAAAATAGAGAGACATTGATGAGGAAGATGCACTAGAAGGAACACATCAGTTATCTTTTAAACTGAAAAGACGTTTACCTGTATTTGTGTTAAGCTGTATATAGTTTTCGACTTACATTTAAGCAGCGGTGGAAGGAGAGTTGGAGAGGGAGAGATGGGTGGAGAGATGGAGGCGTGGAGAAATGGTGGTTGTGTATGTAAGTGTGTAAGTGTGTAAGTGTGTAAGTGTGTGTGTAAGTGTGCAAATGTAATAAATGAAAATATACTCTGAGCAAATATGTTGTTTCCATTAACGACAAAGAGAAACTTTCTCTCTTTATCTCGTTCTCTCTGTTTCATTTTCTCCCCCTTTTCAATGTATTTGTGAAGTAAAGTTTTGTAACTAGCAAGGTTCACACTTGAAAAAACAAAAGTAACAACACTTCTAGTGAAGAAGGAGAAGAAGAAGGGTTATATGCCATACCCACTAACACAGTATTGGACATGACCAGAGCAATGATAGTATATAAACAAGTACATCTCTCTCTCTCTCTCTCTCTCTCTCTCTCTCGCAACTCTCAACCACTCTTTCAATTTGTTTCGAAAATAATAATAATAACAACAACAACAAGAACTTCAGAAAAGAAAAAAGTCACAGCGTTGGATCCTGATCTCCGTCCTACTTACATGATTATATAATGCTCCAGCTTTCTTTTCAATCAAAGATTAATTGCAGTCTAATGACTACACGATGTTGAACTTCTGGTTCACCTGGTATTTCGGTTATTCTTCAAAATATATTGTTATCTCGTTTGTTTCCGCCTTACTTCTTATTTTCTTTTTTTTTTTTAATTTATTTTCAATTTATTTTCAATTGGTTTTTGGAGATAGTTTGGACTTTATGAGTGATCAAGAGTATGGATTAGCATAGTTGACCACAACTACCAAGTACCAATACTACTACTACTACTACTACTACTACTACTCTACTGCATTTGGTGAACGAAATAATCACGTGCAATAACAAAAAAATTTAATAATTGTGGAGAATAAAAATAATGTGGAAAAGTTAGAAAAGTACGGAACAACAGGAAAAGCTAGTTGCAAGTTGCAAAAGCAATTACCAGAGCAATTACCAGAGCAATTGCAAGAAGTAATAGTAAGGGTCAACTAGGTGGTGTTTGTTTAGCCCTTGCTTAGTTTGCTATTCTTCCAGAATATGAAACTGAGCAATAGAGCCATTTTTTCCGTTTGCGGAGAGGAAGAGAGAGAGATATTTCGGAAGGGGTATGAGCGTGGGTGTCGTCTACCTTGTATTACTAATTCACCACAATACACGACCACATACAATTTACTCTTAGTCACACACACAATCACACATTATTACATCACTTGGATTGAGTTGGGGGGAATAGAGAACGAGAGAGGGGGGAGAGAAAGGAGAAAGGAGGGAAAAAAAGAGAGGGTTTGTTTATTTAAATAAACCACAACTTTTCCATCTTTGATTTTCCACAGCCAATATTTCCTTTTTGCTTTTCTCCATACATTTCCATCATCAATTAACAAATTTATAACATTACAATGGTCAAAGCAGGTATGTAACAACACAATTGAACCAAAAGCAAAGGCCAATTGATATCCAATTGACTCAAACACACTTGGCTCATTGTTGGCATTCGCAAGATTTTCCCTACTTTTCATTTCAATTCAATTTAATACAATTCAATTTACTTCAATTTACTTCAATTCAATGCAATTCAATTTAACGCCACAGTCATTATATCGTTAAATCAACAAAAGAAACCACTATTTTAGATATTTCCTTTTTCTTTTTGTTTTTTGAATTTTCCAACGAAGCACTCACACCAAAACCAACACCAAAACCAACATCAAAACCAACACCAAATCCAACACCTGAGCCGCCTTTTAGTATATCCACAATTGTGTCTACATTTTGTTCAAGGCCCGATTTGTTTTTGTCTTTCTTTCTTTGTTTGCTTTTTTCTTTTCTTTCAATTACTAACATTTATAAATTACAGTCGCAGTCGTTAGAGGTGATTCCTCCGTTAGCGGAGTTGTCAAGTTTGAACAAGCTTCAGAATCCGAGCCAACCACCATCTCATGGGAAATTGAAGGTAACGACCCAAACGCATTGAGAGGTTTCCACGTCCACGCCTTTGGTGACAACACCAACGGTTGTACCTCTGCTGGTCCTCACTTTAACCCATTCAGCAAAACACACGGTGCACCAGAAGATGACGAGAGACACGTCGGTGACTTGGGTAATATCTCAACCGACTCCAAGGGTGTTGCCAAAGGTACCAAGCAAGACTTGCTTATCAAATTGATTGGTAAAGACTCAGTCCTCGGTAGATCTGTTGTCGTCCACGCTGGTACCGATGATTACGGTAAAGGTGGTTTCGAAGACTCCAAGACTACAGGTCACGCAGGTGCTAGACCAGCATGTGGTGTCATTGGTCTTGCCGAATAAATTTGTGATAGTTTTCATTTGTAGCTTTTATAATTTCAACAACAATGATTTATAAATAATTCAAAAAACACGAAGAAGAGTAAAGAAAAAAAAAATAATATAAGAGAAAAAAAAGTAAAAAAGTAAAGAAGGAAAAGAAAAGAATATGTCTTTGTATGCCAGTTATTATTGCACTTCAAAGGAAGCCAAACACTCTCTGCTTTCTAATTTCTAGTACTAGTTTTGTCAGTATCTCTTTTCAATATCTTAAAAAAAAAACCAAAGGAACAATATTGATTGATTGACTATTTCATTTTTTTTCTTTTTTTATATTACAACTTTTATATAAACAAGAAAGATCCCTTTCCCCTTCCCCCCGCTTGTGATCAGTTGATTTCTGAGTACATTTGAAAAGCTCGATTTCGGTAGTTAGAACAGAATCAGTATATTTGATATATAGACCAGCAAACTGCGCACAAACTAGACACAAATCAAACACATATTGATCAACACACACACACACACAAACATTTTGCATTTAGGAAATGAGAGACGGATCATACTCCTATATCCATTTTACACATCAGAATCAGGTCCAGTTTATGGAATCATGGCAGAATGAGCCACTTCAATATGATGACGTGGATATACCAGCTCAAGCAAACGGCATCACTTCAGCCAATGGTGGCGTTGGTGATGGTAGTGGCAGTGGAGCAGACTTTTTAAACAATACTGAAGATGGAGATGCTGGACTCATGGGCACAGACTCTCATGAAATATCATCCAACTTCAAAAGTCGCATGACAGCAAGGCAAAAAAAACAGTGGATGGACTTGGCATTACATGAGAGTTTCAAATCAGATTTGAAAAAGTTCAAGGACTCGACTATTCTACCCAACATGATTAACAATGGTGGAAAATCAGAATTAGGGATTGATTCCAGGAATGACCATCAATCAAATTCCATCATTGAGAACTAAAGCGTTTGATAAATGAAAAGGAGATGAACCGGATAAATCAGACGAAAAAGGCTCTCCTACACATATGCAAGCCAACAAACAACAGAAACTTAAAGTGAAACAAGGTGATGGCACACTTTGTATTTCCCAGTTCCCAGTTCCCAGTTCCCAGTTCCAATTTATTATTTGTCATTTTTCATTAATTAATATATTTCTTGTTTATTTCACTTTCCATCTATAAACTTTACCTAAATTTAAAGAATCGATCAGCATAGCTAGGATTGAAATCGGTTCGTTTACTGATATACTGCCTCACAGTGTATGGTTTCATTTGCGATAATTGCCCCTCTGTGACCAACGAGTTGACCAAATCCGATTGCACTGTAAACAAATTGCCAATTTCCTTCAAAATTTGAAACTTTTCCGACAACAGTGGAATGTTCCACTCATCAACTCGACTTTGATACTGGATCACATCTCTTGTTAGCACAACACCTCCAATAGAGTTGACCGCAAATTTCTTATAATGCTCAAGCAACTGCTGTAAGAGTCCATGCCCAATTGCAACCAAAAAAGTCTCCAAATTAGAACCACTCAATGCCATGCTGACATTTGCGTACATTTCTTCAAGGAACCCACTCACCAACTCGCACGCTTCGGTGTCCTCCTCGATCTTATCACATACAAAATCTTTCTTCTTTTGCTTGTTCAACAAGCCTTGTATTTGCGTGAGTGAGTACTCAATGGTCTTTTTCAAGAGCAAATTAATGCTCTCTTCATGTCTCTTGACAAAATCGTTGATCAAAGTTTTGGCTTTGCTTTTCGCCACGGGCAGACTACCCAAACACGGGAATATAATCTTTTTTGCTGATGTAGACAAACAAAATAAAAGCTCCTTTTTGAATTGGATCGAGTAAAGACTTAAAAAGAAATCCAGACTTTGTAATTGTACCTCCTCGCGCACCGAGAGTTTGTCAAAATTGGAAATCAATATTGTTAATGCAGATACTGCATGCTCGGGAACACGCAGTGGTAATACCTCCAACATACGCCCTATAGACTCAGCAACCGTTTTAATAAGTGTCTCAATAACCTCAATTGCAGCAAGCTCGTCCTCCTCAAGTTCTAATTTCGAAATACCACGTTCGTCCTGTCTTTTTTCACCAATCTTGGTTTTCACATATTGCTTAAACTGTGCCAATTTCTTTCTCTCATTGGCAAATGCAATATGTTCATCTTCCGAAGAAGGTGCTGTATTAATCGTCTCATACTTTGACTGGTATGAAAAAGCCACGGGATCAAATCTCCGGAGTGTCGAATCAATGGTCTCTTCAATATTCCTATACTCTTCGGTAAGAAGTACATCATCGCGAATAAACTCCAGAAAGAGATGCGTATATGCCTGGTCCATTGCAGCTAATAGATTTCCATCCTTATTGAAATCCTCTGTCACTAAGTAGTCCTTAATCTCATGAGTAAACTCAAATATCACTTTCTTCAACACCCCTATAGTCTTTAAATAACACAAAGTACCAACTTCACGAGCTCTTGCCAATACTCTCGAAACCTGGTCCTTGATAACACCATCGTATAGTCTTTGTACAACCATAATCAAAACCATATCAGGATCATTAAAAATCTTTTTACTGATACGTGCTTTCGACTTGATTTCAAACTTGACATTGAGATAAAACTCTCGCAACCTTGACTCCAATTCTTGAGTGTCGCTACTTGTCACGCCAACATTGTCAAATATTCCTTCATCCAAGCTATTGTTAATTGCATTTTTGCTCACAAATGTCTCAATCAAGTTTACTCCATCATTGTAGACAAACAACACTGTTGCAATGGTGTTCATTCTCTTGATATCAACATTACCATCAGTACTTTCATCTCCTTGCAAAAGGGTTTCAAAATTGTGCAAAAGCTCATTTTCCATATTTTTGCCATACGCCTCAACGTCTTTTAAACACTTGAGAGTCTTTGGAAGTGCTTCGTCACTTATTCTACTCGCTAGTTTCATCAACTCTTTCACCGACTTTGCACATTTGACATTGTCTTCAACTTTAGCACTGATTTTCAAAGTGTCAAGATGAGGGTACTCACCCTTTGTATAGAATCCATGGTATGCCCTAATGAGGAATATAATCTCCTGCGATTTATCCCTTGATGATGAAATCTTATCCATAGTGACACCCAAGGGATTGATCTTGCTCGAGACTTCTGATATTTGCTTATCCAAATAATTGAACTTATCCGTCGTCTCCGCAATCTGTTGACTTAGTCCAATGACATTCTCAGAATGTCTCAATTCGAAATTATCCACTTCAATTTCACTCTTAGACTCTTGAGTCTTGGCATCAGCACTCAACTGATTCAATTCTCGCAAATTGCTCTCAAACGACCTGATATATGGCTTTGGGTCGAGGTAGGCTTGTTTGTTGATCTCGGCACCTTTTAAGTGGTGGTCTTTACTTATATTCTCAACAAATTGGTTGATTGACACCAGTCCTTCGTTGACGTACTTGTCGACATCGGGATTGCTTTCATACAAAGAAAACTTTGTACTCATTATGGGGAGTGAGAGATTGAAGGTAAATTTACTGGTTAATGAACAGCGGTGAATGGAGTTGGATTAATCTATCTGTAAGTTACTGGTTATCGTATATTGGTAGAAAGTAATCATGGATCGTAGCGCATGTTGTATTGACAAAAAGTGACGCAAAAGCAAAACACACATACATATTCTTTCACGCTAATTCTCAGTCTCATTCCCATTCTTCATCTTCCCCTCACATGAAACACAATCTCCCTCGCTCTCCACAATATATTCTAAAGTGTTAGCTTGATAAAGAGGGAGAAGGGAAGAGGGAAGAGGGAAGAGGGAAGAGGGAAGAGGGAAGAGGGAAGAGGGAAGAGGGAAGAGGGAAGAGGGAAGAGGGAAGAGGGAAGAGGGAAGAGGGAAGAGGGAAGAGGGAAAAGGGAAAAGGGAGAAGGGAAGAGGGAAGAAGTAAGCAAGGGGAAGAGAAATAGAGAATAGACAAGTATAGGACATCAGAGGATACGAAAAGAACTTCCACTCTAAAGCCGTAGTATAACCTCACAGCACGCTAGAGTGTATCCAATGGAACAAAATCTCTACACATGCCAAGCACTTGGTAAAACGTCTACTTTAGTTGCTTCCGTTTTATACTGCTTTGCTTTGTTTTGTTTTATTTTCTTCTCTTCTTTGAAATTTCTGAAAAAATAAGGATGTTCCTTTAAAATTTACCTATACATGAGATTTTGACCTAACCAAACCTAAACTAAACTAATTGAACATAACGTAACTTAGTTAGCTCTCAAGGTCAAGTGACATTTACCACAGTATTGTCTGTCCTTCATGTTAGCCATGAAAATACCGGCACCACAGGTTGGAGCTGGACATTCTCTTCTCAATCTCTCAACGTTACCGTCGTTGTCGACTTTGTAGTAGGTCAAGACAGCCAACTTGTGCTTTCTGTGCTTGTGCTTGATCTTCTTTGGGGTGGTGTAGACCTTCTTCTTTCTCTTCTTACCACCACCTCTCAATCTTAGGACCAAGTGCAAGGTGGACTCCTTTTGGATGTTGTAGTCTGAAAGGGTTCTTCCATCCTCCAATTGCTTACCAGCAAAGATCAATCTTTGTTGGTCTGGTGGAATTCCTTCTTTGTCTTGAATCTTAGATTTAACATTGTCGATAGTGTCGGATGATTCGACCTCTAAAGTGATGGTCTTTCCCGTAAGGGTTTTGACGAAAATTTGCATCTTGGCTTGTCTGCAGAAAGGGTGCTTCGTTCGTACCAAGAATGACTTGTTTTCGAAAAATGTAGAAAAATATCAGAAAGATCTCTCTTGCAAAGGTTTCGCAATTCTCTCCTCGCCTCCAGTAGCGCGAAAAAATTCAGAGGTGAGAGAGGGAGCACACACGAAGACTGTGTGCGTGAGAAATTAGAAGAGCACAAATTGTACTCCATTTCTATTTAGTCACGTGTATATTATAAAAATAGGGTTACCACAATTTTGCTTTCTTTTCTATTAGATTACATAATCGAAGTTTACAGTACCAGTGTAGTGGAGCATATTTACAATTGCAATTTTGCAACCGATAAACCCATCCTCCCTCATCAGTATCCCTTCCCTTTATTCCTCCGTTCGCTTTATTTCACCCTCTATTTTGTTTCTCCTTATTATCTGATACAATAGGTTGCTATTTCGTTTTTATAAAGACTAAGATTTTTTTTTTATCTATAGAGTATTTGAAACTGTATAATTGTATAATTGTATAATTGTATAATTGAGCCAATCAAAAAGTCTACAGGTATGAATGCATTGTCTATAACTACGAGTTTTGCTGCAGACACAACCCTTGATTGGTTCTCTAGTTGGTTGGGTTCATGGATGGAGTATTATTTGGGAGAAATTTGCGGGGGAGGCGATAGGGGTGTGACCGGTATCACCGTTGGCATTTTTTTTTCGTTCTTTTTTTTCCTTTTCTTTTCTTTTGTTTCTTTTCTTTTTTGTTGGTTTTTTTTGCAACTTTATTGTATTGAATGTAACATCGATAAATGTATATTCGCAGAGAAATTTACTAAAACTTTATTTGGCATCAAAAGAAAAGTGGTGGTTGAGTAAAAAGTAGTATGAGAAAGTAATATAAGCAAGGGGCTAGGCTATATTTAACCGTTGAGGGCGCGAGTGCGTCAAACCTTGAGTAGGTTTGTTTGTTTGTTTAATGTTTGATTGTTTGTCTGTTTATTAGTGTTGTTGATGCCGAGAAATCTAAAGCAGTGTTTTTTGTTTTGTTTTCAAAACTAGTTGGTCTTGTTCCATTGGCTAGAGTCCGACTTCAAACTTGTATTCCTATTTCGGACTAGACCATATTACCTTGGTGCTAACCACTTTTAGATCGCAGAATTAAAAAAGAACACGGAAACAAAATTTAGAGGCAAGGATAAAGGTCAAAATAGTATAAATGAGAATGACAGGGAAAGAACAACTATATAAAGAGGGGTAATATCGACCTTGAGTTTATTCAGTAGTTATTTCAAAAGCTTCCAGAACAACAACAACAACAACAACAACAACAACAAGTAAGAAAATATGAAGATATCCTCAATTTTGTCAATTGCCGCTTTAGCCTCAGTTATATCAGCTGCTCCAACTGTTACCGCACCACCAAATGCGGACGCTACCGATGGTACAAACTGGTCGACTTACCCCGCTGTCCCCAAAACAGCTTCAATCAATGGGTTTGCTGATAGAATCTATGACCAATTGCCAGAGTGTGCTAAGCCATGTATGAATCAAGATACCGGTTCAACTCCATGCCCATACTGGGACACTGGATGTTTGTGTGTTATGCCTCAATTTGCCGGACCCATTGGAAACTGTATTGCCAATAACTGTAAAGGCACCCCAGTCCAAACTGCTACTTCATTGGCTTCTTCCATTTGTTCTAGTGCAGGTGTTTGGTCTCCATACTGGATGATTCCACCAACCGTCAAGACCAAATTGGACTCTGCAGCTGCGGTAACTACCGCAGCTTAAATTCCTTCCTCACTCTACCGGCAAGGATACATACATACATACATACATATATATATATATATATATATATACAAGGAAAATAATAAATGTGTAGTGAATACATTTCAGAGATTGTACGATGTCACCAAATGTCTTTTTATTGAATAGCGTTGGATCTCTATGTTGCGAGCCGATTTTTACACACATTAGTAGTTAAATGAAGGTAAAAAAAAAAAGAAGGGAATAATGGGGTTATGTTTGTTATTTCAAAAATAGAGAAACGGGCTACTATTACTGTGATATAGTTTTCAGTATAAATATCCAATATAATATGCAATAAAATCTATCTTAAATAAATAATGTTATATACATGCTATGCAGAACCAATATGTTGGTGAATGTGAAAACAAAGTTGAATTGAAAGTTGAAATACCAAATAAAAAAGATAACAATGAACAGGAAAGCCAAGTAGTTACTCAATGTCCTGTCGTTTATGCCAATATATAAGTATCTTTATATATATATAGATACATTTACATATACATATACAAATACGTATATGCATATATATATGTATAATATGATATAATATAAGGGTAATTGGAAATTGGAAATTGGAAATTGAAAATTAAATAGCGAATGCTGTATGCTGATAATCGACAGTATCAAAGTTGCAAAAGATCCGTGTTATTATTGGGGTTGCTAGTCCAGTTCTCAAGATCTACTTGAAAACACCAGTCTCTTCCCATTTCTTTGTGAGGTTGTTCAAAACACCATCAAAAGCTAGTTTGCCCTTGGAGGCATTTTGGCCAAACCTTTCGATTGACCAATCCTCCAATTTGTCACAGAGCTTGGTGATGGAGGCAAACGCCGTGATCTCAGCACTTTGATTGAATGTGGTCTTGTGTTCAGGTAATTGCAAGTCTGGTTTGTAAATCACGGTCTCCTTCACCAATAACAAGTGGTTCATGGTGAGGTTCATTGACTTCATCACTAATGATTTGTTGTTCAAGTCAATTTCGGAAACTTCCCGCACATAACTAATTGACGCACCTCCAACAACAAAAGAAAGCCATTTAGGAATTGACTGTTTACATCCAATCAATCTCTCAGTTCGTAGTATATGGTTATCAACTACGGACCGGTTCAAAATATCGACTGAAATGACATGTGTGGAGAGCTCATTGGGATATTTCTGCCAGTTAGCTGCAGTGACTTGGTCCCAGGGGTAGTTGAATTCGTAATCCGATTGGAAAAACTTCATTATTGTTAAAGCACAAATATGGCGATCTTTGTATGTTGTTGTGGTATACGAGATATCAATAAGTAAAAGAAACTGATGGATATTGACTAATGGTCTTTGAGAGATTTTAGGACCTCTTTTATATCAAATTTTAGCGTCCTGCGAATTTCCTGCAAATTTCGCTTTTCGTGAATTTCTTTTTTTTTTTTATTTTATTTATTTTATTTTTTCTTATATATTTTTCTTTGTATGTTCTATTTTTTTTTTTATTATTATCTTTTTTACGCCTTATAACAGAACAATAAAATTACCCTTATCCTCGGCCGGAGATAAAAAGAACAAAAAAAAAAAAGAAAAAAACAGAAAGAAAGAGCAACGGTTGCTGGCGAGTCGTCATCTTGATCAAAACACAAGAAAGAGTTATTTGGGCAGCGTACATGCCTCCGAATTCTTCCTTCTTCCATATCCCTCCATCCTTGTAAAAAGCATGACATATGCACGATTTCGTCTTCCCTTTTTTTCTTCTCCATTCTTCTTCTTCTTCTTCTTCTTCATTTTTATTATGCCTTTTCTAATTTTATTTGTCTATTTCCACCTCTTCCTTCTGCTGTGGCTTTGATAAGCAAATTTTGTAAGATAAAAAGAAAACGATAATTATTAAGGCCGAAGCCGATCTTTTTTTCTTTTCTATTTTCTTTTTTTTTTTTGAGAAAAGCGAGTGTCTTGTGCCGAAAGATGTCATTACAGAACAAAATCGGCCAACACCTCTGCAGGGAGAACCAGCCTCTAGTATAAATTGACCATTCCCTTCTTTTTTAGTCAATCAGTTTCCAAATGTTGGGGCAACTCCGCCACTTGAAAGGTAAAAAATCTTCCTCTTTTTGTCTACTATCATTGCCAGTAAAAACATCAAAGTGTATATCTATCTAAATCTATCTAAATCTATCTAAATCTATCTAGTATATATGTAAAGTATTTGTTAAAACTGTTGAAAAAACATAAATTTGTTAAAATTGTAAATGGTGTAATTGTAAACAGTAAAGTGAAAGGTAAGTTGTAAGTTGTAGAATTTGAAGATTGAAAAAAGGAGAATTCACACACACAAACAAACAAACAAACAAACAAACAAGCAGACAACGAGAAAACAAACAACAAGAGGCAGAGTCTCAATCAACCTTGATAGCGACTGTCGTTCCACAAATCATAGTACAAATCTAACAAACACGAGCTACTCCAAGCTTGTGTGGGACTCGAGTCATGACAAAGCTCACCATCCTTATTAGTCAATTCTGTGAGACCTGCCCAGGGACTCTGCTTAATCCACTCGATATGATGCTGGATTCTTGTATTCAACAATGTAAACAACTCGTTGGAAGGCTTGTGTCCGTCGCTGTATGTATCGTCTTCTGCAAAATTAAAGTACAAAAAGGCTCTCAAAAAGTAACCATAGCACCAAACCCATTCTGGACCTTGATGATAGTTTCTTCCCTTGGAGGTGGCAAAATCGTCACTGTCAACAGAATTGTTATAATATGGGCGGTAGTTGTAGTGCAGCGGATCCAAAGTCCTGATTCCAACTGGTCCCCTAATGATCTTATCGGCGTTACGTATTGCAACCAATCCATGGTGTTTATCGAAAAGCTCTGGTGCTACACACATGGCAATAGGGAAGTTGGCCCTCAACTGGTAGTCTTCGTATGGCTTTCCAGATTTATACAAATCCTTGTAGATACCTCTTCTATTCACCAACGAACTATCAATATCATATTCGCCATCCTCATTTGCATCTTCAGGTACATAAAACTTTCTTTCAAAGTTTTCTTGCACCAATTGCTCCCACTCTTTAAGGGTAATCTTTGAACCGTTGGGTTTTGTAACCTCCTTGTGTTTAAATTGCCCCTTCTTGCTCAATTCATTCACCCATCTTAAAGCACTTTTCAATAAACCTTGGATTTCAACAGCTGCACCATCACGAGGAGTACCGGGGATACCTTTATTATGCGCTCTTTCACTCTCTCCCATCTTGTCCATCCAAGTACCACAATTGAGCTGTTGCCCGCCATGAACGAGTCCGGTTTCCCAATCCACTCCAACTTCGACATCAAACCCTTCAGGTTTCATTTGAGAATCAAGGTTAGGACCAGCATTTGCTTCGCGGTATTTAATACCTTTAGCGTGACGCTCCAATATCTCAAATATGATATCTTCAATCGAAGACTCATAGCTAAATGCCTCAGGATCATCGTATTTAATATATCTATCATCCAACGGAAATCTCCTAGAAACTTTTTCCTTCAAAATCTCTTCCCCCAGAGGGACATTAACAACATACTCTTGAATAGCCTGCAAGAAAAACCAAGCGGCATCTCTAGCATTATACCTCGGGTTACGTCCAGCATCCAAAAGATTAGGAATCAATCCGTGTTTCAAAGTCTTTGCAAAAGCGAGAATGTGTTGCTTAGCATCATCAAATCTCTCGGGAACAATCAAAAGCCCTCTAAAGGAAATGAAAACATCTCTTCCCCAACATCTCATGTAATCGTTACTGAAATGAGGCAAGCCTGCTGCAAGACAGGGAACTGACTTATCGGGCAACAACGAGGTATTGTTCATTGTTCCCACCATTTGCACACTTGTTAATGCCAAGCTCTGAACAAAATTGGTAGCAACTTGAATCTCCGGGGTGAGCAACCTCAACACCCTAAAACGAGCTGCTTCATAAGCAATGCCTATAATCAATGCAAAATAGTGGGGCCTCAAATAGTAAGGAACATTTTTAACAGCATCAAATCTCTCACGCAACCAAGTTTGGAACCGCTGCAAACCTTTTGAGCTCGATGCATACTTATCTAACCTATTAACAACGTAGTCGGCTGCCCAACTACCTTGACGGAAATGGTCGCAAATGGAACTTCCAAGGTTATTGGACCAAATAACTTCCTTCAAAGCACTTTGCCATCCTTCGAGACCAGCATACACCAAACGACCATACCCTGGAATATCATACACATCCTCCTTGCCTCCACTTGCATCCAACTCTTCTGGCGAACATCTGTAGAGTAAATTGTTGAGGTCATACAAATCCAAGTTTACTGATGCCTCAACAGCCCCTTTTCTCACATAGTCGTCCAATTTCTTGTCAACTCCTGGGATCTCTGTGGAAAAAACAGCAATAGACCCAGGGATAAATGAATCATTGACCTTAATGATGCTATCCCCATTCGCGTCTTCAACGGTTGGTGCTTCTATCTCTTCAACCTGTACTGGTATGCCCAGTAAAACCTTGTCATTCTTTTCATATTCACCAACCTTTTTCAATGTATAACTAAACTCATGCTTAACTTTAGTACCACCAAGGGTTGAGGGAGACAAAATTTGTTCGCCTTCGTGGTCTGTAAATTTCGTTCTCGCAATTAAAAACCATCCTTTACCACTTCGGGCGTTATACCTCTGGATCGTTATATATTGACCCTCATGATGAATGTACATCTCATGGTCACGTGCAATATCCTCGCTTTCCTCGGCCAACTGTTGTCTGATATTGTTTAGCTTGGCCTTGACCTTACCGATACCATTATTGACATTGTCGGAATCATCAAGACTATATTGTCTCTTTTCATCAACAACATTGAGAAGATGTGGATAGCACTCATCAAAACCATATACTGAACCAATTGCCGAAGAACAAAATGCAACCAATGCTGCATTTGGCAACGTATCTTCAACCGTTCTCTTTTGTGCAGGTGTTTCATTATCGTGGGTACAGTCCATAAATATGGCGTGTGGTGCCGTGCTAGTCAAAACCTTGGGGATCTCCATTTCAGTATAGCCACCATGGGAGCTGTCAAGCTTTGGCTCTTTGCTTGCAGGGTAGGAGAACTCACTCAATGGCAACCAAGTAAGTGAACCAATAGGCCTTCCACCATGTTTGTGAACCAATGTTGACAATTCTGCAACGCTCCATGCTTGCATAGCTTCTCTCACCAATGAGTTAAGCGCAAGCCTCTCGACAAAAATTTTGTCCATCTCTTCTGATCCAGAGAACAACTCGGCAATAACATACAAATCAGGGTTTACTTTTCTAGCTTCATCCAATAATCTCTCAGCAACTGGTAATGGGGTACTGTGACAGTTATCAATTCTAAACCCATTAAATACCCTAGCCATTTCCTTGGTGTACTCTATAATCCTATCCCACAATTTTGGCGAGTCTTCATACTTTGCTCCATAGCGCAATTTTACACAATCACCCCATACAATCACCTCTCTCCTCAAGTATGCCTTGGACTTGTTTGATGCAAAATCAACCAACGGGTTGCCACCCCAGATCCAGCCGTTGTTTGCGAGTGCCTGTTTTTTACCGTTGGCGTCGACAAATCTTGTGAAGTATGGTTCTGTTAACGGATTTTTTTCTGTAATCTTGCCCAATCTCGGTCCATTATCTGCCAAACGAAGGAACCTGATTCTATCGGCAACTTGTTGATCAATGGTTTTGACATCATCATCGTATTGGGCATAGAAGGGCGCATTGATCTCATCGACTATTTCACCAACTTTAGCTTTTAATGCATTTTCCTCAACAGAGTCCCCTAGAATTGCATACAAAATGGAAAGAAAACTGCGAGGGTTCAATTCATTCTCAAACCTGCGTCCTAATATAGCTTGCTTATTGTCACTGGCATTTTCAAGAGTATATTGAGCAATCTGATTCAAGTCATTGGTGTTGACACTGCTTGGAATCTGCGCCTTTGAGATGTCGCTCCCACTCTTGAAAGTGTCCAAAACTTTTTCAACTTCTTTTTTTCTATCAAATACATAGTATTGCCACAACTTTAGCTCATCGTGGACTTGGGACTTGAGTGCAGTAACAATTTTTTGAAGGTCGTCTTCACTCTCAATCGCGGTCGGCAAACCCAAATCTTCTAATTTTTCACTAAATTCCAACAATTTGGCATCGAGCTCAATAGCTGCATTGAGGTGAGGTGCAGTATCCTGAGTATAGCCAGATTCTGGTGCGGATTTCAACCATTCGGAGTTGTTTGCCGTGTGGTTCCACACTACATCTGTAATACTCAACAATTTGTTATCGTTCAAGACCTTGTGGATCTCTTTGGTTGCTTTCGACTGATCTGAAAAGATTTTTGGATCCCATTTCAATTGGTCGTATATTGAGTATGGGGAGTCTGATTCACCGCGTTGTTGCAAAGGTGTAAAATGGACCATGTTGTACCCTTTAGCCTTGACTATTCCAAAGAACTTGTTCCATCTCTCATATGGACCAATCCACTTGGAAACAACCGTTTCGACGTTTATCGAGTTAAAGGGCACAAATTTACCGTCGAGTTCTAAATGTGGAGGCACGTTAAAGTAGAATTTGGCAGTTTCCTTTTCATTTCCGTTTTCATCTTCATACGTAAAGTAGTAGTTATAAGCTCCTGGTTTGTATATCGGGATGTTAATTGTGATATCTTGATGGAAGGAGGACTCAATCGGGTATGCATTGTGTTTATTTCTATCAAAGTCTATGTCAAAGCTTTTTGGCACATTTGTATGGAATACACCTTTTCTTGAAACTTGACTAGCAGCATTCAACTGGAAACGCAATTCAAATAATGCATCACCAGATTTGAAGCCTTGTGGGTAATCGTCAGCTGGCAACGTCAACACACCATTTTTGATGTTTTCGTTATTGACAGGCTCTCCAAGATTTGAAAGCCTAAATAGTATTAAACGAGTGTTTGTCATGGTGAATTCTGATTATCTAAACACCTCAGTAATGTAATGTGTGCTCACCAAACAATTTATTTAATTGTGCTGTAAAATCAAGGAAAAGGAAATGGAAAAGGAAAAGGAAAAGAAGAAGAAAAATGGGAATATCAAGATAAAGAGAAACAGATAGAAAAAAAAAGTCCTATTTCGCAAGAAAGTTGGGAAGGGGACGGTGCTGGTTATGGTAGAGGTGCTATCTGCTGACTTTATTTCCTAGCTTTGGAAATTTTGAAACGAAATTAGTGTTGGGAGGAACTCGACGGAGTATGTAATGCAGTAGCAAGTCAAGTAAAATGGAATACTTCCGCCCACCTTTCTCTCTCTCTCTCTCTCTCTCTCTCTCTCATATGTCTACCCCCCCTCCCCGCCTGTTGAGAGAGTTAAATTTTGAAACAATAGTACTTTGGGGATAGCAGCAGCAATTTTACACAAAAGTAGATGAAAGTTTTATATTTGAGAGTATTCGGTGTGAACGAGCGAGTGAGGACGAGTGAGGACGTGTGAGGACGTGTGAGAGAGTTTGGGGGGTTGTGTGTGGGGAAGGGGGGGGGGGGGAGAAAGGCGTGGGCAAGCAAAAGGGTGAGAATTCGAAGAGGGAGAAAAGTGAGAAACACGCGGGATAAAGAAACATTTTACGAGGTTGCACTAAAGAGAATTCTGGATGGGACAATTCGACAACTCTTTATCAACCAGAGACATCAGTTTCGCCAAGTATCCAACTGTATATTGCTTCTTGATTTCTTAATTTCTTAATTTTACTAATAGAATTTACCATCGCATTGAATGTTATTGCTCAAACCTTCATTGCTCCACCAGACTATATCACTGATTTATATTTATTGTGTTTTATTGTGTTTAATTGTGTTTTATTGTGTTTTATTTTGTTTCTCTATTCTCTTCTTTGTTTTTTTCTTTTTATTTTATTTTATTTTTTTTCTCTGCTTTTTGTGTCCAGCTTTGAGCAGTGAATTTTAACTTTCAATAATCAATGGAACGAGAATAAATTTTCAAAACCCAATATCAAGCAACCTAGGCTACTCAAATGCAGCAAGCGGAGTACACAGTTCAGTTACGCTTCAAGCTCAATTGTGTTTCACCATTAATGAAGTAAACGAAACAAATCATTCGCATTTGCATTCGCATTCGCAATCACATTCGCTTTAGTCTATACATATTCCAGCAGGTTCGGCATAGACAAATTACATCGGCCATGTTTTATGAAGCATTGGCATTGGCTATTGCATCATCGTATATTTTTGCCATTTATGCATTTCAACCCGTGAGGTTGAAATACAAGTCTCGAGATGACCTAGAAGTAATGCAATTCAGGTTTTACCGTGTTGGGATGCTATCATTCATACTTTTGGCGTTGGTCCCCTATCTAGTCCAAGGTGAGTTTGTGGAAAATATAAAGTTTATGGGCTTGATACCAGGTTTCACTTCAAATATGAACCTTCAAGAGGATATAAAGGGCATCGGCTATTCCGCCATGTTTATTGTAATCCTTTTTTCGTCTTCTATCTTTCAGATGCTAGAAACTGATGGTATTGATGAAGATGATGAAAATGTAAATGAACGAGATGGTAATCAGAACGAGAGATCGTTTTGGTATAGGGACCTAGTGTTTGCTCCCATCACAGAAGAGCTCATATATCGTGGCCTTGTACTTCTTGTGGTGAGGAAAGAGATTCCCAATTTTCTCAAATTCACACCTTTTTTGTTTGGAATTGCACATGTCCATCATGGTTGGCAACTATACTGTAAGCGAGTTGCATTACTGCAAATTCTCATCTCAATTTCTTTCCAATTTGCGTATACATCGCTATTCGGCTACTTGAGTAATTGGATTTACTTAAAGACACAAAATTTGTGGGCACCGATTATTGTCCACCTGGGATGCAACTATTTTGGCTTTCCGTCATTCAGCATTAGTTCAGATCTTTTGGCACTGAGAGTTGTGTACTTCTTTTTGATTTTCTTAGGAGCAGGCTTTGCACTAAGGGAATACTGTGCGTCGTGAAAAATAATATCGTGTTATCAAGCTTGGGATATCCTACTACGATACATGATTATATGTGTAAGCGAATCAGGTTCAAAAAAAAAAAAAGAAAAAGGAAAAACAAAAACAAAATTATAGAATAAGCAAACAAAAAATAAAAATAATGAGTACAAGTGATTCATAAACTTTATAGATGCAGCGTGCAAGAAGAAATGAAACAATAAGACCGCACATCACTGCTCAACATAGCATAGCATAGCATAGTATAGCATGGCGTAGCGTAGCGTAGCGCAACCATAAAACTGACTTTCGAAATATCTGGGCTTTATCATTATTCATGTCAATTCTTAGTTGACCTCACATATGAAGTTTTGAAGTTGGTCCAACGTTATTCTGTTTTGTTGATTGTGATTCCGATTGTGGTTCTGACCCTAATTTTGCCTCAATGCAGAGTTGATCAACTCTTCATCGGAGTCCACATCCAGGTCATATGTTTCTGATCTTTCAAAAGATACAGGTTTGGAACTTCTTCGGTTCTCAATACACGATTCTTCCAATTGTTTAGACAACATAGTTTCATTAGTGTATGAATTTCTCTTGTGCTTAGAATTAGCAATTAGCGCTTTTCGAAGTCCGATTTGCTTGTTCCCTTCTTGATTTCCGAACTTGAATACCATTTCATTGCTTTTTATCAAATTCTTCAACTCAATCGTGCTTGTGATTTTCTTCTTTGGTAATTCCAAAGTCTTGTCCATTAACATAATAATCCATTTCTCAAACACCGAAGCTGCACTGGATCGTAAGGAGACAGTAAAAAGTTTCTTATTGAGCAGCTGTGTCGAGCACACGATTTTTAAGCTCTGGGCTAGGATCGTCACTTCAGCATGACTCATATCAATCAATACAGGCTCGCTCGAAACATCCCATATTGCAAGATATTTTTCAAACAAAAAGGAGTATTTTAGCTCGTATTTGACCTCGTCATTAAACAAAACTTGTAAACGATCGGCAACTCGTAGATTACCAAACTGAATTAGCTTTGAGACTTTTATATGTGAACAATTTGATACCATGAATTGCACCAACAGATCATTTATATCATCTTCATCTTCCTTTACAATACTTTCATCGCCGTATTTACCATTAATTTTAATAACGTCACCGCTACCCTCACGCTCACGCTCATCCTCAACTTCACCGTCATCATCATCATCACCGTCACCATCACCCACAACCTCACCATCATGCTCACACTCACGCTCAACCTTACCCTTACCTTCGCTCTTTACAAGGCTGTTTTGTTTCGGCAACCTCATTGCTTCGTCGTTCTCTCTTCTTTTTGTGCTCTCTTTCAAAACAGTTTGAACTCCAATTTGGGAATATCCACTTTTGGCTTCTGAGTTTTTCGCTGTAACTATATACTCTTTGTTCGAAGAAAGAGGCGGCAGTACCCGCTCATGATCAACTTTGTTTTCCCTTGCATTAGTCGAAGTTTTCTGCACTAATTGCGTTGTCTGCTCGTTTAAGGTAGACCTTAATGCTTTAAAGTTGTCACTTTCCGGCAACGACTTGCGCCTTGCATTGCGTTCAGGCAACTTGAGGTGAGAAGTTTTGTCAGCAGTTTTCAGCGAGTCATACGGGTCTGAACTAATGGACCGTAGTTTCGGCTGTGCTGGCGCTGGTCGCAATGGCGTCAACTGAGGCTGTCCAGTACGCAACGCTTCGTGATATTGTCTCCTATCAATTTCGGCCTTATGTTGTCCTCTGCATTTGTCACCATTGCAATCCTTTGACATAATCATTGATTTTTGAAGAATACCAGTCCTACTATCGACATTGCTCACAAGCTCTTTCTTGAAATAAGCTATAAAACACTCAAGGTGTACAGCATCGCCACAACACAATGTAATGATTCGTTCACTTTTGAGAACCGCCAGTAATAATTCTTTGCATATGAAACAAGTCGACTTTGAATCTTCCGGCACAATTGTTATTGGTGAATGCGAGTGGCTATAAGAGTTTTTCCTTATATGTTTGGACTTGTCAGAAACACACAAAGCCAGCTCGAGCAAATTCTTTGGCTCACTCGGCGGAGTATTCAATTTCAAAATCTGCGCAAATGAAGAGCCCAACCCTTCTTCTGGAGACAAAGAGCTCTGTTTACCGTCAATTGTAGGGAAGTTCTTATCAAACTTGCGAAGTCCAGACCTCAGATTCCAAAACTCTTCTTCCGGAGAAGAAGGCGACAGTCCATTTGAGCGTTTACTTAAACACGCTTCCCCTTTTGCAACAAAATCCACATGTTGTATCGAAATACGTGGTGCATTAGCATTAGTTTTTGGATCAAGTATTCTTTCGGTGTTTGAAATCCCCGATTTTCCAGGAGATGATGATGGTGGTGATGAGGATGATGAAGGAGAAGAAAAAATAGGAGGAGGAAGAGGGGGAGGGGGAGGAGGAGGAGGATGAAAAAAGAGAGGACTCTTTGTTCTTTTTGGCACGCCTCGCCAATGTAGTTTGGATGATGATATTCCACCAGTGTTTTCCAACTTTGTCTCGTTGTTTCTTTTGTTTCGCTCTTTGTTATGAGGAATAATGTCTTTCATGGTACTAGGGTACAGATTAGCTTGCGTGTATCAACTAATGATACTTAAAATGTCTCTGTTGCTTTTTTCTTTTTTAATTTTGGAAAAGCCTTTTCTAGTTTTGATGTGTGGACCCAAACTGTCACCTGGATACTTTTCGATTCAAGTTTAATTTAGTACTGGGACATATAGTACTGCAGCTTTGGAAATGGTATTGGTGGTAAAAGATGTTAGAAGATGTGAGAAGATGATAAAAGATGATAAGCAGGAGAAGGAAGGGGGGTAAATAGTGGAGATGGAGTCAATAATTACTCTTGAGTCAGAAGCAAATAACACCTTATATTTGCTTTGGGCCTATGGAAGAATAGCAGAAAGCCTTCCCGCAAAGGCGTTGCATATAATAATCATTAATATAAAAAAACAACGATGATCATTGTCCTGATGGTAACTATGTATATGAGGATGATTATAATGATAGTGCTGACGATAGTTAGGAGGAGGAGGAGGAGGAGAAGGAAAAGGAAAATAATAATTAATATAATAGTTATTATAATAATTAATATAATATTATTATAATAATTATTATAATAGTTATGGGAACTTGATAATTGAAATAGTCAATATAATAAGTAATCTCTTTCATTACTCATAGATTATGAAATGGGTTTCCTCTGGGGAACTGCCGATGAAAATAATAATCGTTTGGCGACAAAGCTCAAACTTGTTTCACGCAACAAAATCCTTAGATGAAATATAATAAAAAGCAAGATCTTTAAATTGATGAAACATGGCACAACAAGAATCTTATTTATTTTTTTTTTCTTTTATAATATTTGACTGATTAATGTACTGTTTCGAAAAAGATTGACTTAACGATCTCTATACGGGGGGGGGGGGGGAGGGCAGGCGGGGTCCATGAATGTTTTCAGACGAAAAACTTTGTAATCAATGATTAAGCTACTGCTTGATTTATTCACCTATTTCAATTTAATTGTGTTTTTATTTTCGTTTGAGTGTTACAGCAAGTCCAGTAAAGAAAGCATCCAGTTTCCATTCTCCAAGAAAGGTAGAGATCTTTCAGTAATATGCAAGACCAGTGAAGTCAAGGCTTAGCTCGGGTGTATCATTTGTATATCCTGTCTTTGCCATAGAATAAGCACTCGCCGTTAAAATAAAGTGTCTTTTAATATAAACCTAAGATCTTGAATACTCCTATTTTACTTGTTGTTTTAACATTTTGGTTTTGGTTCTGGGTTTCGCAATAGATCTTTAAAGAAGATCTTAAATAATATCTTAAATAATATCTTAAATAATATCTTAAATAATATCTTAAATAATATCTTAAATAATATCTTAAATAATATCTTAAATAATATCTGAGATAATATCTGAAATAAATATTATATGATTGTGATATTGGATAAATTACGTATTGGAAAAATATATATATATATTAAAAAAAAAATTACATTTTTCTCTCCTCTTTTTTATCTACCTTCTGTGGCATCTACTTGATTCTTTTGATATGTCGTACAAATTCAACAATTGACACACCCTTGTTTTTCCCAAGAGACATGCGACACACGAATTTCAGATCTCGCACGCACACTTCAGCACGCTAAGTCTTTCTCTCTCTCTCTCTCTCTCTCTCTCTCTCTCTCTCTCTCTCTCTCTCTCTCTCTCTCTCTCTCTCTTCTCTCTCTCTATCTGGATCTAAGAGTAAACAAATAAATATGGCAACCATTTTTTTAGATAAACACGAACCCACGCATCAAGAAATAAAAACAAACACTCGATACGTTCCCTCCTACCCACTCACCACACACTCACATAGTCAAGTCCACATCGCAAAGGATACGTTAATCCAAATTACAACAGCAGAACTCAACTGAAGGACACAACAACAAGATGTCAGCTCAGATACTCCCCAAGAAAAGAAACAGCAGTAACCATCATCATAAAAGGATGGAGTCCTTAAATGGTCTGCACATGTACCACGATGACGCATCTCCATATCGACATCAACAACAAAGGACAAATTTGCGTCTGGAGAGATCTGCATCTTCACTCATATCTTCTCCGTCCAATCGAACAAACAGCAATCACCAAAAACATCAACACCATTCTGGCAGCAATCACAACAACAACAACAACATCATCATCAACAACACCAACACCAACAAAAGAGTTATACTGAGTCGAATAATATCGCACTCACGTCATGTGAGTCGAACTTTGGAGCAGGACGAACTGCTACACAATGACTCCTTTGACGATCCTGGAATCGATTTCGATGTTAACAAGCACCAAATTTTAAGTAATTTTGAAGAGTGGATCAAGATGTCCACTGATAACAAGATAAACTCCAAAAATTCGTGGCAGTTTGCCTTAATCGACTATTTCCATGACTTGAATGTGATAAAAGATGGCGACCAAATAAATTTTCAAAAAGCATCGGCAACTCTTGATGGTTGTATGAAGATATACTCAAATCGAGTAGACTCTGCTGCCACGGAGACAGGGAAATTGCTCAGTGGATTAGCTACAAAGCAGGCCAATGCGACCCAAAGGCGAAATAACAATCTTAACAACAATATAGATGAGGGAGACGAAGCAAATGGTGAAAATATACTAAATGGTTACGCGAATGGAAACGGAGAAGGTGGTAAGCATAGTGGTGTTGGTGGTGGCGAGGGAGATGATGAGGAAGACGACGAGGACGATGGCACTGGGAACAAGAAGAAACGGAAAACGAATAGAGTGGTCGAGTCAACACTTGTTGATTTTGAGACTATTCGATTAAAGAAGTTTGATGAAGAATTGTCGATTGATCCATTATTTAAAAAGGCCTTGGCTGAATTTGATGAAGGTGGAGCCAAGAGTTTGCTTTTGAACACTTTGAGCATAGACTCCTCGGGAAGAGTAGTCTTTGATGCCACTACAAATCAACCAGCGCTGCCGAAGGACAATAAGGAAATAACAAAAAAATTGGAAGCAACAGAACAGGATATAGAACAGGGTGCAGATCCAGAGGCAGATCCAGAGGCAGATCCAGAGGCAGATCCAGAGGCAGATCCGGAAGCAGGTTCATTAAATTTCAACTTGGATAGTCTCAAAGACCTTTTATATACCGAAGCAGAGGGTGTCGAGTTCAAAGACAAGGTTGTGTGTCCATCTTTACACGAGTTCAAGTCAGCGCTTGAAGATATAAACAAAGCAAAGGGTATTTTTTCTGACTTCAACACAAAGATGAACGAACAAGATGTTGATGGGGATGCATACCTAATGAATGAACAATACATGGCAGGGGATGATAATGACTATGGGGTAGACTTTGATGCAAGCGTGGATGATAATGATGATGGTGCTAATATTGACCTTGGTGGTGCTTCATTTCCCCAGGTAGAGGCTGACGTGATCCAAGATATCCTCAAAGATGATATTGATCAGGACGATGATATCACCAAGCTGTCGTGGCTAAAACATTCAGCAGCTTTACTCGATGAAGACTTGATGAATTACTTTGATGAAAAGATGAAAAGAAACTGGACGGGACCTGAGCATTGGAAAGTATCGGCTTATAAAAAGGCAAACAAAATGGATGGAAAGGGTAATAATACATCTACAGTTTCATCCTCTACCGATCCTGGCGCTGCCACTAACACAGTGCCAAAAAAGAAGAAGGTTAATGCTGAAATTGAGTTTTTTGATGTGGAGAATGAGGATGAAGATGTATTATTTAAGTCGCATCGAGATCCCAATTTTATCAACTTGAAACAAACAACAGCATTTGACACGACGGACGCCGCAGAATTGAAGGAAATGAGGGATAAAAATTGTCTTCCTAATGATATTCAGTTTACGTCCACGAGGCTAATAAGCTTTTTCCAAAAGCCGCAGATGAGAATTTTCTCGTACCGCTTAAGCTCAATGGCTCATCAAAAGCGATCGAAAACATTGACAGACTCGGAGTTTTTCGCGGAGCAGTATAAGCAAAGAGAAGAATACCAATTGAAGGAGAAACAACGTCTTGAACAAGAGGAGCATGAAGCGCGACTCGCAACATCTTTCAATCAAGCAGATTTTGATGATTTTGATGACGATTACAATGGGTTAGATTTTAATGATGCCTTGGAAGATGTCAACAACAACATGAACGGTATTTCCATGAATGGCGAGGGCCTGCAATCTCAATTTTCTGGTGAATCTTCCGCAGCAGCAGGTGCAGTGGGTGGTGCTTCCGGATTGATGACAAAGCGCAAGTCAGAGTATGTAAACTTCTCAAGAGTGGCGAAAAGGGTTGATATCAAATTATTGAAAGATAATTTGTGGAAAGCCATAAACGAAGGAAAGTATAATGATGCTAGTGATAAGGAGAGTAAACACGAGGAAATGCAGGAAGAGAATGTAAACCAAAACATAGTATTGACTCCTGAGCCTGAGTCAGCGTTGAGAAGCATCAAGTTTGGCGAAATCATTAAAAGAATTAAGGCAATGTACAGACCCGAACAATTTAAAGAATTATCAACGAGTTTTTGTTTCATTTGTGTGCTCCACTTGGCAAACGAACACGGGCTACAAATTAAAGGCAATAATGAAAACAATAATTTAGAAATTATCGGGTTCTAATATATGGAGAATATATATATATATATAAATATGTTTCAACAATGAAACCGAATTAATCGAAAGAAAACGTCTAGATTAGCGTTATATATGGAAAATTATGAAACTATTTAAGTTACCTCAGTTTTCTAAACTGTTTCTTTCCTTTATTATTTATTCGTTCAATGTCACCCTGTGATATGATCAATCCATTTCGAGTTGCTTTACCTACGCCATGTATTTTCAAACCTCTTTCTCTCTTTGTGTTGTTATTCTTGTTCTTCTTCAACCCGGTTCCCAATCTGTCGGCTTGTGAAGTAACACCACGGCCAGCTTTCAAATCTCTAACTTGTCCCTTCTTTAATTTTGACAACACAATACCGGCATCTTTAGCCTCCTTTTCATATTGTTTCACTTTCAAGTCGCGTTTAGCAATCATATTCTTTCTCATATTCATAGGCATAGACTCGAGCTTTCTCTGCTTGGTACGGTTCGTTTGTGTTAATTCGTTAATCCGAGAGGCCAATAATCTTTTCCGAGACAGTCCCGTAGGGTCTTCATAATCTATTGTTTGAAGTGTCAATTCTGCACCACTATATTTCTGGGCCGCGTCTCCAGACGCAAGGATGTGGGACTCCTGAAGCAACCTTTGTAGTTTTAAGTCATTCTCCAAGTTTTCCGAGTCTTCTTTGGTACTTGTACCACGATTCTGGCGTTTTTGAGCCTCAAGAGCTTGACGCTCTTTCAGTTCAATTTCACGGAGTGTTGCCGCTCGGCCGGATTTTAATAACTTACGCTCAATCTTATTAGTTTGAGAAAAAGATGGTGGAGGTGTGCTGGAGTTTAGCTTAACGACTTTGGGCGCTGGGGGCGCAGGAGTGAAAATATCATTATCCGTTTTATTTCCCCTTGATGCTAAGTTTGAAGAAGCTTGATGCAGCACCATTTCAATTTCGCTATCGCTATTGGAGAAATCTGATTCCAAACTTGAGTCATCTGAACTATGGCTATACTCTTCTTCTTCTTCGTTTTCTTCGTTTTCTTCGTTTTCTTCGTTTTCTTCGTTTTCTTCGTTTTCCTCTTCATCGTCATCACCACTTAAATCATATTCTTCTTCTGAGCCCTGCGACTTTTTTCTGCCGTTCCGTTTAGTTCTTGTCAACTTATCATCATATCCCATTTCCTCCACTGAGCCAAATTGGAGTTCAAAGTTGCGTCTTTGTACCTCTAATGCCTTTAAATAATCTGCATCATCTGACATGGTGTATCTTTAACAAACGCAAAACCAAAAAAAAAAAAGAAACAGAAAGTAAAAAAAAGGGAAAAAAAGGAAAAAACAATTCAAATAAATTTGAGAGCCAAAAAGGGTAGTAAAGAGTGGATGGAGGGTAAGCTGTGTAAACCCAATGCGTGTGGCGTGGATTTCAATGCAATGTAGAGCAAATTTGTGGGTAAAGAGTGATGAGGGGTGAGTGATGAGGGACAAGAGAACAGAAAGAGAGAGAGAGATAATCAACAGCGCGTGAAGGAAAAGGAAATATCTATATATATCGCGTGAAAATTAATCTCTATTCCGTAGTCCTTACTTCTTAATCCTTAAGTTGTTTTTTCCACGGTAATATCTAAAAGCTTTTCTTTTCTTTTGTTTATAATTTGTTCGCACAATGACCAAGTTTAGAGGGTGTATCGATATCCATTCAGGACAAGTGAAGCAAATTGTTGGTGGGACATTGGCGCAAGATGACAATGTTGCGGATACCACTACTCGTGAAAACTTTGTACTGACAAAACCTTCATCATATTATGCGGAACTTTACAAAACAAACAATGTACAAGGCTCGCATGTCATCAAGCTAGGGCTGAATCCCGCCAACGATGAAGCGGCAAAGCTTGCATGCAAGACATGGCCTGGTGGGCTTCAAGTTGGAGGTGGAATCAACTTGGACAACGCTTTAGAATGGTTGAAGTATGGTGCATCACATGTCATTCTTACGAGTTGGCTCTTTACAAAGGACGAAAAATCGAGTTTGATGCAGTTGGACTTTCAAAAATTGCAGCTGCTCAAGGAAAAAGTTGGCAAAGACCGTCTCATTGTGGATTTGAGCTGTCGTACCGTGATTGAAAATGGAGAGACTGCTTGGTATGTTGCCATGAATAAGTGGCAAACATTGACTGCAGAGAAATTGAGCAAAGAGTTTTTGGAGAAAGTTTGTGCTTATTGCGATGAGATTCTTATTCATGCTGCTGATGTTGAAGGATTGTGCCAAGGTATAGATCAGCAATTGGTGGAGAATTTAGGAAAATGGTGTCCCCATGGCTTTCAAGGAAAGATTGTTTATGCTGGTGGTGCCAAATCGATATCTGACTTGGAGCTTGTAGACAGGCTAAGCCAAGGTCTGGTTGATTTGACTTTTGGAAGTGCGTTGGATATATTTGGTGGAAGTCTAGTGAAATTCCAAGACCTCGTTGAATGGAATAATAGAGACTCTACATAGAATTTAAAGTAAATGAAAAACGAAAAGGAAGAAAAATGGGAATAGAAATAGAAATAGAATGCAGTCTTTGCATCTTTCAACTCTCAAAATCCATGGATTTTCCAAACACATAATTTTTTTTTTTTTTTCAATTCTCTTTTGGTTTTTATTTGAGCATTTATGTAAGTCAACCGTTTACCTATTAATACAATCTATCCATCTATTCGCATAGCTTCATTAATTCTATGATGCACCCCCGTACCCGTTATTGTCATAGTTTCCACTGCCCCCGTATCCAGCACCTCCATAGCCACCTGCACCACCTGCGCCAACACCACCGTATGTATCAGCCCCACCATATCCGGCATCACCATATGAGGCATCAGCTCCAGGTGTTTGGCCACCATAGTCTGTTCTTCCATAAGTAGTAAATCCTCCGGTTTGTGCATTGTTTCCTTCAACGTTGCTTTTCGTCAATTCCAATGCTATTGCTGCCAATTTCGCCTGTAAAGTTTGTACACCTTGTAAGACCACCTCATTTGGCGGTAAATTGCCCACGGTCTCTACGTCAAAGTAAAATTTGGATGGCACGGCGTTGTAATCGAATTTTGCATCTGGATCTGGCGCTTCTTCAAGGCGACAATTTTCTGATTTGGGCCACTCTTCTGCTGCATCAACTTCGTACCAATAATCGGTATGCTTGAGCTTGTTCCATGGATCGTACTCAAACCCTACTGCTGCGCATGGTGACCATTTTGCATGTTCTTTGGCTATACCCTTTTTGGCAATACATGTTAGCCGTATTTCTTGGTGTCTCCTCAATTTGCATATAAGTGGACCTCGGTTTTGGGGATCTCTAATAATCGGTTTGCCTAGCAGCTCCGTGTTGAGTTTGAGCAAGTCGGATGCACACACGTTCATTGTAGAATCAGAGTCACATTTCGCAGTAAGTTCCAACGTCACTGAACATTTTGAACAATAATTATCACAAGCACAGTCACGAGAATAAAGAAGATTCTCGATCCCTTGACTGTCAAGGGGTATAAGTCCAAGTCTGTGCGCCAAAAATTCATCCGCCAAGACAGATGTGTTTACATCAATCTCGACTAAATCTATCGCCAAGGTGGGCACTTCGGCTAACATCGTCCTTCGCAATGAGTTGGCCATCGATAGATCAACGCCTTGGAGCACGAAACTAACACGATCCTTTTCGGCATCGCGCATGATGACCGAGGGTCCATTCCTTTTATCCATCCTTGGCTAATAATTTGTTGTGTTGTGGCAATAACAGTGGTATCAACAGTGGTATCAACAGTGGTACTAGTAGTGGCAAGAACTGTTGGTTGTAATGATATGACTTTGAGACTTGCACTTCCAAGCATTTGAACGAATTTGGAAAACTTCAAACTATGGAAAAGAAAAAAAAAGAAAAAAAAAAAAATTAAAAAGAAAAGTGAACACAAAAATGATGAGTCTCAGGGAATGCTACTTTTTATTACAACCTCCACTAATACTACTGCTGTGATTATTGAAACTACAACTACAGCTACAATTCTATTCAAAGCAACTAGTGCTAGTAGAATACCATCCTATTTGACCTTAACTTGACTCAAGATTTACTATTAATTGAAAAATCTCTTTTCTTTTTATTACTTTTTTTGCTTCACAAAAAACCACCCAGCCATCCAGCACCCTACCCTTTCTTTTTTTTAATTTAAAAAAAATTGGCAACACCACTGGGAATATTCTTTACATTATGAGCTCATTTACCATACCAGATCTCAGATTTGAGCAGAGTTTTTGGAGGCAACTCAATGCTTACGCCGGAAATACAATGCCTACACGCAAGATTTCTACTAATAAATTGGGCTATGGATCAGCAAAGGGCTTGACCGACGAAGAGCTTGAGCTTTTGAATGCTGATATAGACAAGGAAGAAGAGCGTTATTTGAACAAGCCGCAGCCATTGGCTCCCGTTACACCAGGAATTGTGGTATATGCAATAGTCAAAGATCAGATAATCATGCCTTTTCTCCAGGGTCTTTTTTTGACAGGATTTTTAATCTCAATAAGGCCAATTCTAGCTCATGTTGTGCGGAATGGTCAACATGTTGGCCGTTGGATGTATAACTTGTTAGGCTTGGACCAGTTGTCTAAAAATCGCAGGATAGTGTCGAGGTGAGAGTGCCGAATTGGGAATATCTCACAACTCCAAATAAAGTGCTGAAGAAGCGACAGAATCTAAATTCCTGAGTGTATTGTCTCCGCCGCCGCTATACTACAATATCCAGTTATCGCTATTTCAAATAATGAATTTGTTGAAGCCGTTAATGCCAACAATACTATTTTTGGGACCCATTATGTATTAAGAAGATGAATAGTGCTACGTTTCGAGTGCTAAAGGGGCATCTGAACCAGTTTCTTTGCAAAGTCCTCTCTGCAAGAATAATGCTACTTGCTTTAACTAAATTATATAGTCTGTATACTAATGTGTCCAAGATCTTATAACTTACACATTTGTACATGTATACATATGTAAATAAACATAAACATAAACATTGGCATTGACATAAATATTGGCATTGACATAAACATGATTATATAATTTACCTTTTACTGAGCAATCATAACCGTCAATTGTGCTTGTTTCTTTCACATCACATGTTACAATAGTATACTTTGCTTTGTTATTGCCCCAACGCCTCGTTCCCCCTTAAAGTCGTGCACTTTGTCATTAAACGCAAGTTTTGGAATTTGTCTCGTTTCATAAAGATCGCAACCTACGGCAAGTATCTCTAAATCATCGAAGTTTTGTCAATAAGTTATTCAGACTCCTTCCCTTTTCCACCCTCTCCCTCACCTTCATCTCTCTTGCCTCATTTATCTCCAAATACTACATTTTCTTAGAGTTTCTCACCTCTTTTCTGACAACATCAACTACGTCAATTGGCGACACGCAACACGCAACACACAACATACAACCATAAATATTATATACCCACCACTTGATGTTCAAGAAAAGGGAGAGAACGCAGCACAGAACTGCATACACTGGTGTTGGCCAGAATTCAGGAAATTCACAGCAACCTAACCCTGGTGCACGGGCTGCAGCGTTGAGCATTGGGAATGCCTTTAAACAACAAAGTTCACAGCCACAACCTTCAACTTCAAGACAATCCTTTGGGTCTCTGAATACTGTGAACTCTTCAAACTATAGAAATGGAAGTTTATCAACTTCACGAAATGGCAGTCTATTGCAAAGAGGATCACGCAGCTCCTATGCGCCTCCGGTTACACAGCAACCACAAGCGAGGGTACCAAATTCTGGTAGCAGACGCTACTCGCTAGGATCTTCAATCACCAGCCAACCTCGCTCCAACAGACCGCTAAACTCAGCAGGAGCAACAGGCCGATCAGTCTCACGAGGCAGCAATTATTCCCACAACATTGATGATAGTTTTCCAGAACTGTATGCAGAACAGGGATACGACGATGACCACGAGGATTCGTCTCATGCATACAACATGGCAAATATGCGCGACTTGAAGTTGCCTGTTACTGCTGAGGATAACTTTCAGAAACCAGTGAGGATGGTGAAGAAATATGTGCCAAGTCCCACAGGTATCAAGGTCATTGAGGTTCCGGAGTCGAGTTTTGATATGGAGATTAAACGGTCGAATTCAATGAGAATGAACCCATATAATTCAAGATCCAATTCCTTGCGAGCACCAGCAAAGAAATCAGCGTCAAGATCAGGATCGTTGACGAGTGTTGATTCAAAGAATCTCGGACGCAGGACTATAAGCAGCGCAACAAACCATACACAAGCAATGGGTTCCTTAAATGAACAAGTGACACTCGAAGACAGTCTCGGTAAGAGTGCTGAAAGAGTTGCAAGAGAAAATAAACTTAAAGCGTTGGAGGAACAAATTGCGAAAGAAAAGGAACTTGAAAAAGAAGTTGAGCTCAAGCGAATAGAATACGAGCGTCTCCGTAAGGCAAGACTTGATAAGGAGAAAGAATTGGAAAAGTATGCGGCTATTCAAAGCGAAGAACCAAATGTTGCAAATAATCGTGATAATACCAACGCGGCGGTTGCTGAGACTACAGATGTTTCTGCTCATGCTAACCCGAACGATAGCGATGCCTACATTATTCCTCCTGCAGTTGCTGTTCGCTCGGCTGAACCAGAAGTAAAGAAGACAAACTTTGCCGAGACTCATACTGAGATTGACAATGATACACAAACTGGAGATATCACTACTGCAAGTGACATATTGCTAGAAGTACAAGAACCTCATGATTCTGCTTCACGTCGCTCGAGCACTGGCCCTGTGGAGGACACGTTGAGTTTATTATCTGAAGATGGTAAAAATATGGCACCAACGGAACAGGCCAATGATGAAGGATATAGTAAAGACGAATTATCAAAAGTATCCTCAGAGAGCGACCTCAACAACGGTATGGTGGTTAAAATTTCGTTAGGTGAAAAAGGGTTGGAAGAAGAAGGCAATGATCCTAGGTCTTCCATTTTGAGTGCGAACCAAGATGGAATCGAATCTGTTGAGACCTTGTCTAGCAATTCATCGGGAGCGAATGAGGTGCTGAAAAACAAGGATGCTGTATCACAAGATGCAAACCCAGATTTGTCTCAAAATGCTGCAAATTACTTTCCCTTAGATCAAAGTACTACCCCTCGCGTTGAAACTACTGCGGCTGATGAAGAGCGTAATGGTGACTTACTCACTTCAAACTCCAAACAGCAACAGCAGCGGCAATGGGAGTCCAATGCTGATACTAGAGTATCACAAGCAAACTCGTCGATGAATTCGCTACAACCCCCTACTATTGCTGTTAATACAAGCTCAAAGTCATCACTCTACTCTGATGATACATCGCCCAAGAGACCTTTGAAGTCAGCAATGAAGTCCACCTCGTTTTCGCTGCTTCCAAACAATCAAAAAAGCGCTGTAAAAAACGTGAACAAAAACAGTGCGGCACATCAAGCGTACCTCTCTCTTACCACGGCAGAAAATACCAGACTCAATTCAAGTATCTCAACACTGCCGAACCCACCAACATCAAGGAGACGCAGTACTTCGCGTGGAGAGGTCTACAATTTGGGTGGTGTTGACGGTGGGGCTTACCCTCAGTATTCCAACCCCAATGTTCTCCACAAGGAAGCACAAAGGAAGCTTTCACATAACAGTTTACGGAACAGTTCTGTGAATCCCAATGCACAACGTCATCAGAATCCTTCAAGAGGAGGAAATGCAACTGGACCTGCAAATGGAGCTGGAATGAGTAATAGAACAATGCGCAATAGCACATATGTCCAGCCTATAAAGCCACATCCTGCATTGCAACCAAACTATGTATCACCATCCAAACTTAAGGTACAGGAGTTGTATGCAAAAGCGCAAGCTAGACCTTATTCAAACTTTGCACCATTGGAAAAGACATCGTCGTTTGAAAAGGAAGTACCGGAGAACCAGCGCCAATCGCAGCAGCCTGGAAATACTGCACAAGTACCGCAAAAGAAGACGGGACCAAAAAGAACAACTTTGAGAAGTCCTAACCCACCAAGTGCCACCCAAAATCATGCATCAAGACCACTTTATTCTCAACCACAGAATAATGGCAGAACTGGTAATGCTAATATCAGTGCAAATCCTTCTGGATACAAGTCCAGGTTTAACGACTCAGATGATGACTTACCGGGTGCTTCGTTCGGAGGTAAATTTAAATCTAGATTTGCTGACTCAGATGATGACTTACCGAGAGGAGGAGGCGGAGGAAGTGGAGGCATGCAATCTTTGGCCCCTATGCCAGAAGCAAGATATAATAATAGTAAAAACAATTACAACAACAATAAGAGCAATAGTAATTATAATACTGGTGCTTCTTCTGCTGCTGCTGCTACAAATTATGCTAACAACAACCAATGGCAAGCACAGTCACAGGCACAGGCACAGGCACAGGCACAGTTCTCCCCATCTTATGAAGATCAAGATCTGGGTTCAAAACAAAAGAAAAAGTTTGGAAAACTTAGAAAGTTATTTGGACTGAAATCTTAAAAAGCGCATAATGTTTGTGTATTGTAAAACAATAGTATAAAACTATAAATAAACTAAACTAGTTGTATCTTTTTTTTGTTGTTTTATCTGTTTTCTCAATAGGTAGAATAATATGGTAATGTTTTATTGGGAATTGGACTAGAATTCTATTAAATTAAGTTCATTCGTAGACTTCTTTGGCTTGGCTTCGCCGTCACTTGTATTGCTAGTGCTGCTTTGCATCGCTTGGCTAGAAGAAGGCAGCTCTGGACCCGTTGCACTCTCTGAAGATAATAAAAAGTCCTTGTCCTTCTCGTCAATGACCACTTTCCTAAAATCTTCTTCATCTTCCTCGTCTTCTGCATCTTGTGCGGACGGACCAGTTGCATTCGAGGCTTTTGTGGACCGTGCTGAAGAATTACTTGAAGAAGCACCACTACCGCTGGCTTGAGATGCCTTGGAATCCATCCTCTGTCGGACTCTATTGGCAACTCGCACTCCGTCATTGAGTAAACCATCAAACATGTCTCTCAAATTCCTGATTGGGTTGGATGTGTTGCTCAAAGGTTTATCGAGATGAATCGATTCCCTTAATGTGTTCGTAAACAAGAGTTCATACGTTTCATCGGCCAAGATTACCATACGAAACGTTGGCAAATTGAGAAAAACAGGATGCGAAGGATCCAACGCGGCATTGTGTGAGATATCTGAGCTCAACTTTAAGTCTTCAATGAGCAACTCCTCTTCATTAGGTTGAGCATATTCAAATGCTCTTTTGATAAACATACTGGCGGATTGCAAATACCTCTCTGTTTGTTGGCCCAAAAACCTTTCCTCGTCAATATGGACTTGAGGTTGGTTATCAGCATCAACGGAGCTGTTCTCCGAATCCTCATTTTTCTTGCGTTCTTCTTGTTCGCGAATCACAGCTGCAGCAACCTCTCGTTGAATGATTTGTTGTGTGATACCGTCCACGTAAGCACCCAGTTTCCAAGGATTTGTAATGTAAAGAAGATCTTCAGATAGCTTCAATATTCCATCGTTACCAAGCTTGCCATGCTGGTCTTGATAAAGGGCAAAGAAATTAGACATCGACGTCATGAGATCAGGCTCCACCAAAGAGTTGATTCCCATCACCAAATTTTTGAATGTTAATACTTCGTTGTTTTCCAAGTCCCACTTCTGGAACAACCTATGGAGAAACGATTGTTCAATTTGTTCATACTTTTCGTCTTGGAATCCAACCCAATCGCACAAGTCTGACATCAAGTCTTGGAAGGCTTTAAAGTCAATGGTACTAGAGCCTGAACCTTCGGTTATCCTCGATTGCTCCACCAGGGAGTAAAATCGGTCGTATAGCAGGTCCAAGTTTTCCAGAGAGATGTTGGGGGTTTTGGGCAAGTTTCTAATCTCAGTTCGCTTGACAAATGTTGAGATATTTTGATAGATGGTACCCCTATGTCTGTTTCTATGTGTATTGATCATCTCCTCATCGACAACTGAAAACTCTCTAAAAGCTACTGCAAGTAATTCTTGGAATTTGGTGATATTACGGTATTTCAATTGAGGTGATGAAGGGTGTGCTGAAGTATCCAAGGAACCAAAATACAGTTTAATGATAGAAATGAATGAAGCATCATCCTCAGACTTGAGTAAAGCTTCACCATTGATTTTAAACACTGCTAAAGCAACTTGGAACAAAGTTCTTGGGCCCTGCATAAAGAAAATATCCAAAATTCTAAAAGCATAAACCAATGGCATTGATGATAAATACAAAGACAAAAACCACGGCAAAGTAACAACAGACACTTGAATGTCATTTTTAACAATGTGGTCCCAAAGCATTGGCATAGTTTTTTGCACTAAAGACTCGAAAACTTTTTGATCCAAAAGTGTTCCGTACATTGTCTTTGAATAGTATCCAGGTACTAATCTGTCACACAAAACATTCAAACACCAAAATGCTTGCTCCTCGGACATATAAATCAAGAGCGCAGCAACCACAATGTTCATTGCCTGACAATACCCAATCTCGGGGTTTTTCCACAGGTATGCAGTCAAAACTCTGCGAAGCCGGCCAATCCCTTCCTCTGACTGGTAAGCTGCATATTCCGGTAATGATCTATTCAAATCCTTTTCAATTTCCTCAATTGCAAACGATGATTTGCCACTATTACTTTCCAATATCTTCTCGTAAAAGTTTTCATTTTCCAACCTCAAGTACATCGATCCACAACAAAGCTCCCAAATTTCACCACGCATTCTATTTGGAAGCCCCACTCTAATTAGTTTGTAGAACATTTCTGTTTTGATCAACGACAAATTTCTTCCATTTTCGATAAAGAGATCAAACCAAAACTTCAACTTGGTTTTGTCTCTCGATTCCTTCGGGTTTCCCGGAAACTTAAAAACCAACCCCAAGCCACCTGGTGGTACGTGCTCTATTTTTGTGCTTGACATGTGATTCTTGGACAAGAGGTACTCTGAATAGCTTGCTTGAACAAACTTGGCAAGTTTTTTTATATTTGGATGGTTATTTTTTAAGGCCATGGATAAATCTGAGGCAAATCGTTCATTATCAGATCTCAATCCATCAAACGAAATGCGTAAAAGCAACCGGCTCGTTGTGCTCAACGATATCAAGAGTCTATTATCATATGCCGAAGTCTCTCTTTCCAATTTCTTTACAATAGATAATTGTAGTGAAAACGAACAATGACGGGAATCGCGTGAATCGGCGTATAGAAGAAAGTGTTGGGTCAAGTACAATGTACCCTGAGAGCGTGTATGGCTCGTTATTTTTCTTCTACTTGATTTACTTGCTGAGCCCAAATTACCTCCTTTCGCTCGTGCTGCGGCTATCGCCTCGTCGTCGGGTTGAAAGCTGGAGACTTCAAGAATAACATCTGCCTCTATAATGACTCTTTCATCGTCGGGAATATTGAATTTCTGGCAAAACTTCTGCTCTTTACTCAAATTTTCAGACCCATGCTTGTTTTCCGATATGACTTGATTAAGTACATTAAACGCTCTATCCTTTAAAACTCCAAAGAACGCCATTGTAGTATAGCAATTTGTTTGTTTGTTTGTTTGTTTGTTTTTTAGCTGTTGTTTAGTTTGTAATTCCCTTTTTTGTTTTCTTTTGTTTTGTTTTTTCTTTTTAACTTTTTTTCTTCTTTTCAGAAACTAAACAATTATAATCTAGTGTGGTTCGGATGAAGCAGTTGAATAAGGTTAATTGTTCAATTGCTTCTTCAAAGGTATATCAATTGACTGATTATTTATCCAAAAAGCTCAAAATAGCCTAGAACTATTACAGTGTTGGATACCCGCCCTTGTTCTCCTTTCTAGAGAAAAAAAAAGAAAAGAAAAAAATAAGGGGAAAAAGAAAAGGAGTAGGCGTTTATTGTAATGGTTGGTGACTTTAGAGTCAATGTTCCTGATGTAGACTATTCTCTTGTTTTTGAATCTAACTATCAATTCCGTGTTAAGCGCAAGTCAGAGTGAAGTTTTTTCTTATTTTGTTTCCTATTACTACTAGTATTGTTTGTGGTGACAGTAAACCAAAAGGTTAGCAGCGATTGAAAAAGTCGTTAATAGTTGTTATTAATAGTTATAGGTAGTGATAACTATCAGTAGTGCATTTGTAGGCATGACTGAGAAGCTGGCTTGGAAGTTGGGACAGTTGAGAATGTTAGTGGTAAATCCTGCATATTGCTTATAGCCGGTACCTAAAGGTTTCTTGATATGTGCGACAACTCATGGCATTCCGAAGGTCCTCCTTTTGTGTAGTTTTCTTTTTTTTTTGATTCGCTTCTTCTTCTTCTTCTTCTTCTTCTTCTACTCAATTGTTAATACACTTTTCTATCTAGATTGAATGTAGATTTGATTGAGATGATACATAGTAAAGTACAAATAAAAAGAAGGATAATAAAGCAAATAGAGTTGGGCGGCTGAGCCAGTAATACAAACATGCGTAGAGAATCAATTTGTCAAAGGTATTTTATTTCAATTACTCATGGTATTGTACTCTAAAGATAAGTTCAAGTATAACATTCATAACAGTTTAACCGAATGCAAGGTGCAAAATAGCATCACAGATAAAACAAACCACTTCCCTCATAAATTTCCTCTAATCATCTTTCTTTTTTTAGCCGGTCTCCACAATTTCTCCAATTAGCTTACAACTACACTGAAACCAGTCGGTATTGAGCTTGCAATTATCCTGTAATCAGCCTGTACTTAGTCTGTAATCCCCTTCCTAATCTTTCCTCTTCCCCATTAGTCTCCCATTTGCATCTTCCACTTGCACATTTCGCTCATGCTGAATCAATGTCTATCTCAACTTTGTCATCTGCTGGGTCAAGATAGGCTTCAAATGTACCATCCCCCGCATCTTCTCGTCTCGTAATTGGTCTAATATGCTTACCATTATGATGTGTATGTGATGGAGGATGCAAATGGTCCAGGCTTTGACTTTGGTGGCTCAGGCGACTTTTACTCTGACCAAGATTGAGTTTATGATCAACGGAACTACTGTCCCTCTCACGACCGTCTCTTTGTAAATCCTCCAATGTCATGAATCTTCGATAGTCCGAGATTTGCTTGAGCGGCTTGTCAACTTTGATCTTCTTATTTGGCTTAAACTTGTTACCCAAAATCTTACCTGTATGCTGCACAATCACCTTGATGATATCCTTCTTCAACCTATTCATGAAATCCTCACCGCTCCAAATCCTATGCTCATAACTCAAATCAGGCATCGAAATCACAAGCTGATTCACATTGAGCAAACTCAAAGAAGTTGGACCAGAGAAACTAACCATAAGCTTGAACGCAACAATCTCTAAATCAATAATAGACTTGAACTGCATCGATCTCGAGATTAATATACTCAAATCATCTTCTTCTGACAAACCTTGCCATGCCTGACGAGAAATACCTTGTTTAGAACGGTTGGTTAGTTTCCATGTATTAGTCTTTCCTTTTCCGTGTTGTTGTTGTTGTTGCTGTTGTTGCGACACGCTACTCTGACTCGAAGATCGACTAAGAATCGATGAATCCCTATGCTTCATCAACAGACCAGATGAACTACTATATCCATTTCCGGATTTGTTTCTCAGCAGAGTTGACGACTTATTATTAGCACCACCAAGACTGTTTTTGCTTTTTGTCATCAACTTCTTCCATGGACTCCGGTGATCTGATTGATTGTATCCCTTTTCATATCCCATGATCAGAGAGTCTATAGATGAGTTTTCAGCAGGGTATCCTTCATACTCAGATGACGTAAAGCTCATCATATCATTATCGTCATCGTCATCGCCATATTCAGAATCACTACCACCAATATCTGCTTCAAATGACTCGTCCTTAGGGAAAAGATATGCTTGCAATTTCTTAGCAGTCTTGTAAACCAACTCAAACCTCAATGGCAAAACTTCGAGCTTGGCATCTTTGATAATTGGTATCCCTCCGACAGCCGCCAACATCGTCCAAGTAATTTTGACAACAGGCACTGCGGATTCGGAATCGGGGTCAGCCACATTGGGTATTTCTGACATCATTGGAGACAACAATATCGGATATGTGGCATTTTCCTCGAGGTTGAACCCTTGGAGCATACCAATTGTAAACTCATTCAGGTTCGACCCTTCTACAGATTCCATTCTAGATAATGCAGTGTTTGCACAAGCAAAATCAATAAATGGCTTCCGATCATCATCTAAGAAATGCCAGATAATTTGCTCAGCCAAAATACTCCAGTACTTTGAAGTTTGTTTTGATTTCTTATTCTTCATTCTCAAAGCTTTCATAATCATCAAGAGCTCTAACTTTAGCTTTTCCATCTCGAGCTCCAAAAGTTTTAGATATTTGCGCTCTTTCTCACTCAATGATGCTCCTTTTTGATCAAAATTCATCAAAATATCCTTAAACTCGCGGATATGCGTTTGCAAATCGCGAACTTTCAGATCCCATCCTCTGAAATCGCTTGGATCGGCAAAAGCAAGAACTTTCGACAATCGACCATTTACAGTATCATGTTGGTTATTCGTCATTAAAAGTTCAGTCACAATGCAATATATTGCCAAGTACTGTGCTGATGTTGCACTAAAGACAAGTTTTGACAAGTAAACTTTAATTTCGTTGGCTTGCTCTAACTTCTTTGAGTTAAGAAATAATTGATTAGGGTTTTTATAGATGAGCGCTATGGTGTTCTTTTCTGAAACCAAATGTTCTTGTGCCCAAGACCCTTCATAGCAAACTTCACATTCAAACCAAGGGGGCCAGTTGTTTACAGACATGTATCCATCTTTTTCAAATTTAGACCATGGTTTCATATTCAAAATGTCGTTCTTGCTAATGACAAATAACTGCTCCTCTCTAAATACCACTCCAATTCTGCTTTCAATCTTTGCAGTCATTTCCTTGTTATCGGTCATCACATCCACCATATCTTTCTCATTTATGTCAACAATCCTAATATCAAGATCCTTTGAAGTTAACAAAACACACGTGTCGGGTAACTTCTTGCTAATCATTTGTATTTGTGGGTGAATGAGTTTCACCAAATACTTGTACTCTGGCTCTTCTTCATCAGGGTTTCCTACTTTTTCCAATGTCTCATCAAACGACTCAATAACATTTTCGCCAAGGGAAAACTTCTTTTCAATATGCTTGTCACTGATGGACTCGGACAGTTTTTCTGCTTCTTCTGACTCTTTAATAACGCTTTGCACAAGATCCACTGCAGTCTTAGTCATATAATAAACGTGGCTCTTTCTGTCGCCTATCCTTTCAAGATAACTAACAAAGTATTCCTTTAAAACATCATCCCACTTCATTTTCAAATTGTGCACAATGAAACGATTATGGAATTCAGCTATCGCAACAAAGTTTGATGCTTGCAACAACTCATCGTTATTCACGTGACTGGAATATGCCGATAACCCAGACAATTGCCTCGATATTGACTCTGTTGAGTTTGTGTCTGCCAAATCTTGAAGGGCTTCTACATCACCTTGATTAAAATTATCCTTTGCAGTTTGTATAATATTGATCTTTTCCACCAAGACCGCTATTTCCAGCTCTGTGTTTTCGATATCTTGTTGAAACTCAGGTGCATCGTACAATTTCAACCGTTCAAGTGCATGCTGCGCTTTTTTCAAATCTTGTCTCAAAGTATCAATTCGTTCTTCCAAGATACGTGTTTGAACTGCTGCGGGTTTCTCGAGATTCATTATGCAATCATGAATATCCTCATTGCCAAATGGGAACGGTCCAGTGTGCTTGAGTGTAAACTCTCTAAAGTAACTGCACTTTGGAGTGTAAAAAAATGGAATGATCCTGATCTTGGGGTATGGTGATAGCGTTTCTCTCAACTCTAACTCAACAAAATCTTCTGGATCAATCCAGGAGAAGTCTCCATCTGGAACTTCAACACTATCAAGCCACCTGGTAAATTCAGACGCGTGAGTTCCCCCGCCAAAACCGCCACCACCACCACCACCGCTACCACCGCTAGATTTGTGTGAACGGTTGGAAGAACCTCTACTTGAAGAATTATCACCAGTGAGAAAAGACATCAACTTACCACTCACGGATTGGTCACCAAATAAGGCATTTAATATCCTCACATCGGCCCTTTCGACATTGATTTCTGCTTGGCTCATCTTAAGATGTTTAACTTGCGTCTTTCGGTTTAGTTTTTTGTTTACATAAGTTAAAAGCTCCTTCCGTTGATGCAAGTCAATCTCACAAATGGCAAATTTACCTTTGAGACCTGTAAATGAAATCCTATTCTTTTTTCCTTTTAGTTCATCACTAGAGTGAAGGTACAAATGTGATATTGTCACAGGGTTGAAAATCATTTGATACTTCATGGTAAACAAATGTGGACTAAATTTGACTTTGTAGCTCTTTTGACCTTGAGTGAACAAGCGTCCGCTCCGTACTGGCGGAGGCGAATAATGAGCTATGGTGTCCCACCAATAAAAGAAGTGATGAAATGATAATGGTGTAAAGAATGCCGCATTGAAAGCCTCGCCATTGTGTGATTTCGATATAACTGATAGCGACATATGCACATAATCTGATCTATACCCCTCATAAGAGTCTGGATGGTACTCGTTTGCCGGGTTGGTAATTTCAACATCGTAATGAGGTTTAAATTCCGAAGTTCTAAGCTCCTCGTCTGATAATTTATTTGAGAAATGCTTATTTCTCTCGAATTTCATACCACCTACCCATTTCACTCTGTCATTTGAACTCAATCTAATGACTTTCTTGTGGTACTTTTTAGCATCCAAATCAAAATCTGGGGAGATCTGGTCGGCTCCATCGTAAAACAAACTCCAAATGTTTCTTTCCTCCATAGCATAATTGGGAATGGCAAACATGAAATCATCGCTGGATACTGTTATCAAATTTCTAGGATCTATGGTACCATCAATAACCACCGAAACATTGTTTTTCCAACTATAAACAAACCCAGAATTCTTTCCAACCAATTTATCAGGCGATGTACCACTCTTCATCAACAAGCATAGCTCATTTCTAACTTCAAACTCGTATCGTCCGTGCATAATTAAAGGCACTTTATCCCACCAACCAATTGGACTATCATCAATTGCTGGTTTACTAAACATCTGAAATGCCTGGCCCATAGCACTTAGTGCCGGTTGGTATGCCTTACACCAACTTAACGTGCATGCTCTATCTGTATTGAGATCGCAATGGAAATCTGAGGCAACTTTGACTGGCGTTAATGTACGAGGAATATACACGGAGTAGAAATTATCTGCAGTGCCATTATTTGTGACTGCTAATGAGTAAGGCACATAGATATAACGAAGCTGTTCTTTTCGAGTATATAGCATTTCATTTATTATGACGTTGCTTCTAATATGAATGGTTGGTTGTTGGGGATTGCTAGCAGTAGGAAAAGACGCCAATGGTAATGGATAATCTCTTAGAATCATATAAAATTTTCGGGCCTTGAGGTCGATGTTCATTGGAATCAAAATTGAATAAGTTAGTTTTGGTTGCTTTTTGGCAAATTTGTACAAAAATTCGTCTACGTCGCCACCTTGAAATGCGCTCAAAGTAAGATCCAAATCCCTGAAAAGTGGTCCTGCTAATGGTGGACCTTCTGCATAATCAACTATGTCATATTTGTTCTTGAACGAGTCTTGAACTTCATCTTTGCCCCAAGCCTCTTGTGACCTTTCTTTCCAAAGACGCAACCTATTATTCCTGAATAAACGGTATTTTCTAGTCCATGCTAGAGAGAAATTCTCCAAAAGCTGGTTTCTCGCTTCCTCGATTTTCTTGCTTGCTTGAGACCTTGTCATTTCGGTTTGTGAATCAACAGGTATTTGACTGCTATTATTGTTGCTGTTGTCTTGGGTTTGAGTTTGAGTTTGAGTTTGTGCTCTTTCACTAGGATTGTTGCATCTAATTTTCGAAAACGCATCCTTCAAGATGCCTGTTCTCGCATGCGACGCGTTAACAGACTCCCCGGAACCATCGTTCATGTTCTTATTCTTTCCGAGATACTCATGACGCAAGGGACTGTGCATTTTAAACTTATGGTTTGCAAAATACGTATGCAGAGAATGACTATTGGTTGGTGCAGGGGTATCGGATAAATTGATTTGGTCATCAATATCCGGAATGGCACTATCCATAACATTCTTGCATTTAATTTCAAAAGCTTGGAGTTTCCGCAATCTTTCCTTCTGCTCGATCAAGCCCAACTCATAGATCATGGCCAATTCATTTTCAAATGGGTCACTTTCAAGAGTCAATCCTAGTGCACCGGTTTTGATATTGACATGAGGAAAATGAAGTGCTTCCTTAGCTTCTGGATATATTCTTTCATATTCAGTTGCCCCGTAATTAAAGTAAAGAAAATTGTGCTTTAATTGTTTAATTGCCTTTGCCAAAGTGATGGTATTGTCAATGATTGTGTAAAACTGGAATTGATGAGGTACATTGATTCTAATGCTCGTTGCCTTAATGGCAAAGCTAGCTTCGTGTAAGCTTTTCGACAAGTCGGCGCTAAAAGTAGGATCTTGGATAATCACCATTCGAGCCCACAACCTTGTAGCTGGATGGACCACATACAACCTCACGTTTCGCACCAACGCATTCTTGACAACAAATACGTTATCCATTTTCAAGTTATCAATCTCAATGAGCACATCAACTACATTGGGCAACCTCACAATCGTAGCCATCGATTTCAATGATACATCAAGCTTGAGTTTAGGTTTAGGTTTCGAAATTTTCTGGAGCTGTTCTTTACTACAATTGCTTTCAACAGTGGGAGCAAATCTTTGCAACATAGACCTGGCATAAAAAATGCACCAGAAAAAAAACATGTCTAATCGACTGTCAATCTCGGGAATCGATAAAAGTAACCTATCTCGATCTGCATCATCCGCTGTCGATACAGAATTAGTCAAATTTATATCCTGAATATTCAAGACATTTTTGATACGCTTTATACCTTGTTCTGGGCTATCATCATCATCATCATCATCATTATCATTATCATTATCACAATCTTCAACATTATTTCTTCCACCACCACTACCACTGCTGACATTCCCATCGCCAATGTTACTACCTCCGGTCATTCTTTCTTGATTGTCATGTTCTGATGCAAATGAATTTATACTCGAGAGATCATCCAACTCTGAGTCACTTGCTTGTTGTGGACAAACTTTGTCAAAGTCCTCCATATACTCCAGTGAGTACTCACTAATTGTGAAAAGCTGGATTTGAGCAACCGAGAGCCCTAAAGATTGTTTCAGCAACTTATAGTGACCAGTGGTATCATTGATTCGTAGAGAAATGCCTCGACGGAAATCTGCCAAATCAACTTCTTTCTCTAATTGCCAATCGTATATTATTCGACTGGGGAGACCTTCTTTGCAGAGAATATCAAATATAATTTCCTTAGACGTAAATTTGAGAGATGAAACAAAACTTGGGAGTACTTCAAACAAATGAATAAACTTGGTTGAACCGTTTGGTTCTTGTGGTGTTGCTGTTTCTGATGGTGTTGGAGTTGTTGGTTTATTTTCTGAATTTGGATTGATCAGATTGGTTGCATCTTCTTTTTTATGCTTAGCCCTCCAAATATCGTATTTCTGGTTAAAATACATTCTCTGTCGATTGCGAAACTGTCTCACCATGTAAAAGAAATGGTCATTGACGGACTTGAATCTGATAACTTTACTTGATACTTGACCTGAAAGCTGTTGCTTTTCAAGATCATATGAGACTAAGGTGTTGATTTTTGTGAGTTGTACCAAATTTTCTTGAGCTTCTCCCTTAAAATTCTTTAGTTTGAGTAAACAGTTGAGAGTTCTCTTGGTGCTCAGTCTTGATATCCTGGACCTGGACCTGGACCTTTGTCTCCTAGTGAAGAGTCTAAGAAAGAATGCCGAAAGACGGAAGCTAATCACCATATTTGAAGTTGAATGTCTATTAAACTCGGAATCTTTAAACAGACCAATCTCGGGGAGATGCAAGTTTAACTGGAAATCCACTATTGTCAATTTACTCAGAACAAAGTTGATTATTTGAGATGCAAAATTTGTCATCCTCAAAGACTTGTTGGCGTCGATAGAATTTGTTGCCGCATTCGAATGTTTCTTTTCCTTTGCAGCGAGCTTATTCTTGAAAAGGCCAAAGATAAAGTCTTCCTGGTCGTAATAGATATCGATCGTTGGATTGGACAATGTTATGTTCAATTCGAAATCCAAAAACTGTGAGAGAGGTTTGGACGGGGTTTTTGTTTGCGTTTGTGCTTGTGGTTGACTATGAGTTGGCGTTTGTGTTGGCGTTTGTGTTGGCGTTTGTGTTGGCGTTTGTGTTTCCGTTTGTACCTGATTATGTGTTTCGGTCATTGACTTTAAATCGAGGTAAGCTTGAGCGGCCATCAAGAGTTTAAGTGGGCAAAGCTCGTAGTTTATTGTACACGATGGTAGTTCCAAACATTGAGTTTCTTTGTGGTAAATTTTGAAGGATGTCAAGTACATCTCCAACTTGACAGCTATTGACTGGTCTGGCTTTTCCAGTTTCTTCAATAAAAGCACAAAGTTCGATAAATTGGCTGATACGTCCTTGTAAGAAATAGTTGTGTCCTCGAACCGCACATTCGTATTAGAATATAGCATCAATATCTCCTTTGTAAGTTCCTTGTATTTAAGAAACCTCTCTTTGTGGTGCTTAACACCCTCAGTAGCAATTTGAATAGACTCTTTGGTATCTTTAGATAATTCATCAGAGATTTCTGGATTGGTTTGGCTCAGATCCACATTCATGTTTGAGCTTTGATTCGGTTCCGATTTCTGGTCTCGTTCTCGATCTCGTTCTCGTTCTTGGTCTTCTTTCTCTTTCTGTTTCTGTCTCTGTTTCTGTCTATTTTCAATGTCAAAAAACTCGAGCGGGATATTCAATCTTCCTACGGAGAGGGATTGCTCAAAGTCTTGCAACTGAATTGAGATTTTGTTAGGAGTTAAGGCTTCGCATGTGGCAATTGCCTGACAGTCGACGTAGAACTCGACATTTCGAAACAAGTGCACTTTCTCTTCGACATTTGCTATATCATAGATTACACCATTGAGCAAAGTCAATGTGATCCTCAAGTCACAGTTTTTTTCAATCTCAGTCTGGATTCTGCAAAATTCGGTTTCCACGCAAATATCTTCGTGTGCATCTTCATGGTATATGGATATTCGAAACACTTGGAAATTTATCATATTTATCAATTGGGTCCGGACTAAGTAGTTGTGGATGGATTTTGGTAAAGTGAAATGTAGCTTTTCCTTTAAATTGATATTGAATAATGATTTAGGAGGTACATTCGGACTCTTTCTCTTACTCTCATGATGCTCTTCAGAATTACTAGTACCTGATGGTTTCTGGGTATCGCTCCGGATTGATACGTCTGCAACCTCTATGTTGAAAGGTCTTAGACTAGTCTGTCCCATGGATTTGCGGAAACTTAGTCTCAAGGATAGTCTGCCAATCCTTATAGTGGAAGTCTTAGTTTTGATGGTGATGCATCTTAACGATAAAAGCCCAAAGTATTTGACCGAGATGTGTGGTAAAGTGTTGATAAGAAGTAAAAGCACGGCATAGGTGATTGCGGCTACCAAGAAGCAATAGTAAAGCATGCTAGTTTCGAGATGCCACTTATTCGGGACCAGATGTATTCCTGCCCAGTATCTTGTGATTTGTGATTGGTGGTTTGTGATTGGTGATTTGAAGATAAGTCGACTACAGTTGTAGCGATATATTATTGGTTGTTCTTAATTGTTGTTATAAAAAAATTGTAGGATATGATATGCAATTATGTGAAACAAGGACCTAAAAAGAGATTAGGAAATTAAGAGAAGAAGAAGAAAAAGAAGAAGAAAGAGAAAAACATGATGGTTAGAAACATTAGAGTTCATGTATATGCTAACGAATTTTTCTTTTTGTATAGAAAAAAAAAGAAAGACCTCTCTATGCATAATAAGTTCGGCAATAGTGGGAAGCCTATAAAAATGATCTTTATGCAAAAGATTACCAAATTTGCGCGCTCTCATTCCGCAACCGTTAAATTTCCACCTATTCAATTACTGCTGCTGCTGCTGATTTACCTGTTTCCTTTTTTTTCATTCTTTTTTTTGTCTCTCTTTTATTCAGCAAGCTTCTAAGAGAATAGCATCGAATAAAACAGAAGGCAGAATTGAATACAAAAGATGAAATGGTGGTTATGTGAGCGAATTGCAGCATCAAAAGGGAGTAGGCTCAGCTCTTCAAATACGTCTTGTGAGTTTGAACACTTGATTGCCATCCAAAGTAAATAGGGATCTCTTGCGAAAAAAAAAAAAGAAAAAAAAAAGAAAAAGAAGAAAAAAAACGAAAATGTTTGAGGCTTTCCAGTATGTTTTATGATGACAATCTGGTGGCTTTGAGTGGTTAATATTCACGCTATTGATTCACTTCTTCCTCCCTCTCCCTCTCCCCCTCTTTCTCTTTCTCTCCCTCTTTTTCTCTCTGTTTTTGTTTGTTATTTTTTGTTTTTTTGTCATTTCAAATATGAAAAATCCAACTGGAGTCTGCTAAGCTTACAGGAAAAAGATATTCCTTAAAGACCCTGTCAAATAGTTGTTGTTTTTCTTTCAATTCTGTTGTAAGTTTATTATCCGCCCCTTCCTGATCCTCTGTCATCTATCCTCCACTTTAGTCTTTATCATCTTCCAACCTCTTGCAATGGCATTTACTTTCAGCGCAGTAGATTAGAGTGGAAACGGGTAAACCGGAAAAAAAAAAAGGGAAGAAAAAGAAAAAAAAGAAACATCGGATATATATAACCGGATTTAAGCAACATAGGAAAAGAATCGGGTGAAAGAAAAATTAAAATTTAAAGGAAAAAACCCTTCATCCTCGGCGCTAAGCATTGAGAAAAACGGAAAGAGCAGAAGAAAAACAAAAACAAATTTTGAAAAATAGTTTCCATCTCCATCGAATCATAATATAACTCTTGTTTGTCTTAAAGGTTTGCTTGTTTTGTTAGTTTGTTTCATTGATTCAGAGGTTTGCATGTTTGCTTGTGTTTTATTTTTCGGCTAATAATATGCGACACTTTGTGCAACCACACAGTTGAGAAGCCTCGATAATGGCATCTTTCGTTTACCATAGAAATCTCCAGCATTTGTTTCCCAAATTGGTTAACTATTCTTTCAAAAACATGGCTTTGAGCATATTCTGCAACATCATGGTGAGCTTTAAAGAAGGTTGAGGACTGGTTATTCTATTTCTGATCAAATAATCTAGAACACACTAGACAATATAGCTTTCTGCTCTTTTTTCATCTTGACCTCTAGTCGCTAGTATTATTATATGACTCCATTAGGCAAATGTAAGATTCCTGCCCTTTAACTTGAAATTGAAATTCTGTCTTTCGTGTAGCTTGTTCCATCGAGGGGAAATTAGAAACCTGAAAAACAGTATCAAAAGCAAAAAAGAAAAGCAAAAATAGAAATAAAGAAAGAGTGAATATAGAATGAAGAAAGTGATGGATTCCACTTTTATTTGAACCCTTTTTTGTTTACAGAGAAGGCTATACTGAAATCAAATGTAATAGTAAAGAAAAAAGAAAAGAAAAGAAGAATAGATATATGAAAGCAAGTCCTTTCAGTGCCAGTGAAAATAAATTATGAAACTTCTGAATAATAAATTTGAGTAAGGAACGTACTTTCATAGTGCCAATTTTCCCAATCGAGTAAGATCTCAATTTGCAGGAGACGAGGTATAGAAAAGCACGTTTCGAAACCCACCAACTTTTACATCTTATTTACACATTTGTGACAAAAACTCGGAGTTATAACTATGGAGACAATGTTTTGCACTTACCTCCGTCTCTGTCTAGTTTTGACAAATCCTCTATGGTATCTGGGAAACACACACACACAAACAACTCTCTCACACAAATAACTATCTCACACAAACAACTCTCTCACACAAACAACTCTCTCACACAAACAACTATCACACACAAACAACTATCACACACAAACAACTATCACACACAAACAACTCTCTCACACAAATAACTTACGCTTGACTTCACTGATGACTTTTCCAAAGTCATATTCTAAACTATTTCACATCTTAGATACATTGGTATGCCAGTGCTCTTTGTTCCTTTCTCTCTTTTTTCCAATCTTACTAATTTCCTATACTCATTGACAATGCAAATTAGATACACCATCACTACAAACTCATATACATGTTGTTGATGAGGATAATTGTTTCTCTTGTAGAGATAAATCTAAATTTAGCAAATCGTGGGCACTTCTACAACTCTTTCTCTATTCCAATCTCTTTTGTTCAAACAAAAATTAAAAGATCTAGATGCAATAAGACCCCATTAATTATATGCTTGGTTAGATCTTTTGATCTTTTTTTTTTTGACGAAAAGATGCCAAAATGGAACTTTACCGAATTCAGTTTAAAACTTGGTAAAAGGTACAGTGGTACAAAACCAAAAATTTCCTAAAACGGAAAACAGATTGATATTTTGTGAGATCTTTTGTTATTATTTTTAGTTTGTCTCTCTCACTCTCACTCTCACTCTCACTCCATCTCTCATTCATACAATTTTTAACAATTTCGTATTGATCAACAACAACAATGCCACTCCCTTTTCTCTTGCCCTTTAGCTTTCTTTTCTTTTCTTTTCTTTTCTTTTTTTTTATTTAATCTTTTTTCTTTGTATCAACACCCTTCAAAATTTGCTGCCACCATTAAATAACAAAAATGAAACGTTTGTGCCATAACTGATGGACTCTGGTGTTGCCCATCACTAATAAGGCACACTCTTCCACACTCCACAAAGTGCGGGTTTCCCAAAAGTCGGGGTAAACAAGAACATGCTTCCCGTCACAAACATTTTAGACAATAGTGCATCTATTACTCTAGATGGAAATTCACCATCTTTGAATTACTGGATGAGGTATAGGAAAATTAAAGGACTTTGTTAACATCAATTACAGGCAATTGTATTCAAATTCAATTCTGCTACTGCTGCTGCTGCTGCTGCTATTACCACTATTATCACTACTACTGCTATCACCAAGAAGAAGGAAAAGAGAACGAAGAAAGCATCTCTGCCTTTTCACAAGTTTTGGAAAAAAATATATAATGAGCAACAATTCCTGTTGATTTTTGACGAACCCTTTTTCGATTCAACTTTCTAAACCAAATCAAAGAAGCACTTTTTTCTTTACCCTTATCATCATCATCATCAACAACAACAACAACAACGTCATTGTTAACATTACCAACGTAAACAATACAATAATATTATTTGCTCCCAAAACCTTTCGTTTACTCTGCATCAATACCCACTTAGCCTAAGACTTAGCCCAAGACTTAGCCCAAGACTTAGCCAACCACCCTCGCCATCATTAAGCAAAGCCTAAAAACAACAAAGAAATTCAAAATTCAAAATACAAACCATAAAATCTAAAAAAACAATCACATAATGAAGTTTGATATTGCTACCGCTACTTTAATTCTTGCTGCTGTCAGCCAAATTGCAGCATCCCCAGCTGTTGGCACTCCAATCACATCCGAGATCACCAAGAGAGATGTTGACTCACTCAACTTGGCACTCACCCACCTCAACTCTTATAATGCAAAGAGAGACCTTATGACCAACCAAGAATTGTCAAAGAGAGAATCCCAAATTGTGACTGACATTTTGGCTCTTATCAAGGACACCAACTTGGCACCAACTGTCATCAAGTGGTTTATTGACGATCCAACCTTGTCTGGAATTGCCAAGGACGTTATTGTTACAGCTATCAAGAATGGTTGGATCAATGTCGGTACTTTGTTGAAATCACTTAATGACTCGGGATTGGCTGTTGATGTCATTCACGATTTGATCAACTACTGTCCATTCTATGCTGAGATTTTCAAATTGATTGGTCAAGAATTGTCCAACTTGCCAGAATTGATTGGTAACGCATTGGGTCTTAGTTCAACAACTGTTCAACAAGAAGTTGAAAAATCCAAGAGGGAAGCTAGGGAATACTTGTTGGCTGCTAGAGACGACCAACCAGTTGTTTTGTTGGCCAGAGATTCATCGGATACTTTAACTTCATTGATGGAATCACTTAAGGACTCTGGTTTGGCTAACCAAGTTGTTGAGGCATTGGTTACCGATGACGACTTTTACTCATTCGGTGCCTCTTTGATTGAACAATTGTTCAATGAAAATGCCATTTCATTATCAGACTTGCTTCAAGACTTGATTGCTTCTGGTTTGATTCCAACTTTGCTCAAGAACTTTTTGAACCTTGATACCTTGAAGAGTGTTATTGTCAATGCCTTGGCTGCTGCTTTTGGTAACTGTAAAGACACTACTACCTCTTCCACATTTGTTACTTCACCTCCTGGTGGTCCAACCCCAACTGTTACTACTGGGTCTGCCAACTTGAGCAGTTTGACTGCTAGTCTCACCGATGTCACCGTATCCTCTGGCGGTGGCGGAAACACCTTGGCCACTTCAACTACTACTGGCAAGACCTGTAAGAAGAAGAGAAGATCTTACTAAGCATGAGTTGCGGAAAATAGAATATGCTTTTGATGTTGGATCTCCTTTCAGTACGCTGCCGGTCAGACGTTGAAAGACTCTGAAGATGATACAAATAAAGAAAAAGGAATGAAATGAAAGAATAAAGAATTGGAGATGATGAGTAAAGGAAAAAAATTAAATAAAAAAAAAAAAAGAAAAAGTGCAACACTTGGTTTGAGTGTTTCCCCATAAGAATACCTTTTCACCTTCTTATACGTTACATATAGTTGTATATTTTTTGGTTAATAATAAAGTTTTTGATGAAAAAAAAAATGAAAAAAAAAAAGAAAGAAAGAAAAGAAAATGTTTTGAGACTTTTTCTCTTTGGTACTTTCTCTACAGGTATTGCTCGTTACGTTTAGAAATATTGGAAAAGGTTTATATAATGAGAGATCACGTGATTATTCTATTTCTTTTTCCTCCTGAACATTGCAATTTTTTTATTATTATTATTATTATTCTTTATACTCTGTCCACAAGCTTCTCAAATTAAATATACAAAAAAAAAACCACTATAGAAGAATTGAAAACGCGCGTGCGACACGCTACGGGTCTAATTTTACAATAACAACAACAACAACAACAACAAAACCTTCCTTTTTTGCCCTTTCTCACTTTCTCCCGATTTCATCTTAATAACTGTTTGATAACCGAAATCAACCAAATCACATTTTAAATGCCAGGGTATGTGCCGAGATTTACCAATTGTTTTATAAACTTTTTCTTTAGAAAAAGGAAAAAAAAGACCAAAAAGAAGAAGAAAAAGAAATTTCATTTGTTTATCTCCTTTAATGATACATTGTTACTAACTATCCTCTTTTTTTTTGCCCTCTAGAGAAACAGTTACAATCCAAGCCGGCCAGTGTGGAAACCAAGTAGGACTTCTGTACTGGCAACAACTTGCATCCGAGCATGGAATTACTGCAGATGGATCTCTGACACCTTATCCCCCGGAATCATCAAATGAATTTATTGATTACAGTCAACAGGGTAGTAGAAACACCACTTTAACTGAGTCCGAGCTGCCGCAGAATGTACGCCAGCTTCAGTACAGAAATGACAATCCCGAGCTATATTTTACTGTTTCCGATTCGTACAAGTATACTCCACGATCCATTATGATTGACCTTGAGCCCTCGGTTATTTCAAAAGCTCTTAATGCGATGCCAATGTTTAATCCAAGAAATGCACATCTTAGTGAGAATGGAGGTGGTGCTGCTAATAATTGGTCAAATGGGTACCGGTATGGACATGAACATGAGGAAGATATATTAAACTTGATTGATCGTGAGGTGGACAAGTGTGATAACTTGGCGCATTTTCAATTGATGCATAGCGTTGCTGGAGGGACCGGGTCGGGTGTTGGATCAAAGATTTTGGAGATTTTACAAGATAGGTACAGCAAGAAGATTATAACCACAGTTTCGGTGTTTCCCTCTAATGACAAGACCAGTGATGTAGTGGTGCAACCTTATAATTCTGTGTTGACATTAAAGAAATTGATAGAGTGCAGTCATGGTACTTTTGTCTTTCACAATGATGCATTGAACAATATCGATAATTTATTATTAAATCAAAGTAACATGCGACACAATCCCTACTACAACCATCATCTCAACGATAAAGAAATGAGTGGACACGCTTCGTTTCAAGGTGCAAACAAATTGATTGCTTCTGTAATAGCATCGATCAGCAATCCCATTCGGTTCCCTGGGTACATGTACAGCTCGATCCAGTCCATAATGTCTTCGGTGATACCAACATCCGACTTGAAATTTCTTACAACGTCTATTGCGCCATTTAGTGGTGGACATTCAAATCACAAGTATATCAATGAACACGATATGTTCTTAGAGTTGTCTGATGATCGTTACAAGTCGGTGATTAGTCCGCATGGTACCGATGTTGTATTTGTTGCCTTGATGAACTACTTGATCAGTGGGTCTAGTCTCGATAGAAAGGAGATTCGGAAGGGGATATTGAAAATACAGTCAAGGACGAATTTTCCCGGGTGGGCCACAAGGTCTGTTCCTGTGGTATACGGAAAGAAATCGCCGTTTGTTCAAGACCAACTGCTTGAAGGTATACAAATTTCAAACAACACCTCGGTGATTGCATTGTTTGAGAAAATCCTTCGACAGTTTGACATGTTAGCAAAGAGGAAAGCATATTTCAACATGTATTGTGAAGATAATTCTGCTGAGGAAATGAATAGAGTAGGTGGGGTATTTGGTGAATGTAGAGAAGCCATAGTTAGTGTGATTGATGAGTACAAGGCGTGTAAGAGCGGTAGCTATTTAGATGATGAAGAGGAGGACCAAGAGTTTAGGGACGACGGTGATGTAGAAATGAATTGATAGAGATGTGGTCTATCACATATATATATATATATGTATATATATATATCCTGTAATGAATAATACTTTGATGTGATGAATATGACGTGTGTGCAATAGACAATATGGAGTAAGAATAAGACAAAGAAAATGAAAGGAAGGGAAAACATTTAAATTATTCAAAGCTATGTAGAGTTAATGTAAACCAATTTTGGTCTACAACTTACACTTGGTATTCATTCTGAATATACTGTGCAACTTAAAAAAAAAACCAAATTCTTCTCGAACTAAGCAGAGGGGAGGGGGGTACATGGTATATTGATGTTAGAAAATGAAGAATGAAAAAAAATGAGAAATGTAAAAAATTTAACATGCAAAAAATATCTCCCAGACAGGGAATTGAACCCTGGTCTACCACGCGACAAGCGGTAATTCTAGCCACTAAACTATCTGGGACTTTTTGTTGTATAAACATTGCTCTTAGGTGCAGTTAATATGCTTTTTTTATGGAAAAGAATTATATTGAACTATACCAATACTTTAGATTAAGGATGATGTTATTTTATTTTTTTTTGCTTTCGAGGAAAAGCCATACTCTATTAAAGTTGTATGACTTCCATATCACTTTTATTTGTTCTGTTTAATTTTTGTATGAACTTTTACACCTTTTTGATAATCATTAAGGGTTTAGTTACTAGTATTTTTACTGACGATGTTTGACAGTGTATAAAAGAATAAAATGCTTCTTTTTTTTATTTATTGTGGACTTGTAGGCGTTAAATATTTTGTAGTATATTGATGCAAAAAAAAGAAGAGAAAATTGCGGTTCTGTTTGTTCAGTATGTTTTTTATATACTTTATATTTTTATATTTTTATTCTTTTAATCTCTCAAAAACTAATATTGAATGGCAACTGTTTGCTCAATACTGTTCCTTCCATTTTGCTTTCGTCTGTTTAAAAACCATTTAAAGTGTTGCATCTATGAAATGGGTGATATTGTCAAATATTGTTGATAATGTATACCGCATCAAAATTACATATACAAGATTTTGGTATGACGAAGCATGGTGGACACTGTGCATTTTTTGTCAAGGAACTTCACTTGCCCTTCCAATTTCCCACGACCGAAAAAAAAAAAAAATAAAAAATTCCGCGTTGTCAAATTTCTTTTTTTCTTTTTTTTTTTTTTTTTTCATTTTGTCTTTTTTTATCAGTGGCCAATGAGAGTATAGTATCCTTATATATATATATCCTACTAAGATGGTTTTGTAACATGAATCTCTTTTTTTTTATTTCCCCTACACTTATGCCTTCGAAATTGGTTTGTGAAATAACTATCCAAGAATGTAAAACCCAACACCACCAACTACTGCCATCATTGCCATTTCAATTACTACGACAGCACCCACAATTAGCCTCCAACTTTTTGTCATATTTGGAAATTGGAACCCATAGAGTTGAAGCTATTTTTTTCTATTTTTTTTTATTTTTTTTATTTTCTTTTTCCTTTCTCTTCCTTGTTTGTTCTTCGTTAAGACCAAACTACTTCTGAGTTTCATTCTCTTGCTTTTTAGCTACATAAACGCTTGATTCTTTTCTATGTTCTTGACAACTTTTGAGGTTGATACAATAGTAAGATAACTTTACTCTTTGACGATTCCAATATAGGAAAGATAAGCCACAATTCTATTACTGACACCATAGAGAGTACTACTACTACTACTACCACTACCACTACCACTACCACTACAACAACAACACCAATCAAAACTGAATAACAAAGGTATTGGATATATACTTTCAAGAAGGGTTGCCGAACTCGCAATCCGAAACGTAAAACAACAGTAAACTAGACAATTCAGATAAGAAGAGCAGATACGTCTTTAATTGTTCAAGTATGAATGTTCATAGTTTCTCGGTGATTCCCGATACTATCATTCACCCCGCCCTCCCCCTCTCACTTCCGCAGCAGTAGCAGCAGCAGTAGCAGAAACTTCGAATAATTAGCCTTGAGCTCTCAACCAAAATTCTCTAGAGCAAGCTGGACCAAAAAAATGGGACGTAGCCTCTTCTTTACTTCCTCGAATCATTAGATGTTCTATACCTTCTTTTTCTTTCTTTTGTAAACGGAATTTTGATGTCCCTATAGGAAAAAACCGGGATCAAAATTTTCCGAAAAGAAAAAAAAAAAAAGAAAACACAAATACATTACTAGTAGTGCTATACCTATACTTAATAGTGTGAACAACACTAAAACAAATTAAAGAAGAAAAGAACAAAACAACCAGGCAAATGCAACGTAATGCAATCTATGATTCTCTCAAAGACTCAATAGTCATTCCAGTTGTCAGTTCTGAGCAACATATATTTGGGTTTATTTGGACCTTGCATTCCAAGCTTTGTGGTGAACCAATTGGATATGGCAAGACGGGCCGATAAAGTAAATTTCAATTGAGTTCCAGTTTGAAAAAAAAAATAAAAAAATGAAAAATAAGGACAGTAAGTATAGATTCCCTTCCTCCTCCCCCCCTACTACGGACTGTGAACTTGTCTATACCTTCATTTACAAATCTTTACCCCTAATAGATGCACGAAAAATTGAAACTATTTTTTTTTCCCTCAAAACTGAACACCTTTTGCAAAAAAAAGAAAAAAAAAAAAAAAAGAAAAAACCAAAAGGTAATAAATGTAGAGGCGACATAGTTGGTGGCGGCCGCCGAGGAGCGAGGAATGCCGTTACAGGGCAAAGTGGTGCTCCCAACAACAGCAGCCGACGGAGTCAGGAGAAGAAAAAGAGTGAACAATAATGCGTGTGAGTATTGTAAGTAGTGTAAGTATTGTAAGTATTGTTTGTAGTATGAGTGGTAGTATGAGTAGTGTAAGTAGTGTTTGGATTGTTGGTTGCGTGTATGCAGTGCTCTGTAATCTAATGTATGCCTGCTAATCAAGGTCGAATCTGATTGGTAGAGATAAGAACGCTGATTCCTTTTGCACAATTTTTTTATTCATTTATTTATTATTATTATTATTTTTATTATTATTATTTTTTTTTCATTCTTTTATTATTTTTTTCTTGTTGCTTGTCTAAATAGCACTATAAACAGAATAGTGTTACAAAAGTTGTTGATGATGGTAATGAAGATTGATTATAATGCGACAGTGCAAAATACAGATAGATGATGAGGTGAGTTTTATAGACTGGTGACGATCTTGGATATTTCCATACTGAAAATAAAAATATAAATATTCACTGAAATTCCCAACCCATCTCTTCCACTTTTCTTCTTTTGATTTCCTTCTTCTCCTTTTCCCTTTTTCCTTTCTCCTTTTTTTTTAGTACGGATCTAACTCTACAAGAAAAGTAGTCTATTTACTATCCTTAATTAGATACAACACTCTTTCCCACAAACACATATACAAATAAAGAAAATGGTCTTGCCACACGAACCAGAGTTTCAACAAGCTTACGACGAATTAGTCACTGCTGTTTCTGACTCCACTTTGTTCACTGAACAACCAAAATACAAGAAAGTCATTCCAGTTGTCTCAGTCCCAGAGAGAATTATCCAATTCAGAGTCACATGGGAGAATGACAAGGGTGAGATTCAAGTCAATAATGGTTACAGAGTCCAATTCAACTCTGCTTTGGGTCCATACAAGGGTGGTTTGAGATTCCACCCCTCTGTCAATTTGTCCATCTTGAAGTTTCTCGGTTTTGAGCAAATTTTCAAGAATGCCTTGACCGGCTTGAGCATGGGTGGTGGTAAAGGTGGTTCCGACTTTAACCCAAAGGACAAGTCGGATGCCGAAATTAGAAGATTCTGTGTCTCCTTTATGAGACAATTGGCCAGATATATTGGCCCAGACACTGATGTTCCAGCAGGTGACATTGGTGTTGGTGGAAGAGAAGTTGGTTTCCTCTTTGGTGCCTACAAGCAAATGCAAAACAACTGGGCCGGTGTCTTGACCGGTAAAGGTTTGAGCTGGGGTGGTTCATTGATTAGACCAGAAGCTACTGGTTTTGGATGTGTTTACTACACCGCCAAGATGATTGAAAAGGCCACCAACGGTAAGGAATCATTTAAGGACAAGAGAGTTGCCATTTCAGGATCAGGTAACGTTGCTCAATACGCTGCTTTGAAAGTTATTGAATTGGGTGGTGTTGTTGTCTCCTTGTCTGACTCTAAGGGCTCCATCATCTCCAAGAATGGTATTACCGTTGACCAAGTCAATGCTATTGCCGCTGCTAAATTGAAGTTTAAGTCATTGGAGGAGATTGTGCAAACTGAAGCCAAGGTTTTTGGCGGTGACAATGCCGTTGAATATATTGCCGGTGTCAGACCATGGACCAAGGTTGGTCAAGTTGACGTTGCATTGCCATCAGCAACCCAGAACGAAGTTAGCGGTGACGAAGCCAAGGCCTTGGTTGAGGCTGGATGTAAATACATTGCCGAAGGTTCCAATATGGGTTCTACCAAGGAGGCCATTGAGGTCTTTGAAGCCAACAGAGGCAACGGTGTCTGGTACGCACCAGGTAAGGCTGCCAACTGTGGTGGTGTTGCTGTTTCCGGTTTGGAGATGGCTCAAAACTCCCAAAGGGTTAAATGGACCTTGGAGGAAGTTGACGAGAAGTTGAAGGACATTATGGAAACCTGTTTCGAGAACTGTTACCAAACTGCAAAGAAGTACTCTACTGAGAAGGGTAACGACACTGCATTGCCATCATTGTTGAAGGGTGCAAACATTGCCGGTTTCATCAAGGTTGCTGATGCTATGTTTGACCAAGGTGAAGTCTTTTAAAGATTTTTTATATTTCCCAAATTTTCATTTCTTTTCTTCTAAAAATCTAGAAGATTTGAAAATCGAGATTAAGAGATTATGAGATGGTAGAGAGATGATAGATTGCATTTTTTATTTTTTTTTTTATTTTGAAAAATGTTCTTTCTTTTCTTTTCTTTTCTTTTATTTTCTTTCTTTTCTTTTTCTTTTATTCAACAAAATATGTGTTTGAAGGAAAAACGAAATAAGAGAAAAGAAGAAGAAGAAGAAGAAGAAGAAGAAGGAGCAGAATGGAAACAAAAAAGTCTCATATGGTTGATGATTCATATTCAGTTCTTTTAATATCTTGCTTCGCATGTTTTTTTATTTTTCGTTCTTAAGAACAAAGGGAGCAGATTTATTTACTACATATATATATATATATATATTTATATGTATTTACATACATACACACACTATTGTAATTTTATTTTAAATGAAAACAACTTTTGTGAAGGTTTGACAAAGGATTCCATAAAAAGAAATTAGCAATGGATCTGTAAATGTATTTTGTATGTACTTTATTCTCTTTTGAGAGAAAAAAATTGTAATCTTAACGCTTGTCCTTTCCCTTCCCCCCCAACTCTTTTATTTTTGCATCTAGTTATCAATACTTGTAGAAGGTGTACATATACATTACATAAAGGACAAAGAACAGCACATATTCTTTTGGTGTTATGTAAAAGTGTTTGCTATTATCATTCATCCCTTGCTTGATCCGACAGATAGTTGTTGATGCACACACACACACACACATACACACTTACATGTAAACAGTTTTTGAAAAATTGCTTACTCCACTTTATTATGCCTCCTCAAAGCTATATCACGTGACTAAGTGGTTTTTTTTTTCTGTTGCTCTTGGTGTGTGTGTGTATACATTGTTACAATTTGAGAGTGAGTGAGTGAGAATACATTTTATTTATTTATTTATTTTTATTTATTTTTTTATTGTTTTGTTTGTTTGGAAAGATCAGTTGGTAGAATCAGATGGTGCGCTCCATCTTGACAAATCAAAACATCATATATTAACTTTCGAAAACAAGCAAAATACATAAAATTCTAATACTAAACTTCTTGTTCATATTTGCTCTAAACATTAAGTAAAGCAATTCCAAGAAAAAAAAAAGAGAGAGAGAAAGACATGTCGCCAACCAATGATGCACAATCGTCATCACCATCGCCATCGTCAAAGGAAGATATAAGGGGTCAGTTATCAGATATACAAAAACGATTATTCAAACGACCTTCACGAGTTCCAAGAGAGCCAAATCATGCCATTAGTACAGGAGCAGCATCGCATGATAATACTCACGCCTCATTTATTTCTGACGAACCAAAGCGTCATGCATTGGCCAACTTTCTCCCTCCAATTCCACCATCAGCAGCTGGTCGAACAAAGGGAGAATCAGCAACAGGAACAGCAACAGGAACATCTACTGCGCACCCATCGGCTCTTCTGAACCCCGGTCCGTTGTTGTCGTCGTCGTCGCCATCACCATCATCATCATCAACACAATCATCATCTAAGCTGCGTTCCAAATTACCACACAAAAGCTCAGGGAAACTAATATCTTCGCTTTCCACACCCAGTTTGGGTCCTCCGGGTCCAGATTCAAAGGGTAATGACATGAACTTTGTAGTTGGCTTGAGTGAAAACTTACTTAGTGAATGTCGTCGATTAAACGCTGAAAACTCCAAGATCAAACAAAAGTTAAAGTCCGCAGTTGATGAAATTCAATTGTTCAAGGATGAGATTTTTCAATTGAGAAATTACAACCAAATCTATAGCTCTAAGGAAGAAGCATTAAAGGATAAAAATTGGGCGTTGGAAACGGATGCCATTCAATTAAGAGAAGAGTTATCGATGGTTAAGCAAGAGAATGACAAATTAAAAGCATTAGAAGCTGACTTGAACAAAAAAATTGAAGTGCTCACAGCTGATAACGACTCATGGGCACTAAAGAATGAAGTGTTGACGAAGAATTTGGAGGATGACAAAAAAGAATGGGAGAAGGAGAGAATGGAGTTGAATAAGCGAATAACTTATTTGAATGACGAGAACGATTTGATGCATTTGAAATTAAGTGGAGGGGATGTTTCTAGTGTTATTGATTTGAGTAAACTGGAAATTAAAACTGGAGCTGACAAAGATGGAGAGGAACAGGAAAATGAGGAAGCAGCAAACATCACGTTTGATCTGATATTAGAAGAATTAAGACATCACGAGGAAAATCCTGAACTTTCAGTACTTTCAAATACGCAAAGTGAAGTAGATATGCTCAGATCGAGGTTACAAGAAGCGAATGAGACAATTGCTAAATTGAAAAATTCTGTGATCAAACTCAAGGATATTCAAGAGAATGCTTCACCTCGCCATCATCAAAACCACCACCACCCCAACTATCCTCCTCCTAATCACCAAACATTTGTCCAGCTGCAAAGGACACCAATGAAAATTAATCAACCGGTTACCCCGCTAATGCACGTGCCTAACAAGCGATTCTCCATGAGTTCACCAAGTAAAAGAAATTCCAAAATTTCAATTAAGAGTGAGGATAATGACAGAAAGAGCATTGATTGGGAGAAGGACTTGGTGGAGAATATTTCGACCCCTTCAAAACCATTAGCAACAGATAACATGGATGCTCAAGGTGACAACTCATCAATAAACAGTAGGAACTTTGATGTTGCTGGAAACGAAGACGACCTCGAGATACCATACTTGGTCGATTCGTCAGATTCAGATTCAGATTCAGATTCAGAGACAGTCGATGCTGGAGCATCTCCTTCAAAGCGTCTGAAGTCCACATTAAATACAAAATCTGTTTCAAAGCTCAGCGAAGAGCAAATACAGCGTTATGTTAAGCAAAACAAATTGGTTATGCTTCCAGTTGGTGAATATGAGCAACTACAGAAAAATTGTGTCAAGAACGACGATAAGTTGATAGACATTGCGTCTTCTCGCGGTTACAAAATTTTGAAAAGAGATGTATACGAGGACTTGCTAGACGAAGAGAAGATGAAGAGTAAATTGGAGTCTAACGGTATCGTTACTTTACCAGAAACCGAATTTGTAGAAATGCAAGGCAAACTATTGAAGTTTGAAGATCCAAATATCGAATACATCACCGAAAAGGCAAATACTATGGGCTACATTGTGACTACTACTGACAATTATGACAACTTGACGCAACAGGCCAAGAACCCAACTTTGGACCAGCTCCATATTTTGGCCAGGAGTCACGACTCTTCAGTAGTACTGAACAATGAGTTGAAACGCTTACAGGAGCCATCTAGGGAAGCATTGCAAAGTTTTGCCAAGAAATTAAATTTGGCTGTCATTCCTGAAAAAGAGTACGAAACTTTTACTAAACCATCAATTACACATATCAAGGATAGGGCACAAGAGCTCAATCATACAATTTTGCCAATAGAAGAGCACAATAAGCTTGTCGAAAATATCGAGAATCCTACTCTTGACTACTTAAAGGCACACTTACCAAAACATAAACACACAATCATTAGCAACGAAACTTACAACAACTTAATCACTAGGGCAACAAATCCAAGCGAGGAAGAAGTCAAGGTGAATGCAAATAGACACGGTATTATTACGTTGACACAATCGGAGTATGTCAAATTGTACAAGGATGCCAACGACCCGAGCTTGGAACACCTTAGAAAACATGCAAACAATATGGAGTACACTGTGGTGAGCTTAACAGGATATGAAAGTTTGCGAGCTCTGGCAGAAAGCCCAAGTTTAGACATTGTGGCAAAGAAGTACCCAAATCATAAGATCTTGTCCCGCGCAGAGTTTAATAAGCTCACCAAGAAATCCACGGAACCGCTTTCTTTGGACCAATTGAGGGCAAAGTGCGAGGAATCTGGCTTGGTGGCTTTGCCAAAGGAGGAGTATCTGAAGCTTCAAGATGTAGCAAAAGTCACGCCAACTGATGACCAGCTCAAGGAGTTTGCTGCAAAAGCAGGACTTGCCGTCGTTAGCTCTACAGAATTGAACACTTTGAAAGAAATATCTGCTTCTACAGTTGAAAAGGAAGAAGCAGCGTCAGTAGCAGCGCCAGTAGCAGCACCGGTATTAGCAGCTCAAGGAAAAGATACTGCTATCGAGAAAGGATTTGATAAGAGGAACAAAGATTCAGTTGCAAGTTTATCTCTTGAACAACTTCAAACTCAAGCTAAATTACTCAACTATTGCATTATTACAGAAGATGAAAGGAGGAAATTGGAAAAGAATTGGAATGATGAGAGCAGAATTCAAGAATGGGCAGAGAAGGAGAACATGGTGTTGATGGGAAAATCAGAATATGAGAAACTTTGCAGTCCAGATTTAGCTTCTCTTTCTATAAACGCTGAAAAATTGGGATTTACAATTATTGCAGAAGATGAACTTTTGAAATTGAAGAATCCTGAAATCTCCGATTTGAAGACCCATGCCAAGAAATACGAGAATGTGTTGCTTTCTCAACTTGAATTCGAACAATTACAAAAACTTGCACACGAACCCAGCTTAGACCATATCGAGGAGGTTGCTAAAAAGTTAGATTACGTACCAGTAAGTAAGAGTGATCATGAAGCTTCTCAGGAACTCAAGACTAATCCAAGTAGAGACTTTGTTGAGAATGCAGCTTCGAAACTTGATTTGAAAGTCATTGAGATTAACAGACTTCGTGATTTGCATGAAAAGATTGAAAAGCCGAAATTGGATTACTTGAAAGAAAAGCTTCTCGTGCATCATTATGTTGCAGTAGACAAGGAAGAATTTGACAAGTTAAACGACGCTTTACTGTCACCATCAGTGGAGTATCTTAAAGAGAAACTGAAAGATGCAAGTCTCATTGTTGTACCTCAACAGGAATATGAGCACTTGGAAAAGTTAGCCACATCACCCGAAATTGATCACTTGACGAAATTGGCGTCTGCTTCTAATTTGTCCCTCGTGCCTACTCAAGAGTATGATAATCTCAAGAACAAGGTTGCTAATCCAAGCTTGGAATTTCTCACAGATAATGCTAACTCAATTGGCCACAAGGTTGTAAAACAAGATGAATGGAAGTCGTTAAAACAACTGGCTGAAAATCCCGACCTTGAGCGCATTAAGGAATTAGCATCTGCAAAGAACTTGAAAGTTATGCTAGTCGATGAACACGCTGAATTGATTCACAAGGCCGATTCACCAGATGTTGAGCATATCAAGCGTGTAGCAGCAAATCATTCACACGAAGTCATACCAGCAGATGAAGTAGCCGTATTGAAGAAAACAGCAAATGAGCCAGATGTTGAGCATATCAAGCGTGTAGCAGCAAAACATTCACACGAAGTCATACCAGCAGATGAACACGCTGACTTGATTCGCAAAGCCGATTCACCGGATGTTGAGCATATCAAGCATGTAGCAGCAAAACATTCACACGAAGTCATACCAGCAGATGAAGTAGCCGTGTTGAAGAAAACAGCAAATGAACCAGATGTTGAGCATATCAAGCGTGTAGCAGCAAAACATTCACACGAAGTCATACCAGCAGATGAACACGCTGACTTGATTCGTAAAGCCGATTCACCGGATGTTGAGCATATCAAGCGTGTAGCAGCAAAACATTCACACGAAGTCATACCAGCAGATGAGCACTCTGACTTGATTCGTAAAGCAAATGAACCAGATGTTGAGCATATCAAGCGTGTAGCAGCAAAACATTCACACGAAGTCATACCAACAGATGAGCACGCTGAATTGATTCGTAAAGCGGATTCACCAGATGTCGAGCATATCAAGCATGTAGCAGCAAAACATTCACACGAAGTCATACCAGCAGATGAACACGCTGACTTGATTCGTAAAGCAAATGAACCGGATGTTGAGCATATCATAAAGGTAGCCTCTGCCAGAGATTACGAAGTGATTACAAAGAGCTCATACAACACTTTGGTGAAAAATGCCGAGAATCCAGAGTTTGAACACATTAAAGCCGTCGCTTCGAAAGTGGATAGCATTGTTTTGCCACTTTTAGAGTATAATGAGCTTCAGAAACAAGCGAATGAACCATCTATTGAGCATCTCCGCAAACTTTCGGAAAACATTGAACACGTGGTAGTGCCTAAATCTGAGTACAATGTATTACAGAATCCTTCAAGGGAGGATCTTGCAAACCACGCTGCAAACCATGGACTCGTTATTGCTTCTGAAGATGAAATGGAACTGCTCAGGAAACAAGTGGAACAACCTGATATGGATTACTTAAAGTCCAAGGCTAAAAACATTTACTCCTCTTTAATCATTTCAAGCAAAGAGTTTGATAGATTGACAAAGATAGCGAACTCGCCAGGTTTGGATTATTTGAAAGAAAAAGCACTAGATCAAAATCATGTGTTGTATCAGAAAGACGAGGCAAATAAGCTTGAGTCACTTGCAAACAATCCAAAAGAAGATCATATCAAGGCGGTAGCAAAAGCTCAAGGATTGGTGGCAATAACCGAAAATCTTCACAGGTCATTGTTGTCGCCTTCGAAAGAAGCAATTGAAAAGCATGCATCGTCAATGGGTCACACGCTTGTACCACTGAAGGAGTTGTCGAGATTGCAAGAAGTAGAGAAACTTCCTTCAAAAGAGTTCCTTAGAAGCAAAGCATTGCAACATGATTGCGTTGTTCTTTCAACTAAGGAGCATGTAGAGCTCACAAATTTGGCTAACGAGCCATCTAGAGATCATGTTAAAAAGACCGCTGAAGCTGTAGGGTTAGCTGCCATCCCCGCCGCCAAATATGAGACATTATTATCATCATTGGCCAAACCAAGTGTCGAATACCTTAAAGATAAAGCTCAAGAAAATGGATTTGCACTTGTATCAGAAGATGAATTAAAATCTTTGAAGGATAGTTTAGAAGAACCAGATTTTGAGTACCTCGCCAATAAGGCAAAAACATCTCATCGCTCTGTTCTTGTGGATGAAAACGAATATTCGAATCTTCAGCAAACAAGTAATAACCCTTCAACAGAGTTTCTTAATGACAAAGCGCATGTATATGGTTTGGAATTGATCGACAGGAGCGAGCTTAAAGAGTTGAAGAGATTGAGTGTTCATCCTACTAAAGAGGAATTGACCGCAACTTCAAAGAAATTAGACCTCGTGGTTTTAGATGCCATTGAATATGATAAGCTTTGCCACAAATTGCAGGAGCCAAGTATAGATTACCTCCAAGAACATGCTTTCAAGCTTGACCACAGTATTATTCTGACTGAAGATTACAATAAGTTGACAACTTTGGCAAACTCTCCATCTAAAGAGCATCTCGAGGAGCATGCAAAATCAGCCGGTTTGATTGTTTTACCAAAAACAGATCACGAAAAATTGCTCAAGGACCTTAAAGACCTTAACGATCCTAAGGAAAGCAAGTTAGAACAATGGGCTGCAGGAAAAGGTTTAGCACTTGTTAAAGTTACAGAACTTGCCAAGCTTAAGGAACAAATTGATTCCCCAAGTCTTGAGTACTTGGCCGCACATGTTTTAAAAAATGGTAAAATAATAGTTTCGGAGACAGAATGGAAGGACCACCAGCACCAAGTAGAGAACCCAAGTTTGGAATATCTCAGGTCCAAATCTGCAGACCAGAAGTTGACTTTGATTGAAGCTGAGAAACTTGCAGCTCTTGAACGTAGTGTTGAATCGCCTTCGCTTGAAGTAATAACAGAAAAAGCTAAAGCGCTCAATTTTGAAGTAATTAGTGAATCCGAGTACCTTTCACTAAAGGATAAAGCTGCTAATCCAACTTTGGAGTCATTAAAACAACATGCTGCTAGCAAACAAATGATTTTGATACCAGAAAACAAATACGAAGAGTTATTAGAACCATCAGAACAGGCCTTGGTTAGCAATGCCTCAAAATTGGGATTGGCAATTATTGCAAAGTCTGAATTGGATATATTAAGGAAGCAACATGACCTGCCAAGTTTAGAATTTTTGGAATCAAAAGCAACAGCTTACGGCTACTGCGTTGTTTCGAAGGAATCATTTGACAAATTGTCTCAAACCGTTGATACACCATCTGAACAATTCCTTGAGGATCATAGTCTGAGATTGGGTTTAAGATTGGTCAAAGAACAGGACTATGTGCAATTACTCAAGGAGTCATCAAATCCGTCACATGCTTATTTGGCATCCAAGGCTACACAATTAAATATGACGTTAATCCCTATCGATCAATTCGAGGAATTGACAGCAAAATTAAATTCACCTTCCTTGGATCATTTGATTGAAAAGGCAATTAAACTCGATCATAAGGTTGTGCCTCTCTCGGAGTTTGAGAGTTTGAAAATGAAGGAAGACCCTATTGATTATTTGGCAAAGCACAAGAAAATGGTTGCACTTTCCGATGACGAACACAGAACTTTAGTAAATCAAGCTAATAGAAGTTTGGAAGATTTTGCTGAGGAGCAAAACAAAATTGTTCTACATGTTGATGCCCACTCTTCTTTGGTTCAAGCAGCATCAAGAACTGCACACGATCTTGCACGTGAAAATAATTTGATCGTGTTGGACAAGAATGAACATACTACACTCACGACCAGAGCTGCAATGTCATTGGATGATCTTGCAAATGAGAAGGACAAGGTTGTGTTGGACAAGGATGAACATAATACACTCACGACCAGAGCTGCAATGTCATTGGATGATCTTGCAAAGGAGAAGGACAAGGTTGTGTTGGACAAGGATGAACATAATACACTCACGACCAGAGCTGCAATGTCATTGGATGATCTTGCAAAGGAGAAGGACAAGGTTGTATTGGACAAGGATGAACATACTACACTCACGACCAGAGCTGCAATGTCATTGGAGGATCTTGCAAAGGAGAAGGACAAGGTTGTGTTGGACAAGGATGAACATACTGCACTCACGACCAGAGCAGCAATGTCATTGGAGGATCTTGCACGAGAGGCTGAAAAAATACTACTCCCAGTTTCTGAACACAAACTATTAGAAGAGAAAGCGCAAAGATCTGCCAGAGAAAGGGCTGCTGAAGAAGGTTTAATTGCACTTCCTACAGAAGAAGTCTCTAAAATGAAAGAAACAATTGCTAATCCATCTTTGGAATATCTTCAAAAATCTTGTGAGAGACACTCGACTGTGTTAGTGCCAAAAGGAGATTATGAATCCCTCAAGATGCAAGCTAGTGAGTCTCTCGAGGAAAAGGCCAAGAAATCCGGTTTGGCACTTATCGAATCTACAAGATTACAGGAACTCAATGAGACAGTGACAAATCCGACAAGAGAGCACTTGCATACAAAGGCAAAAGCATTGGGTCTCGTGGTTGTAGAGACAGCAGAGTTTATGGATATTAGTCAACGTGCGCAAAGGTCACTCGAGGACATTGCACAAGAACACCATGTTAAATTTGTACCATTCAATGAATACGAAGAAATGATCCAAATGGTTAAAAACCCTTCGCAAGAATTTTTAACAAAGTCTGCCTCAGCACAAGGCTACAAAGTATTACTAGAAAAGGAATACGAGGAGCTAGTTGCCAAGAGCAGAGAGTCATTGGAAGCAAAGGCTGGTGCAGCAGGTATGGTTGTTATTAGCCAAGCAGAATTTAGTCATTTGCTGAATACACACAAAGAGCTTCTGGAAAATGTCGAGAAATTGGAAGCAACAAATAAGGAATTCCTCGCTGAACGTGATAGTTTAAACAGCCAAATCTCAACCATGTTGGCGAAGTTGGACAATCCAGATTTGGCGTATGTCAAATCAAAGGTGGAAAATTTCAACATGACTGTTCTCCCACTTGCTGAATTTAACCAATTTGAACAATTGAAGAAGTCCTTGAGTGATGTAGATCGTCAACTTAAAAAATGCAGTCTCAACAAACCGCTTGTATTGGTGTTTGAAGACGAGTACAGACATATACAAACACTTGCTGAAACTAGTCTCGAAGATCGTGCTAAGGAACAAGAGCTTGTATTGTTACCAGCTGAAGAATACTCGAGATTCCAGGAAACTGAGAATTCGATCACAAATGATAATGAAAACTTGAGAAAGCAGATCGACTCTCCCGATATCAATTATTTAAAAACAAAAGGTGAGTCTCTTGGACTTGCGGTGATTGAAAAGCCCCAATTGGAGGAACTTGAAGCGCTTGCTAATTTATCTCTTGAAGATCGCGCTGCCAAGGATCAGAGGGTGCTTCTTACAAAGGAGGAATACGATTTCCTCAACAGCCCTCAACTTGAGACCTTAAAAACACATTCCAGCCGTTATGATCATGCTGTTATACCAATAGCGGAAATGGATCGATTATACCAATTGGAAAGTTCTCCGCCTATAAGTTTTATAAATGAGCATGCAGAGATGAATAATCTCAAGTTGCTAACCCAAGATGATCACTCCAGGCTTGTTTCTTTAGCAAATATTCCATTACAAGATCGAATCAATGATGCAGAAATGAAATTGATCAAGAATGAAGAATACGATGACTTAATAGTCAAAGCACACAAACCATCTCTTGAACATCTTACAGGGTTGGCAACTTCGATTGGGTTATCGTTGGTACCAATACATGAATTGAATGAGATGAGGGACATTTTGAAACAAACTTTAAATGAACGTGCAGAGAGGGAGGGCTACGTAGTTTTGACTACTAAGGAGTATGAGCTTATGAAATCAAACTTGCAGAGCTTAAGTGAAAAAGCAAATACACCGATCTCGGCTCGAGCAGAGGAGGAAGGATACGTACTTGTATCGAAGCCTGAGTACGATCAATTGAATACAATCGCATCCACAAGTCTTGAGGATAGAGCAGCAGAGTCTGGTCTAGTTATGGTAAACAAATCTATTCTTGAGAATTTGCAAAAACAGGCCGAGGAGAGCAATAATGTAATTGAAGGTGAAAACAAAGGCGTGGCTTTAAATGACGATAGCAAAGATTCTTTAGCAAGTTCGCCAAAGATGGAGAAAGCTTCAGCAGGTGATCAAAACTATAATCCATCAGAGTCTGAATTGAGAGAAGTAGCGGCAAGCTTAAATTTGATACTTTTGTCGCAGCAAGAGTACGATGTATTAACCACAATGGATCAGGACAAACTTTCAGAAGTGGCCAAGAACTTCTCACTTGCAGTGGTACCTGAGTCTGAGCTTGTAAGGTTAAAACAAACATCAGCCGAAAAAGATGCTGTTGACCTTAAGGCCAAAAGTCTTGAAAGCGAACTCAACCAGTTGAAGAGCGAGGTTGATGCATTACTGAGCAAAGAGCTGATAATCAATATTGCAAGAAAGAATGGATTGTTACCAGTAGCTGAATCGAAATATATTGCGACAACGACGCACCCTACTCCAGATTTGGAGAATGTTAGAGTTGTACCAACCAGTTATTTCCACCAACTTCTTAAGATGAAGTCACTAACTGTAGACAAGATTTCGGAAGAAGCATTTGACAAGCTTGCCTTACAACGCGGTTACGTACAGAAAACAAATGAGCAGCAATCATCGCCTGTCACTAAAGAAGTTGACACTTTCAAGGATTTGGGATCTACACAACTAGCATCACCAGCGACCGCAGTATCAGGAGCTCAAACAAGAGCAATTGAGGAAGGAAACGCCGTTACAAGGTATACCTCACCATCACAGACCGCTATCAACAGAGGAAACGAATACTCTGCTAGAAGAAGCAACATTGGCAGAGGCGGTAACATTCCACCATCTGCTTCAATCAGATCAAACTTGTCTGCAGAATCTATTAGATCTGCAGCCGTGTTTTCAATGGCGACGGATGTTTCGTTCACAGATCGTCTGATGATCCCAGCAATTACGCAAGTGGTTATTGGTGAGTATCTTTTCAAGTATTACAGAAAGTTTGGTGCATCTGCCTTAAGTGGAATTGCCGATACACGTCACGAAAGATATTTCTGGGTTCACCCATACTCTTTGACGTTGTATTGGTCTGAGAGTAATCCAGTCTTGTCGAACCCATCATCGGTGAAAACACGTGCTGCGGCAATAGTCAGTGTTGAGAGTGTGGATGATAACAATCCTATTCCGACCGGATTATACTACAAGAGTATAGTTGTGCATTCGAATGGTAGGTCAATCAAATTTACATGTGCGACAAGACAGCGTCATAATATCTGGTACAATGCTTTGCGCTATTTGATAAGCCGTAACATAGACGAGTTAAAGATCGAGGAGGACACTGAAGTTGAAGGGATTAATGCTGATGAACACCATGCTGAGGGATTGACACCTAGCTATGATTCTCAAAAAAACTTGGAGGCTTTAATGGATACTGGTGATCGTCGTGCTTATCCCAGACCAAAGAGAAATAGCTCTCACCCGGGAACACCAAAAGAATCTTCAGGAAGGCTTTCTAGATTTCAGTCGTTCCGTAAATAAAGAGGACTTGAAGTTTGTATTTATTTTGCAAAAAAATAAGAAAAGATGTAGAGTTACCATTAAATGAAAAACTTGAAAATAAACAACACACACTCCGATTGTTATTGAGTCAACACAAATATTGTAGATGAAGTAGATGCAAAACTAAAAACAAAACAATAAAACACGAAGTGCTTTTGTTCCTTTTCTTTTTCTTTTTCTTTTTCTTTTTCTTTTTCTTTTTCTTTTTCTTTTTCTTTTTCTTTTTCTTTTTCTTTTTTTTTAAATCTCTATTTTTCGTTTTTCGTTTTTTGTTTTTTTTTTGTTATTTGTCTTGTGTTCTATATTAATCACTTTGTTATATTTGAACAAGAGATATTTTACAATGACATTGCCATAGCATGTCAAGTTAGCCTTCCTTTTTATTTTATTTTGTTTTGTTTTATTTCATTTTATTTTATTTGATTATACGTAGATTTATTTCGGTTTTTCGCTAGCAAAATTATCAGCTCTAATTTCCAGCAACGATAAAAGCTTCTTTCTTTTGAACAACAAATCCGAGGCGTTCAAGATCACGACTAAAAATATTGCTACAGCCGCAATGGTTGTAGTAAGTCCAAAAATTTCATTATAGCACTGGTTTCCCAAAAAGCATCCTTGTATTTTTGCAGTAACCGTTGTACCGGCATCGGGGTCAACATTCAGCAAATTCTCAACAGCACTTCCGAGACTTGAGTTTGCATCATAGATTTTTCCAAATAAACTAGTGAAATAATAGCTGGGTATTATAGGTGCAAGGGTAACCATACCCCAATTGAACGAGAAATTGTCCATTCCAAATACATCTCCCACAATTATTGGCATCAAGCAAAACATAAATCCGTATACGTATCCTATCAAAAAGGAGTTCAAGGAGAGGCTAGAATAATGGTGAACCGCAGAGCTTAATAATTGCGCAACAAGTGTACCCGATGCTGGGATAATTAATAACCACGACCTGGGTTTATTGAATGACTGAGTAATTATATCGCCCATAATTCCTGATGTGATTCGACCAAGACAATTTGCAATCGATAGTAATCCAACCTGTACCTGTTGTTGCTGCTGAATAAGTATGTCCACGTTCAAAGCCAAAGTTGGACTAGGATCCGTTTCTGAAACTACCAACGCTTTAACAATATAGCCAACGGAGTATATGTACATTTGACCCAAAGCTGCGAGGATTCCAGTGATTATGAATATAAGCCAAAATTTCAAACTAAAAAACAATCGCCTCCTCAGAGAAGTATGGTTTGCATTATCCAAACTTCTTGGTCCGCGTTTGCTTTGAAGTGATGCTTTTTTCTTGTGGTCTTTATCTGCCATATAAACACTGGGGAAACAAGCAACAAAAATGATAACGATTGATCTTGCAAGGAACTCCAAAAAATCGGAAGTTCGTTCCGAATAGAAAGCTGAGGCAATCACCGAGTAGAATAGTGCACTGAGGCCGTATAAAGCCAAAGGCAAGGATGTTGCTACGCCACGGATACTGGGAAAGCTCACTGCACAACATTTGAGACAGGCAGATGTGATAAATGTAGAGCCGAGTCCGATTGAAAAAATCCAGTAACAAGATAGCAGTAGGTTATTCCATTTCAAGTCGTACTGGAATTTCATGCCAATGTAGCCGGATACTATAAGCATTCCTCCAACCAAAAGAGAGTATGTGTACCCTTTTTTGTCAACTACAGCTCCAGATAGTGGCCCGGCTATTGCTACTCCGATGGTTCCACATAGTGCTATAAGGGACGAATCCGATGCTGTATATTGCAACTGCTTGGCTAATTGAGGGCTATAGGAAGAATACAAGTATAGGGTGCCACAGATCAAACCAAGGAATGTGCATGATAATAAAACAAAGACTCTTTGGATATTTCGCAGTACCATTGATTGTATGGTTATGGTAAAAATGGCAGCGGTGAAACAAATGATGGGTGTGGCAGGGATTGCAACAGTAGCAATAGCAGTAGCAGTAGCAGTAGCAGTAGCAGTAGCAGTAGCAGTAGCAGTAGCAGTAACAGTAGTAGTAGTAGTTTTGATGATATAGGTGACAATAATAATCCTGTACTTGCAATTAATAAAACCTCAATTTATACTGAAAGAAAAGTTAAACTACCAATTTCAATCCTGTGAGTCGTTTTCAAGATCAATGTTGAGAATAAATTTCAATTGTAGGGCTCGTGTGTGCGAGTCGAGTCTGAGTGTGCGTGCGAGTGAGTAACGTCTACTAGATCTACGTGGCATACACAAAACCATAAGTAACACTGTATTATTGAAGAAAAAAATCAAAAGTGACGACACTAAAGGAAGGATGCAGAAAGCACAGGGTTCAGCTCACTATATATTTATTCATTAGATGTTATTCTTTGTATGTTAATCTATTCTATTTCAATTGTATTTCTTTTTCTCTCTTTTTTTTTTTTTTATTTTTTTCTTTTTTCTTCTTCTTTACGAATGACAAAAGTTTGCAAATTGATCTTTGCCGTTGCATATTCTCTAGTTTAGTCGTTAAATTATAGGCAAAGATTGGACTGGAGTTCTTGAGGGCATATATCACATGCTTCCTATTTGAGAACAAGTTAGTATATCTTGTTATATAGCACTCTCTATTCACTTTTGTACTCTGTTCTTTCTCTCACCCTTCACGCCCAATCACTCTTTTATCACAAAAAAAAAATAAAATTAAACACATACCAATATTTCCTTTCCATCTATGACTTCGGTCAACTTGCCGTAAAGATCCTTAAACTAAACCAAAATCGGTTAGTAACAAGTGTCGAAAGGTATCAATAAACCTCTAACATACCAATTGTTTTCTTGATTTATGCACAGCAACTAAATTATTTGAGTACTTTTGAATCTCTTTTAGTTCCAAGTTAGATGATTGTTCTGCAATTGATTCAAATTTTTGCTGCAATTTGTTAATCTCAGATTCAATGGAGGCAATGGAAGCAACCAATTTTTCATTACTTGGTAACTTGGAGACCTTTGCAATATCTAAAATAGAAAGTAACAGGTTAGTGTTGGAATTTTTAATATATTATTTTGAAATAAAAGTACAAACCAGTGAGTAGTATCTCTATTCGTGCTTCCAACACCTTTAACTGTTCTTTGAATGCTTCTTCCTCGCCGCCAGCGTCTATTCCAACATTTTCTTCAATGTGCAACTCCTTAAAGCAATAATAGTTGGTTTTCCCAATGGTCTTCACTATTAGTTCTTTTTCGGCAACCAAATCGTCCAAGATGGGACCCAATTTTGATCTCGTGACCTGGTTGTGCAAATTCAGCTGTATATCACTTGTTGAATATGGGCGATATTGAGATTTCATATAGTCTCGAATAAACGCCTTTGCGTCACCAGAGCACAAAGTTGATTTGCTCGAGGGCATAATAGTTGAGAAAAACAGACAATTAAAACTCTTTAAGGATTTGCAAAAACTTAACTTAGTAATTATGAACAATGAAAGGTGTAAAGTAGAATTTGGAATATGGAATTTGGAATATGGAATATAGAATATAGAATATCGAATATAGAGTAAATATTGTGGAATGTAAAAAGTACAATGTGTTGCAAAAGTCCATGAAGAGCGCAATTTTGTAAGTGCGGGGGGGGGGGGGGGGGGGGGGGGAGGGAAGGAAGCAGGGGGAATGGCGTTCAGGGCAAAGTGATAAAGTTGGTCAGTTTGGCTGTAAAGATCTAATGAGAAATGAGAGTTAATAGGGAACAAAAAGTTGGCACCTAAAGCGCGCAAATTGCTTTCAAGCCCCTTAAACATTTTTTATTAAAATCAAGGCGCTTTATCAACAAAAAGAAATCCCTCAACACCTTAGACAACAAACTACAGTTTTGAAAAGATTAGCAACTTCCACAGCCACAGCTATAAGCACAACCACATCCATAACAATTAATAAACTGTAAAAAAAATAACAAACTAATCGTTTTATTTTGTCGTCAGATACCTGCCAAAAAATGTCCTCTCAGCATAGACCAAGGAGACTTGCAAGTAAGATAGACAAGTTAGTTTTAGACTTTTTTGTACATGAGGGTTATCTGGAAGCGGCAGCCAAGTTTGCCAAGGAAATCGATGTGGACCTCAATGAAAGCAATTTGAGTAGCAAAGAGGACCAATGTCAACTATTGAACACTACAGTTAGCACTGCCTCTACTGATGCACTCGAAGATTATGCACAGTTAGGAGAAAAGGATTACTATAGCACATTGCTAGCCCATTTCAGCAACAAAAATGCGCAAGTATCATCACAACCATCACAATCTTCATCACTGTTATTATCTTCTTCATTGCCGAGTATTGCTTGGAGTCTGACAAGGGCCCCTTCTTTGACTGCTGCAACTACCCATCCATCCACCGAGTCCGCCATGAACCCCACAAATGATGTACAGCAACAACGTCTGCTTTTTTTTCATCTCAAGGGGTATACCACCATAAACGAACGGAAAAGAATTAAATCGTTATTGTTGAATGGAAAAGTAACTGAAGCGATTCAAGAAATCAACACACACTTTCCGCTTTTACTTGATCGCAACAACTTGTTGCATTTCAAGTTGCTTCGATTGAATTTGATTGAAATGATTCGAAGTCACAAGTCTACTTTGCAGATGGAAGCGGATGAAAAAACATTTCTCAATGACGTGTTGGTGTTTGTTCGTAAGCATTTGATTAACAAAGTAGCCAATTTGTACAAGTTGTTGAAAGAGTTGGAAATCACCATGAGTTTACTTTGCTTTAGATTCGACCCTACGGCAAAGACACTCAGTGATCAAAAAGATTTGCCACAGGAGTTGAAGAACTTTTTTGATCTCAATTTAAGATCCCAGGTGTTTAAATTGGTTAATAAAGCTATAGTGGATTATTATGAAGATGGAGGGTTGCGAACGATTAAGCATCAAGCAAATAATACTGTAGTGGATGAAGTGATGCAGAATTTACGACAACAAGGAAGCGTCGAAGAAAGAAGGGGTTATCAGATTCTGTCAAGTATTAGTACCAGCAATAGTAATATCAATAACCGTATATATACCGGTCCTAGGTATGACGAGTTTGATTTGAGCAATATTCGAACTTATGAGGAAACTAATCCAATTACAGAAGAAAGCGAGAACGAAGAAGAAGCAGAAGTAGAAGCAGAAGAAGAAGAAGAACAACAACAACAACAACAACTACAAGTAGTGGCCAATGAAGGAGAAAGGCGAGCAGAGGACGACCAGGAAAGAGAAGGTGCGGGAAGAAGAGAGTTTTTTACACAGCGACAGATTGGAGAAAATGGTAACCAAACTGTCGATATAAAATATGACATGGGAAGTAGCATTGCAAATGGGTTAGGAAACTCGTCGCTGTTTGGTAAAAACAACTTAGTCAAGGATATTGATCTGAAAAATGAAGAAGAGGTGGAAAACTTAATCAAGCTTTCATTGGATAGCAATTTGGAAAGGGTAATCAAATTGTATATTTTAACAGAGCAAAGAAAAGTTGACATCAAACATAGTAAACACAAAGACTATTCTCCATTTAAAGACTTTTTCCCACAGAATTCGTGACTTGTGACTAGAGATTATTCTATATCGTTGAGCTCAGTTTAGCTCCATTTAGCTTGATTTAGATCGATTTATTTCCATTCATTTTGTTTTGTTTTGTTTTGTTTTGTTTTGTTTTGTTTGTTTTGTTCTTTCTTGCTCTTAAATAACTCACTAGATAACAATTACTGCATCAATCACATTCCCTGTTTCAATGTGGCATTTGCTTAAATATTCTTCATTCTTGGTCAATGGTACCTCTTCATTTCGGTTGTTGTATATCTTGACGTCGTTAGCTTCCAACTTGCTTCTATTGAAGTCCGAGAATATGTCTGAACTATTGACAATGCCCAACACTTTTGAGCGGAGGTGGCCAATGGTGGATCCAAATTCTGGTTCCTTGTTCATTTCAAAATCTTCAGGACTAAATTCAAAGTAGTACTTGATGAATTTGTTCAATTCAAACACTTCGTTGCTTAGTTCATTCAATCTTTTCCAATATATGAGATTATGACAATACTTTTCTTTTAATGCGTAGTACTCGAGTAATGCAAACTTTTTGTTCTCCCGTACAACGTTTATTCGCACGTTGATATGAGCACAATGGATAGGCACTTCAGTGAAGATATCCTTTGCATGGTATTCCCATAGACCCAAGTAGATGCCACTCCAATATATTACTTCGTAAGTTAGTAGTAGTACGAAGACGATAACAAGTAGTTCTGTGATAAACTTTGAGGTGGGTGTGATGAGAAGATTCGAAGTAAATGAGTTTGACTCGAGACGAGTAGTGACATATTTATCAAATTCGTATAATAACTCAATCGCCGTCGTCATTATGTGCCCGTGTGCCTGTGTGCCTGTGTGTATGTAGTATATTCCAAAGCTTTAATATGGTGCAAATGCGTGACGGCCCAGAAGTAAAAGTTTACTTTATAAAGTCTCGGATGATTTTCCTAGGGAGAATATAGTTGATTTTCGGATCTCGGTGTTTTTGGAAAAATAGTAATAGTCGTGATAATAGTTGAACTTCTTATTAACTGTAGGTGCTCTCTCTCTCTCTCTCTTTTTTTTTTATTATTATTATTATTATTATTTTTCTTTTGGTTCCACCCTGTTGTAGTGTCGCAAAGTTTAATGTCGCAGCACCCTCATCGTCAACACCCAACACTACTCAAATCCTGTTTATTTGCGACATTGCACTTATATACATTATATGTGTATATATTTATGTATATATTGTACCTATGTTAACATGTCTATGATAAATAAATAAATAAATAAATAAATATATATATATATATATATTTTTTTTTGTAAATAATCTTTTCGTGAATAGAAAAAAAGAAAAAAATTAAAAAGGAGAGCAACAAGGCATTGACCAAGATTCTTCATTGTTGCATAAACACATTTTTTTCCGTTGAAACAATCATCATCAAGAATAAAACAAGACTAATTGTCTAACACAAAGTTTTGTTTTTTTCACTTCTGATTTGTTTTGCTTTTTGGTTTTATTCAAAGAAGAACTTTCAAACATGAATAATAGAAAAGCATACGATTCTTTGAAGGAGGGTTCGAAGATGGATGGTAAAGGAAGACCAACCTTTTTGGAGACGAAAAGAAGCACATCAATCTCATCGAAATTGAAGGGTCTTTTTGCTAAACCCTTTGCCAATTCTGGTGTCCACCACCATTCATCCACCTCCAATTCTGACAGCAACGGGACTGACTCTCTTGCTTCTTCTCATTACACAACTCAAAGGCTGCTTCCATCGACTTATCCGACCAGACCCCAACCATCAACCACTCAGCAACTGCATCAAAATTCATTCAAGACAATTAAAGTACCTGGATCGTTTTCTCCAAATCGACCAACTGCTACAACTCAGAAAGAATTTTCTTCAACTGTGCACACCCCTAATATAAATAGAAATCAAATGTTGCAAACAACGGATGTTGATGTTGGTTCTAACAATAAATTTAATATTAATGCCAACGCTGATGTTGATGCTGATGTTGATGTTGATGTTGATGTCAACGAGACTGAAAATGGGGACGTTACTCTCAACGCGAATGATGTGCTATCCAATTTTTTTAAGAAAAAGGGCAACTCACAACTTACTGATGTGGAGTATGAAGGTGTCATGTCCTTAATGTCCAAATCCAGAGCCGGTACTCCATACAAGAGATCCAATATTGAGCTAAGCATGAATGAAGAGTCCGAGCAAGCTTCAAAACGAAGGCATTTGACGAGAGGCGATGAATCAACCATTGGCCTAATTAATGGTATTAACGATGAAACGTTTTCCATTGTTGGATCAACACCGCATCGACAGCACTATACGAGAGTTAATCCAAACACATCGACAAACAGTATTGGTTATAGATCGACATATCGACCAGTATATGATGATACTTTTGATCGTTCTTATCAACTCTTGCACAACAATACAATCAGTCACCTACCTAGAGGCAGAGTTACCCTGATGAGTCGGAGACCTGCACCATATAGAAGCAGAATGAAAGGTTTTGCCAGTCGCCAGTCATCATTAAACAGAACCAGTGCAGAGACTAGTACTGCAACAGCGAACGAGATGACTAAACCGGATAATTCATCATTTAGCGAATCTTTGCTCAAGAAGAAACCTGCATTAGTGACAGCATCATCTTCATCATCCTCATCATCATCGTTTGACAAAGGGAGACCAATGAGTCAAACTGCAAGAGCATTGTTGACTATTCTTGATGGATCTAAGGAAAAACTGACCGAGGCTGAGAGTAAAGATGGTGCTAAAGACCAGAAAAATGTCAAGCCTACTTTTTCAAATCCGTATGCAGTAAATGGCCGAAAAAGTAGACAAACACGATTACCAAACGCAAAGGAAACAGACGCAAATATTTTAGAGAAAAGTCAAGCTTATGCAAGTTCAAGTGACGTTCCCATCCCTAAACCTGATATCTTTGATGAAAGTGCGAAATTAAAAGCAAAAGAGGAAAAGGAAAAGGAAACGGAAACGGAAACGGAAACAAAAATGAAGCTTAACGAACTATCAAATTCTAATGCAGGTGCCAAAACATTTTCATTTGGGATTGACCCATCTCTGGTTAACAAAACAAGTAAGGGTGATGAAAAGAGTGAAAATACTGGAAACAATAAGATGACTGGTGATAAAAAGATGCCAGAATCCATCTTGTTTTCCACAAATAAAGCAGGTAGTATAAATGATAATAGCAAACCGCTATTTAGCTTTCAGCCTGCACCAAAAGAAAAAAGTGATATTAAGGGCGAGTTGCTGAATACAGAAAAGAAAAGCAACGAATCTAATACTGGAGGAAAACCATCTTTGTTTGGGAACCCTACCTCACAACAAGGATTATTTAATTTTAATCTGACTACAGCATCCAGCAACAGCAACAGCAATAACAATAACAGTAATAATATCAACAGTAATAATAGCATCAAAGATGGCGATGACACCAAAGAGAATAGAACAAATAACAATGGCTTCAACTTTAGCAGCAAGCCAGCTGGAGGCTTCTCGTTTGGCAATGCAAGTGCACAATCACCAGTTCCCAATGGAACCTCAAATTTGCCAACTCAAACATCATTTGTCTCTTCCTTTGGTTCTTCGAATGGTAGTAAAACAACACCGGGATTTGGCAACCTTAGTGTTCCTGAACAAAACACAGTGAACAGAAGAGCCGAACATGTTGATGAGTTTATTTTCCCCCAACCCAAAGTCGTTGAAGTTCAATTGAATAGGGCTGAAGTTGAGAGGCTTAAACCATTATTTCCATTTTAAAACTATTGTTTCGAAATATTGAAACACACGAAACGAGTTTTGTTGTGGCCTTTAACAGAGATCTAGTTGTTGTTGATATTGATGACCAAAAAAAATAAAAATAGAAAAGAAGGGGGAGTACAATGTAAAATGGATTACATGCATTGTTTTTAATTCTCGCTTGAGTTTTACAACCGTTGTCATGTAATCACTACAATATTGTTGTCTAATGTTGGCTTTGGCTAGATGACAAAAATGCCATTTTTCAATTAGTATTTAAATTGTTGAATGATTTTTTTTTTTTCCTTTCTTCTTTTAATGTGGTTTGAATTGAAAACTAATAGATAGATTAGAAGTAAGTAGATTCCATCAATCTAAAATCCTTTTGAATTGGTATGATCTAACCAAGATCAGTCTCTGAAACCCATGTAAACCAATTTCTATGTCTTTTTGTTATAACATCGCTTTGTTATTCTTCTTCTTCTTCCTCTTCTCCCCTTCTGTCGTATGATTTGATTTTTTTGTTTTTTTTTTGAAATTTTTTATTTGTGTTTACTTATTTACTTATTTACTTATTTACTTGTTTATCTTTTTATGTACATGTATTTTTCTTCCTTCCTCAATTTTAGAATTATATTTAATTTAATTTAATGTTTTTTTTTCTAACTTTTTTATTGTCAAGCGATCGGTACGAGAGCATGAAAAATAATATATATTTATAAACTTCACTCACGTTGGAGAGTAGTTGATACAAGTGCAAACACTACATACAGTAAATACACTACATACACATTAGAAGTCATGTCTGCGCGTTTAAACCCCAAGTCGGTGCTATTGGTAGGCGGAGCTGGGTTTCTTGGTCTCCATTTGATTCAACAATTTCATGTAAATAGTCCCGAGACAAAGATCACTGTGTTTGATATCAGGCCAATTCCTAGCAAATTGTCCAAGTTTTTCACATTTGATCCAAAACAAATTGGATTTATCAAGGGTGATCTTACATCAGCCGGTGATGTTGCTTTGGCCATAAAGGAAAGTGGATGTGATGTTATCGTGCACTCGGCATCACCAATTCATGGCATGGCGCAAGCTATATACGAAAAAGTCAATGTTGAAGGGACTAAGAATTTACTTGCCGTGAGCAAAGAATGTGGAGTTGGTGTTTTTGTATATACGTCCTCGGCTGGTGTGATTTTCAATGGCCAGGATGTGATAAATGCTGATGAAAGTTGGCCTTATCCCGAGGTGCATATGGATGGATACAATGAAACCAAGGCGATTGCCGAGACTGCGGTGATGGAAGCCAATGATCCTGCTCAAAATTTCCGCACTGTGTGTTTGAGGCCGGCGGGAATATTTGGCCCAGGTGATAGGCAGCTTGTTCCTGGTTTGAAAGCTAGTGCAGAGTTGGGGCAGTCCAAGTACCAGTTGGGCGATAACAATAATTTGTTTGACTGGACTTATGTAGGTAATGTGGCTGATGCACATGTGTTGGCAGCACAAAAGCTTTTGGATGAGGAAAGAAGAGACCAAGTGAGTGGCCAGACTTTTTTCATTACGAATGATGCGCCAACGTATTTCTGGACATTGGCGAGAGCAGTATGGAAGAATGATGGGTATATCGACAAGTACTATATTAAGTTGAGTCGACCAGTGGCGCTTTGTTTGGGGTACGTGTCAGAGTTTGTGTCTAAGATGTTGGGCAAGCAGCCTGGAATCACACCATTTAGAGTCAAGGTTGTTTGTGCAGTTAGGTATCATAATATCGAAAAAGCCAAAAAATTGTTGGACTATAAGCCAGAAGTTGATATAGAGACTGGTATTATCAACACTTTGGAGTGGATCAACGAGAAGTTGTAATGTGGTGCTAACCCTCCTCAGATTTTTAGATTCTTTTGTCGTTGTTGTCGTTGTTATCGTTGATGATGCAATAGTTGTTTTTCAATTAATGAAGGTTGCATTGTCTCTCTTGATTATATTAGTCTGCTTCTCTTTTTTTAAATAATATTCGTTTTTGGATTTCACTATGTTATGTTTTCGTTTTAATAAATAATTGAAAAGTTAGAATCACTGCGGTGTAATGTTCAACAGGAAGATACACCAGTATGTATGTAAATACCTGAATACTATTATTTCACTTTTTGCAAAAATATTTACAGATAATGTGTTCCATTTTGCAACCAAAAAAATAAAAAAAATTACGCCAAAAAAATAAAAATAAAAAAACAAAATTTTATGACAAAGGAGAAATCGTATTAGAAAATGTATATCAAACTTTCTAACAGTTGATGTCAATCTCTCTTGTCATGAGTATGCACAATATCTACCTCTTTCTTTTCTTGCTTGCTTCGTGTATAGGTATTTGACTACATGGGTTTATATACTTGAATTTCTTGGTGAGTGCATTGAATAACAGGCACGTGACCAAAGTAATAGCAGGAGTACAACTTGTTTGTTGTCTTTTTTCTCTGTCAAAAAGAAGTAGTAGTGGCAGTAGTAGTGGCAGTAGTAGTGGCAGTAGTAGTGGCAGTAGTAGTGGCAGTAGTAGTGGCAGTAGTAGTGGCAGTAGTAGTGGGGGCTGAAAAAGAGAAATGGAAGAATAAGGAAGGACGATTTGGTTCTTTTTTTTTTGAAGCAATAGGATAAATACTAGTTTGCAATTGAACATACTGCCAATAGAGACATTTTCCATCTCTTCATCTTCCTTCATCTTCCTTCATCTATCTTTTACTTAGTGTTTTATAGCTTTGTTATGGATGTCAAAAGTATTAGCATTGAACCAAGGAAAAAAGTTGTTATGTGCAAGCTCAGCCTCGCTCAAAACAACAAAATGTGCCATCTGACCTGCAAAAGCCAGCTACAGAAAAGAATGAACCAAGAATAACCCAACAAGAATAAACCAAGAAGAAGAAGAAGAAGATGATGTCGAGGAGAAATAGCCTTGGTGCTGACAAAGTAAATGTTTTTGTATTTTTTTTTTTTTCCAGAAATGCACCGTCTATGTCCATTGGCACCAGAAACCAAGAAAAAAAAAGAAGAAATTTTAAACAAACATCAACAACAACAACAACAACAACAACAACAACAACAACAACAACAACAACTACAAAATAAATTAAAAATATAAAAAAAGTCGTAGCAGTAAGAATGTATCTCTACCTACATATTCACATTCATTTAAAATTATGATAAAAGAAAATTAGGTAACTCAGTAATTCTTATTATCTTTATTATTGATCTGAGGCTATGCTAACCCCCCCCCCCCCAAAGAAAAAGAGGATATAGAGATAGAGGGAGACGAGTATACATGTTCACAATATGAGCAATGTGGAGTCGAGGACAATTTGTTTCATGACGATAAGCAACATGTTTTCAATTCTGGCTTGGACTAATGTTTGTTCTATGGCATAGAGCCTATTAAAGAAAGAGAAATAAAGAAAAGAGCAAAGGTTGTTCAAAATAGCGTGAATATTTTTATTATTTCTTTCTTTTCAAAGGAGAAATAAAAAAAGGAAAAGGAAAAAGGAAAAAGGAAAAAAGAAAAGATAAACAACACCTTTCTATATTTTAAAACCACGATCAAGCATCAGCATCTTACAATTATGGGATCTCGTGACGTTGAAATGGATGGATCTTCTTCTTGAGCCGAACTGTGGTTTAATGTATGAAGATGTATGGAGATGTATGGAGATGTATGGAGAAGTACTGTGCCACTATTGACCTTCATTCATTTAATACGTGTACATTTGGTAGCTCATAGCTAGCCTTTTTTTTCTCTTTTTTTATTTTTTTTCTTTTTTTATTTTTTTTTCTTAACTATGTATTGTATTACGTAATAATATTGCACAAAGTTACATTTCACCAAGAAAATGGAACCACCAACAACCACAAACACACAAACCATTTCTTGATCTACCCTTTGCCTCTAGTAGTAGTAGTTGTAGTTGTAGTACCACTACAACTACTTACCACAACATTCAACACGTGTAACACACCAATGTGCCTAGACATCCAAGATAATATGGAGATTGCTCCTTTCATCTCTTTTCTTTTTTTTTCTTATTTTTTTATTCTTCAAATTTTTTTCCCTACTACAAATGTGTCTGTTTTTGATTTTGTTTCTGTTTCTACAGGTCTTCAAGGGTATATATAAATAGACCAGGTTGTATCAACTTTTCAATTCCTCAATCTTCCTCACTTTACTTTTATTTACATTTTGGGCTTTACTCTTGCTTATTTTACTATTACTATTCACAAACAAAATTTTGGGTCCGTGATATCTATCTCTACATTCCCATTATTCTACATATACATCATTCACCTCCCCCAACCCCCACCCCAAATTTTTTTTTTTCGCAACCAGATCCCAGTACTTTGATTTACTTTAAAGCAACAACATAACAATTTAAACAACAAATCCCTCAACATCCTTTACCATTTCTTAAAATCTTTCAAAACACCTTTTTCCTAATCCATTCTTTATTCTGAGAAAGACAAAGAACAACAACTGAATAAGAACTTTTCTTTTTTTTTTTTAAAAAAAACAAAAACAACAAAACAAAACAAACAAACTCCCTCCACCTTATTATCACCACCATATCCTCATAAATGAAGTTCACTAGCTTTATTCCCTTTGTCACCCTTTTTGCAACGGCTCTAGCCAAATTCGAAGACACAACACCACCCATTGAGATTGTCGGCAACAAATTCTTTTACACTAATAATGGTTCGCAGTTCCTCATGCGTGGTATAGCATACCAAGAAGACACCTCGTTGCAAGGCGGTGAGAGATCATCTTCGTCAAACAATACAGCGTACAAGGACCCCTTGGCAGATGCCGCCGCATGTCGCCGTGACGTTGAGCATTTCATAAAACTAAACACAAACACATTGCGTATATACGCAATCGACCCAGAGTTGGACCACGACGAATGCATGCAAATGTTTAGCGAAGCAGGCATTTACATCGTCGCCGACTTGTCACAACCACAAAACTCAATCAATCGTAACGAACCCAGCTGGGACGTTGCCCACTACGAAAGATACACTCAAGTAATTGACGCACTTGCCGACTATGCAAATGTCTTGGGCTTTTTCGCTGGAAACGAAGTTACAAACAATCGTTCCAATACTGATGCCTCTCCATTTGTCAAGGCGGCAGTAAGAGACATGAAACAATATATCGACAACAGCTCCAACATGAGAAAAATTCCCGTTGGTTACAGTTCCAACGACGACGAAGATACTCGTATCGCCATTGCCGACTACTTTGCATGCGGCTCTTTGGATGAAAGAGCCGACTTTTTTGGTATCAATATGTACGAATGGTGTGGCGACTCGACATTTGAAGAAAGTGGATACAAGGACCGCACAGAAGAATTTTCAAACTTGCCAATCCCCATCTTTTTCTCGGAATATGGATGCAATGTCGAAAGACCAAGACTATTTACCGAAGTTCAGGAATTGTACGGAAGAAACATGACCGATATTTGGTCCGGTGGTATTGTTTACATGTACTATGAGGAGGCAAACAACTATGGTTTAGTTTCACTTCGTGGCTCATCAGTATCAACCATGGGCGACTACAAATACTATAGCTCTGAGATTAACAATATTAGCCCATCCTATGCACACTCCTCAGATGAAACAGACCAAGCCACTTCAACATTGTCTTGCCCCGACTCGAGCAAATCAACGTGGAGAGCATCACCCGACTTGCCCCCAACTCCAGATGACAACTACTGTTCATGTATAGCACAATCTTTTGGATGCGTGGTTAAGGAAGATGTCGACGAGGAAGATTATGGCGAGATCTTTGGCGATGTCTGTGGAAGAATCGACTGTTCAGACATCAGTGCCGACGGAACAAAGGGTGAATATGGCGAATATTCCTTTTGTTCAGCCAAAGAAAAATTATCATACGTCCTCAATTTGTACTACATGGAGCAGAATGAAAACAGCAATGCATGTGATTTTGACGGCCAGGCTTCGGTAAATAGAGACGCCCAAGTTGCATCCAGCTGCACATTGGGCTCGGGAGCAAGCAGAGTACTCCAAGGCTCTGGCTCTGGCTCTGGTGCCTCAAGAACAGGTACCAACTCTGGTTCAACAAATACCGCATCAGGATCCAGACAAAGTTTGGCATTGCCCAATGCAGAAAAGGTTTCAAGTTTCAAATTGATGTGCATAGTTGGCATTGTTAGTGTTTTCGTTGGTGGCCTCACTATTGCATTGTAAAATGAAGGAGAAATCAGCCACAACTGAGGAAAATTACCACTACGCCATAACCACCACCACCACCACAACCACAACAACAAAAGAAATCTTTTTTTTTAAAAAAATTATAGGACTCGAGTGACAAAGAACTAGTAAATAGAAATGAAATTGATTTTTTTTTCTTTTCTTTTCTTTTCGTTTTGTTTTACTTTTGTAAAGAGTTTTATTCCTCTCTAATAAACATCAATCTAGTGTAACCTTGTGACTTTATTTTTCTCTTGTTTGTTTTTTTAAATTCTTTATATTCTTTATATTCTTTATAATTCTACTACTGATTATTCTAGTTGGAAATCATAAAAATCTCGTTGAGAGCTTTTGCGTCCATGACCGAGGCTCGCTTCTGTTTAATCCATTTCGAACGGACAGAAAGACGCGAGGCAATTGGTGTAGGCGTTGATTCTCGTGAAGAGTCCGATACGAGCGACTTTGTCGACTCCACATTAGCAGCATTAGAGCTCTCTTTATCTAATTTGTCTTTCTTTTCTTTCTTTTCCTTCTTTTCTTTCTTTTCTTTCTTTTCCTTCTTTTCTTTCTTTTCTTTCTTTTCCTTCTTCTCTTTCTTTTCCTTCTTCTCTTTTTTCTCTTTTTTATCTTTTTTCTCTTTCTTCTCTTTCTTATCACTCTTTTCCTTCTTTTCCTTCTTTTCCTTCTTCTCCTTCTTTTCCTTCTTCTCCTTCTTCTCCTTCTTTTCCTTCTTTTCCTTCTTTTCCTTCTTTTCCTTCTTTTCCTTCTTTTCCTTCTTTTCCTTCTTTTCCTTCTTTTCCTTCTTTTCCTTAATATCCTTTCGGCTCTTTTTCACTTCCCTCTTTTCCTCGTCTTCTACCTTACGTTTTCTCAGCAGACTCACCTCGTCTTTGTCTTTTTTGTCCTCATTTTTGCCATTTGCATACGAGATCAATGCTTTTTTCTCCTTGTCCCAAGTACTCGAAAGCACCTCTCCTTTAACAAATCTGATTCCCATTTTACCATTTATAATCATATCGTCCCTCTTCATATCCATAACTTTATTCACCGCATCTTCTTTACCGTTTAATCTACCCAATATTCGTTGGAATGCGTCGACTCCGCTACACTCATCCAACTCATTGGCGTCTTTATTTCGTTTTTGTAGCTTGGCTCCCAAACCAGCATTATCTGTTTTGATATTGATTTTCAAATGCGTCGTGATGGAGTCGGGAACAAGACCTATCCCTTTACCGGGTGTCCATCCCATCTTGGTCAAATATTGATGACCAAATTGATTATTATTATTTGACCAGTTGGTATTTCTTGGATCCAAGCCAAACCTTTGTTTCACTTTTGTACCGGCTAATCCCATTTTTAAACCTGTAATGCAAAAATCCTTTGTCTATTCAAATTAGAAGATATAGAAAATGAAAAAAAGAAAACAACAAAAACAACAACAACAACAATAGCAACTAATATCCTTTATAAACAGCTCTAATGTATTGTGATATTGAAAAGTAAAGTATATGTCACCTTTTCTATAGTTTCTTTGGTTGTAGTGGTTATTATTGTATTGGGTAATCTGTTGAGATTAGTTAGTCCTGATACTATTGAGCAGGGGGATGAGATGAGAAAGTTGAATTGAAACAAACATTATTTCTAGTGACACAAAATAATTTTTTTTGGTACGAAACGTGAGAATGAGATTTATATTTTTATCGTGAAAAAAAAAAGAAGAAGTAGTAATAGTAGTAATAGTAGTAATAGCAGCAGCAGTAGTAACAGTAGTAGTAATAACAATGATTCTAGCTCTTATATTGCAGAGGAAGGAGGAAAGGAGAAGACAAAAAAAACACACAACAACAAAGAACCAAAAAAAATAAAAGTATTCAAAAGTAAGGAAAGAAAAACCATATACTAATAGTAATAATAATAATGATAATAATAATAAATACAAGATCAAGGGCTACTGTTTGACTTCATATCGTAGTAGAGGATATCGAGTAATAAACACGGTAACGATTAAACCAATTTGTTGTGTAAGTTGGAGTAAGATTTTAGGTAGTGCTTAACGAGTTTTCTGTTTTAATCGGCACAAATGGTTGGAATCTGTAACACATATATAGTAAAGAAGACATGGAACAGATTCTTGGATGGGATCAATAGTCTGCTCAATCACTTGATAGTAATAATTTCCTCCTCTGTCCTGCCAATAAAAGCCTCAATTGGATCTTAACTTTTCATTAAAAGTTCACTAAGTCCAAACGATGGTGTAAATCCAGTATTACAGAAATAAAACTTTACGTGACACAAAATCGACTACTTCGGCTGAGGGAAATGTTCAACTAAACTTTCAATCAACTCCAAACTTGAACTATTCAACACAACATCAGACATACAATTCCACATTGATACTTACTTACACCCACCTACACACACACATCAAGCCTTTTTAAGTACTGTAAACACACAAGGTCCGACATAATTGCATATACGCACATACAATACACACACACACACACACACATATATATATATACATATTTATATGTGTAGATATATGTCTACAGAAAGCCAGAAAATAAACAGATAAAAAAAAAAAAGTAGAATGTTCAAAAGTCCACTTAAAAAGAACAGGCGCCTGATGGAGCAAGACTCGCAATATCCGGGACCTCAGCAACAACAACAGAATATTCAGCCAAGACAACAAGTTCCCTACCCTACAAATAATACTACTCCTTATCGAGGCAATGGCGATGGCGACGGCTACAGCTATGGAACTGGTAGCATGATTGGGACCGGAAATCGTGGAGGTAGTCTCAGCGGTGGTACTCATCAGACACTGTTACCTCCATACAGAGATACCACACCTTCATCACCAATCAGGTCGTCGTTCAACTCATATGGCAATAATAGCAACATTCGACGTTATTCGGGCTCGCCAAGTCAAATGAGTTCTGCCTCTAATGCAGAGCAAGAGAGGAAAAGAATTACCGACAAGATCATTGAGGACTGTTACCTGAAGAGTACTGTTGTCAATGGCCAAAAAGTTCATGAAATAGCCTATATTGCACATATTGGAGTTGTCGAGTACACAAAGTCGTCAGCAGCTCCACCTCACTCGGATGCAGAACGCGCATCTTATAAAAAGCGTATATTGGTTCTTTGCAAAAAACAGTCCGGCCGTGTCATGTTGCAGAAGGGAAGATTTCTGGATGAAAGAAGTTTATTTCAAATAGGAAGAGATTGGGATATCTCGGAATTGAAATCAATTCGCAAAGTTGGTTCCGATGGTATGACCTTACAATTGAACAAGGACTACTATTGGAAATCCGACGAAGAAGACTCGAGAATTTGGAAATTTTGTCGATATGTATGTCAGGAGTTTGGCCACTCAATGGGTAGATACCCTGCCTTACATGGCTTTAGTTTGGATGACTTTATGCTTCCAAACCCACCTTCAACGTCTTCAACATCCTCACCTGCTCAATCAAATGCTCCACGTTTTGCCCCAATATCCCCATCAGCCAACAAAGCAATTGGGGGTGGAAATGCAGGAGGTCAGCCATTAAGACAAACACAAACACAAACGTCCTCCCAACAGCAAGAACCAAAGTCGAAATCGTTGAAGCAGAAAATATTACACAAACCTTCCTTGTTTTCTTCAGATAAGACTCTGAAACATTCCTCGTCTTCACCCAAGAGCCCTTCCAATGCGACATTTACACCATCATCACCAAAACACAAAAAGACATTGAGTGGAGGTTTGTATAAAAATATTGATTGGACACTGCAAGGCCAATTACCCCAAAAGCCGATGAAGGTTTTAGAGCGTGACAGATCGGCAAATGCATCGACAAATACACTCGAACCAACGCCGGTGTTGAATGAACCAATAAATACCATTACCAGTAACGCATCTTTGAAACAAGCAGTCTCCCTGTCGCAAAATCTGCTCCCAAACTCACGGTCTGAGCCTACCTCTACTTCAAATCATCAGCCACAACTGCAGCCTCGATCTACTATAGATGAGAACTCACGATTCCAAGACCCATATTCAAGAACAACTAATCAGCAACCTATGCAGAAACAGCAACAAGAACAACAATTTAATCAGCACAACAACAAAAAACCACAACATCCATATTTTCAGAAAACCGTTGATGATGCACAGAGTGTTATGAGTAATGATTCTCAAAATTTTCATTTTGGTAATCCAACTTCAGGAGAAAACGTTCGTCAATCACAAGAGAGACTCAGTGATTATGCAAAGACCAATACCATGAAACCAATGGAGACAGTAAGTGAACAGAGACAAATTTCAGAACCATTGGAAACCAAGGCTGCGTACAACAACCAACTTTACGACCAACTATCAAAGGGAAGTCAATCCAAGAGGTTTGAAAAGCACGGGTCAACTGTTTCGGAAAAGTCAGTTGAAGAAGTATTGCAAGAGTTTGGTGACTCTATTCCATCTCCTAGAAAGCCCAAAAAGATAGCTGCATCAGCAATGACCCCAGATTTTGGAATTGAGGAAATCACTGATGAGAGTGATACCGATCTGAGACCCGGCCAAACAATAAGCATCAAAAAGAGGCAAGGACTTAGTAATCAGCACCAACAAGCGGAAAAGCTCAATTCTCAAGAGACATTGTCATCTCAAAAGGGCGGCCACAGGAAACTGAATCTGCAAATCAGCATTGATCGTGGCGTCAAAAACAACCTCAACAGCAACATCAACAGCAACAGCAATAGCAATAGCAATAGTAATATGAGCAATATCAATTTAAATAAAAGAGAAAGCGATCCAATGAGAAGCAACCAGAAGTTGAGCCTGCAAGTGAGTCTCAATTCTGCACAAACTGGCAATAGGGACTACAGAGACAACAATGGATACAAGAGAGATGGAGAGTTTTCCAAAGGCCACCAAAAGCTGAACCTGCAGCTAAGTGTCGATAAATTGAAAGCTGATATTGAGCGCGGTAATAGTAGTAAGAATGCTTTTAGGAGAGATACGAATCATAATGATACAATAATCTCCAGCAGGTATGACGAGACAACTATCAACAATAACAATAACGACGACCACCAGGAGAAGGGATTGGGAATATCCGCACCTAGCTTTATTGGCGAATCGACTCAAATTGAAGCACAAGGAAGTTCGGCGATGGGTAACCTCACGGATCTTCTTGATGACCACATTGTTGAGTTTGGAAGGAACGAGCAGGATGAACCAGATTTAAATGAAATAGAACCTACAAGGTCAAGACAGCAACATCAACATCAACAACAACAGCAAAAACAAAAACCTCAGCTCGAGAGGGATGATCCAAACAGTTACGATAACGACCCGAATGCATTAGAGGAGGACCCAAGAATCTTTGAAGGATACAGTAAGGAACCTGCATTGAATGTTTCCAAGAAGGCCAATTCTTCGTTACCTGTTGCTGCTTCTGCTTCAACAACTACTAAAAATAGTGAGAACGATTTTAGCAACAGCAATAAAAGACTGGTTTTAATTGACACGGCTTTTGAAAAAGATCCGGAAGTAGAAGAGCTATTAAAGGAATTGGGTTGGAATACCAAAATGAACACTGAAGTGCTATTAAAAGGATTGACAAAGGAATTGAACAAGGCCAAACGTGAGACTGTTAAACGTCTTGTTAGTGTCGATTTGACAAAGACATTGGCTCAGGATGTTGAGACTGCGTCCGGCGAAATTGATAACATGCTTCGTGTTTTTCAAAGAATGGATTATAATTTGAAGACATTAACCAACGATGTTAATGCCATTGACGAGAAATCTAAAGGATTGCAATTGAAGTTTGTTAATGAGAAATTGCTTTATAACGATCTTCATGAGATCTTGTCGAAAGTGAGTATCAATACCAGCCACTTGCAAGAAATTGGTTCATTTAAAGAATTTAGCAACCTCAATAGGATCGAAGACTTGGAGAATAAATTGTCAAGTTTGTACAATGCCATCGTGACAATAAATGCTGATGATCCACAGAATCACAAGAACGAGAACAACGATCTTAGCTCATTGAGGGCATTAAAAGAGCATCAAGCACGGTTCAAAACTGTTAATGATAGGTTTCTACGCCATGCATTTGACTTTATGTCCAAAAGAATTGACAGTATTGGTGCTCGTTTAGTTAATGAAATTGATAAACTTAACCTTGAACTGTTTATCACCGCTTTGAGCCTGCTTTTATTTTATAGCGGAATTACCTACTATATGCGAGAAGTTGGTGCAACTCATTTCAATATGATCAAGCAACAGTTTAATGAAATTTTTGCAAAAGTTTTGGACAAGATGTTGGTATACAAGGTTAATAGTTTGCGTGCTTCACAAAAATCACAAAATAAGAGGAGAAGCAACAGCAATATTTTTCACAGTAACTTTGACAATGATCAAAAGAGTAGTCACAATACTAATAACGATAAGGATTATGGTAACGGCAATGGTAATGATAATGTCAATGACCATAGCGTCTTTAAACAGAATGAGAACCATTCAGGGCAGAGCACACCTAGGGGCAGCAGGTCGAGATTGTCGCAATCACCAGCATTTCATCACACATTTGATGATCTTGACGACGATGATGATGAAGACGACGACGATATTATGCTTTTGAGAAAGTCGAGGTCAACAAGATTTGGAAGGAGCGGTGGACGTAGTGGCCTTGGAGGAGCTGGGGGAAGCGGTGGAAATAGTGGTGGTAGATTTGGCGGGCTACTTAGTGATGGGGATTTCGAATCCAAAAAACAAGAACGCCTTGAAATGATGAAGCAACAAGCTATGGCAAGTTACCCAAAAAGCTCTAACGATTTGGATGACTCAAAGGCAGTTGTAACGTTCATTGACGAAACAAGGTCAGTGATTATGTTTTTGCAATTTTTTATTATTGAGTTTTTCCATTATGACGTAACAACCTTTGACTTCAATGAGTTTGTGCAAACAAATGCATTTTCTCAACGTCAAAAGATGATAAGGACGGCACTGACCAAGAATTTTGTTGAATTGATTAATGGGGAAAATGGAAACATGTCCATATCAACGGATGTGATGAATAACTTGAACGCAATGTTGGCTAAATACATCGATAGATTCTGCAGATTGGTGAGTCCAACCGATATTAATAAGCCTGTTATAATTTGGCAAATTGAGCAAATGATCAACTCAGTTCAAGAAACTTACATTAATCAGGAATTTTTGATATACAATTTCATGAAAAAATTGAGTGATCAATATCTGTCGCTGTGGAAGCGTTATGTTGATGGCCTTGTCGAGTCTATCAATGGCTCAGTGATTGCTGCCAAGGCGGGCGTATTGCCATCAATAAAGAACATTGGCTATCTTTTATTAATAACCGAGAGCTCGTTGGACAGAGAAGTTAGAGGTAGTGCAACTAGAGCTATGATAGACCAGGCTTATGACAAAATATGCGAAGGTTTACTGCATTTGTTTTCAAGAGAGGATCCTTTGATGAAGGGCAATATGTTGGATAGCAAAGAAAGAGAGACTCGCGGAGTAGCTAAATTGGAGAATAATTTCTTTATCTTGCAACAAGTCAATGATCTAAGCACTTCTAATAATGCTGCCACAAAACGACTTTTGGACAGTTTGACAAAACTGTTCAAGGAAACAGAGTCGCGCTATTTTGATGAGCAAACATACCAAGGTTTTGGCCCCCTTTTTGAATTTATAAATTCGCACAGGGAGAATTCTAGAAGCTCCAAGAGCATGAAGCACGCTAAAAGTCTCTTGTCCAAATACACTGAGCGCGATATTCAGAATCTACTTGGTCATATTCTCAGAAATTTTGAAATGCAATTTAGAGAATCATCAGAGCACGCTCCACAGAGTCAAAAAGCAATCGATCGTGTTCTTGCAAAGGACCTTGTTGATCGCTTGTGGTTGGATTTGGAAACTGTATTTATTGACTATTTCACTCGTTTGGGTAAAGTTTTGAGACAAGATTATGATCGCGAGCTTGAGTATAATGTGGGAAGACAAGATATTCATCACATTTTCATGTCTATCAGAGAAAAGTAAAAAGGCGAGCCAGGTTGCTACAAATTTAAGAACATCATCATCAACATCATCATCAACAACAACAACAGAAATTGAAAACAAAACAAACATACATAATAGGAAAGGTAGGGAAACAAAAATTGATGGTTTAACTTCTCTAAAAGGTATATGTATTTGTTCTTAATGTTAAAAGACCAATAAGTCGAGATTCAGTTATACCACATGTATTTATTGTGATTTTCTTTTCATAGACGATCTTTAAAGATATTTAATAAACACTAGCACGCAATGAAAAAAAAAGTCTATATTTTTTTTATTAGAAAAGTTTGGTGTTGAGTATCTCGTTTTTTTTTTCCCTTAATAGGTTGATGTTATTAAAATATCAGACAAATGGCGTTGTACTTTGAAGTTTCCATAAATGACTTGTCATTTTGATTTGTGTCTGTACAAAGTAACGTTTTATACTCACTGATAAAGATCTTTGTTTCTTGTATTCTTGTGTTTGTTGTTTCTTTTTTTTTTTTTTCTTTTCTTCTTCTTTTTTTTTTAAAAATTAAAGAGTTCAGAAAAGTTTTCACCAATTATCTTACTCTTCAACTTCTCCCAATAAGGCAAAACGATTATTGGATAACACCTTCTCGACCTCATTACCTTTACCGTCCTTATTCTCACCACCATCTTGTTTGTCCTCTTTGTCAATATTGTCGGCGTTCTCATCATCTTCATAAAACTTTCGTACGTATTCATCCTCCTCCATTTTCTCAATCTCCTCTTGAGTTAACTCCTTTTCTGGCGAAGAATCTTGTTTCAATTCATCCAATATATGGTTACGAATCTCAATGCTTGAATTGATTTTATCCCAGTTTGCTTTTCGTGCAGATTGAACATATTTGGCTCTTTGAATACTTGCATCAATCTTGGAGGACAAGATGCCTTGAAGCTTATCACTTCGTTCGAGTTTATGTTTAATAGCAGATGACTTCTTTTTCAACTTCAGTTTCCGCACTTTGGAAGATTCAAGTTTCTTATTCAAAAGGTTTTCATTTTTGATCTGAGTTCGTATAATCGACTTTCGCACTCCATCGTTCTCGGTAGATGTTGATGCTGCTAGTTTAGTGGACTCAAGACCAGAAGGCTCTATAACCTCGCCTCTTCTTGCTGCTCTACTGTGTTTGGATACTATAACAATACAAAGTTTAAAAGTTAGTAATAATTCTATCAAGTGTACATGAATTTTGGTGTTAGCATACTTTTTTTTGCCATAGCTTTGGTTTTCAATATCAAAAGGAGATGATCATCTCCAAGCCAGGAGAAGAATTAAAGGCTTTACAAGGTTTTTTTTTTTTTTTTTGATCTTTTTGCTTTTCTCTTCTCCTTTGATTTTGTACTACTGCACAGGAATATATTTCTGCTTTGGGCAAGCGCCGCAATAAAAATCCCATTCGGCAATATGAAACGCATCATATTTCAGTCACGCTCAAATAGGAAAGTTTACAATTGCGCATACCTTATTTCGATATTATTATTATTATTAATTTTTTTTTTTTTTTTTTTTTGGGTTTGAGAGCGTGATCTTGGGATGCTCCACATAGTGAATTCTTCCTCTTCATAGTCTTAGTCCCGTGATACAACATATACTTATATATATATATATATATATATATGGCTTCAGCTTTATTTGAAATTTACGATTCAAATTTCTTATTATCAACAACAAAAACGAAACCAACAAACCCTACAGTCTCTTTTATTTGTCTATTCATAGCTTTTCCTTCCGCTTTACGTGTTCATTCATATATATCAAAAATCAAATTATTAGCCATGAATCTCAATCAATCAATGATACCACTGAATTCTCATCAATTTGACACTACTTCCGCTACTGCCCAAGTAGCAGGCGCTATTCAAAACTCAGCCATTCAAGTGGACTCGAATTACGCCAATATTGAATCTTCACCACGACTTCTGAACACAGGAACAAAGTGGCGTCTTTGACTTCGCAATTCCCCCAGGTTGCCATAATAAACATAGATGTTTAATTATTGACGTTGTGATAACCCAAGACAGCGGATTACGGCATACGATTTGGACTATAGTGAACCAAACCTCAAAAACTGCTTGGGTTCTACTCGATGATGCCAAATTGTGTTATTCCGTCGTGAAACAGAATCACACTCCCATAGTTGATTTACTCGATTTGCTCGAGGAAGAAGGTTACGAAAATATAATTTTTGTCTTGAAAAGAAACGAGTTTGGAGGCGGTAGTCGCTTTGGCATCGACTTGAAAGGAATTGTTTCATTTATCAATGGAATTGTCGGATGTCTGTTGATTCCTAATTTGGCAAAAACATTTGCGTCTTGCGAGATGTCAAGCCTCAATAGTAAAGAGGAAGAATTTGATGATTACGACTGGTTAGGTTTGTTATGTCAAATGAACTAGCTAGAACAGTCAAATTTACAATATATATGTGCGTGTGTATTTACGAATGTAATGAATGAAATCAGTAATGAGAATAATATTGATATTTACAAAGGAATATAAACATCAAAAGCAGTTATAATTTATATTTACTGCAACCAAGAATTAGGCTCCTTCGGTGGCGGGAACAGGTGCAACAGAAGAAACAGAAGTAGCCGAAGTAGCCGAAGTAGCAGCAGCAGCAGCAGCAGTGTACTTGGTTAATGCAGTTTGTAAACTGAGCTCTACTGGTTCCAAACAGGAATTGAAATCTTTTAAAATCTTATCCCTTAGCTTTTCATTCTTTGCTACAATCTCAATTGCCTCTAATTGAGCCGTTGCTCGAGTTTTGAACTCCCTCAACAGGTTTGCACAATTTTTCAAGCTGGTGAACAACTTCTTCAATTGCTGCGGGTTTTTACCTTGAAGAAATAGTTTCCAAAAATGCGACAAAAACTCAACAATAGTGATATTATATGTAATAATCTCCTGGTATAAGGAGTCGGGCACTAAATTAACGGGCACTTTCTCATATGATGATTTTAAATATGTTTCATCTTTGTTGAGAAGTTTATAGGTTTTAAAATTTTGTCGAAGAAGCGCAGACACCTCAAAAGATGTTTTCTCAATGTCTTCTGTTTTTCCCTTGAAGGTATCTGTCAAATCAAAATAGTTTGATGTCTTTATGTCATCTTTTTCGGTTTTTTCATCACCGCCTTTCGTCACCTGTTGAAATTGTTGATAAATAAAGTTTTGTGCTTCTTTGTCGTCAAGCTGTTCTTCAGCACCAGCATCTTTTTCACCGGGACCAACACTTGGACTCCGAGATGCGCTTGTGTTGATGTTTAGTTTTATATAATGCGACTCCTCAACTACGTTCAAGTCATGCAAGTTCAACTCTTCTTCATATTCATTTACTTCTTGAGCTGATAATCCATCAACAGTAGTCTCGCCTTTTGTCCGCGGCAAAGAAGAAGAAGAAGATGATGATGATGTATCAGCAGAACTCATGCTCATCATTTTCGAAGATAATTTATTCATATTTCTCATCAATATAACCATTTCATTTTCCCTACCGTTTCCTTGAAATCTGTTGGGGCCACCACCGCTGCTATTGCCCATAATTGTCAGTAGATCACCATCAAATCTCATGGTCATATCGGGACGGTTGCCCAATTTTTGTGAATTATCTTGCTCATTTGCAAACAAGTCTATAGTCTTGTTAACAGTAATATTGTCGTCTGTTATGTTATCATTGAGTAGTGGATTTTCAGCTTCAACTTTCCGTCGCTTAGGTGAATTACCATCTGCTTGAGAAGCTGTGGCAGTAGTTGCATCCGCTGATGTTTCCTCTTTATTACTTTCCTTGCTTTGCTCTTTGCCTTTACCTTCTTTGCCTTTACCTTCTTTGCCTTTACCTTCTTTGCCTTTACCTTCTTTGCCTTGCTCTTTGCCTGCTTCTTTTTGACTTTCTTTGTTGACATCACTAAGCGGGGTCGCTTTTTCATCCATGTACAAGTACTTATCCAACACTACATCACCACGTCCACTATTAATACCAATCTTGTCACCACGCAATCGTCTAAACAATTTCGAATTGAAAAAGCGCGACCAGAATTCACCTTCCAGAAACCTTTTAGGCACCAAGTCGGTAAATGCTCTTTTGATGATTGGGTAGATTTCAAAAATTTCATTGATGGTGTCACGCGTCACATTGACATTCACTTGATTATCCGATGTAGCCACAGGCTTGATTGTGCTTAGCACATTGTATGGTCCTCTATGCTGGGATATGGTCAATGCAAATGTGCGCAATTGGTTGATTCGACTCGACCAGAATATTGTCGGGGATAATTTAAAGCTCATGACTGATTTGGTAAAAATGTTTCGCAAGTTTCTGTCCTCTAGTAAGAGCTTTTGCTGTAACTCAAAATTTTTGAGTAGATTAGCATCAGATAATGCGTTTTGCGCAAGTGAAAAGTTGCCGGTTGCTGATGACGATGACGATGACGATGACGATGAAGATGAAGGTACTGGAGTTGGTGTTGATGGAGATACTCCAGGTTGAAGACTACCACCACCAGATGGTGATTGACTTAACCCTGTTCCTCCTGTTTTTCCTACGGCAGCAGCACCTGGAAAAGTGGAAGACAAAGTAGAAGGAGATCCAATACCAGCGTCTGACATTGGAGTTGATGGTGATCCTTCAACACGTGTTCTTGATCGTGCAACAATTGTTTGTAAAGCGTCTTTGATATTATTCATTGTAGGTCGGTTATTAAAGTGTAGTTTCATCTTTTTATCTGGCTCGTTTTCGACATCGGACTTGTAACTGATCTGTAAAATCATCTTTGGCACAGTTTCCTTCGTGGCTTGAAGTGCCACTAATTTGTTTAATGGGATGGCGATATTGTTCTTGTCATCGTCTACTGCTTTCCATTCAAGCATGGAGGGCGTGATGTCTTCGCGAATGAACACCATCCCTCCAACTTTGTCTTTTGAACATGCGCCTCGTACTGTTTCCATTTTTTTAAAGAGAGATGAAAGTGAATATAATGGTAGTGACAGTCAAGAATGTCAAATTGTATACCTTTCTGTTCTCCTCTTTTTTTTTTTTTGTTGTTTTTGTTGTTTTTGTTGTTGTTGTAGTTGCTGCCAATGATTTTGAATCAGATTAAAACTTTGTGTGCACGTATACCTTGCAAAGTATTATTATAGTGCGTCTAGCGTTGTGGTGCGCATCTACTAGCTCTAATGATTTAAGAACTTTATCTCTCCTTTTGACTTGGTAACAAGACTTGAAAAAAATAAAAAAACAGCGGTGAAATCAAACGACAAACAAAATCCAAAAAAAAAGAAAAAAATTAGGCGAAAAGAGAAAAACCGAAAAAGAGAAAAAGAGAAAATGGGGTATCTGCTCATTTGGTTTGAAGTAAACTTTCCCGTTGGGTACAAAGACCCTATATAATTACAACTACATCTGTTCATTTATGTTTTCACTTATAAGAGGCAGAAGTATCTCACAAGTCCAGCGATGGACGAGTACAAGAAGTGTTTTAAACTTGCGCACTTTTTTGCTTTCTACTCGTTGTAATCAGGAGTTGAACCAAACGAAACGAAAGCCACCATTGATTTCGTTTGACCAGAATAGCCAGCATCCATCGTCAAGGGTGCCTGAGGAAAAAGCAGTTGATGCCAATGGCGATCCACTAATCACGGTAGAGCGTGATTTACCTTATCCCTATGCCAAGCGTGATGAGAATAGGAAATATTTTGTTGTTTTTGCCATTGGTATGACATTGGCATGTTTGGTGATTTTTAATTATGAGAAATCGTCGTCACCCATTATAAATTCTGTGCTTTACTACTTGCGAAGATCCACTATTGGTCAGGATGCTTTGGGCAAGGATATTGATTTTGCTTCTAGTTGGCCATGGATTTGGGGTACTTTAAACACAGTACAGGGTAAGATTGATATCAAGTTCAAGGTTAAAGGTTTTGAGCGTTCGGGCTATTTGGTTTTGAAAGCTGAGAGGGAGTCTAAGAGACATCCCTTTGAGGTAGAAAAATTTGTTTTGGAGGTGGACACTAAGGATAGTAAAGTTGAGTACGATTTAATGACTGATCCGGAATACGAGTTTGATCTTTAGTAAATGATTGAAAAAAGAAAAATGAGAAAAGAATAAAGAAAAGAAGAAGGACATGAACGAGGAGGGGAAAATGAAGGAAGAGTAATGTAAATAGAACGATGGTATAATATACATGTAAAGGTGATGAGATTTTGAAGTAGAAGGTGTTATTGTAGGTATAGGACTGTATTGAAGGGGCTGGAGGTGGGAATGGAGAAGAGTGGCCGAGAAGGAAGAGATGAAATTATCCAGCTGGATAAAGTGCAGAATCACGAGAGAGGGAGAGTTAAGTGAAGAACAGAAATGGTTATTCACAAAAAGGAATGGCTGTTGTATTTTGTTGTATTCTCCTGTTCTACGGTGTATACATACATACATACATATACATGTATGTATGTATGAACTGAGTCCTAGAGTCCTTTGCGAAACCGGCTTATCCGACGTACCTTTGCCATGGTATTTGTTGTAGATAATTGGCAAGGTTTCTCAACCGAATGATTAGAGTCGAAGTTTTAGATTTGAGTTTGAGACACTAGTTGAATCTGTTAACGATACTCAGCAAATGTGTACTGCTTTTGAATTGAGTTAATATTATAGATTTAAAGAAAAAAAACATTCTCAGTGTTCTCTGTGTTCTCTGAAGAAAAATTAGTATAGCAAGTGCATTTAGCTGAAGAGAAATGGATTGGAGACTCAAGTGTAACTAGACATTGCTATTATAGTAAAAGACAAAAGGAAGAAGTCAAAGAGTAGTAAATGTACTCAATCTCTGTTGAAGAACCAAAAGATGGATGGAGTTGTAGCAACAAGATTGAACGTAAAGTTTCCTGTACTTTTACATTTTCATATTTTCATATTTTTATAATTTCATCTTTTATTTCTCTGTGGGTAAAGTGCATGGTGTCTATGTACTATAAATAGACAGCCTTATGCACAAAAGTACACTACCCCACGGATACACTACCATTATAAAGATACCTTTTCATATTGCTTTGGACAATAGATGCTATTGTGGAGCTAGAGAAAGGGGTAGGGGTAGGGGGAAGCTAAGACACATTGTTATATATATATATATATATATGAATTACACCTTGTGAAAGTTTGTTGAGCCAGAGCTTTGGAGAGTAATAAAGAGGCAGAGATTATCAAAAGTTAAAGTAGTAGTAGTACTAGTGGTGTTACCTCCATTATCTCCATAAATCTGTGTCAACAAATATTCAAGATAGAGAAGGACAACGCGGAAGAAAAAAAAAATTTAATGCCGCCTTGGCAATCGAAGGGTTTGTTAAATATAAAACTATCAATGTATACATCTTTACATACCCAAGAATACAGTCGATGCTCTTAAAAGTGTGTAAAGCCGCTGGTTCCGCCAAACTTACCCTTGTTGCTTGCTGTTGTTCCTCTGGCCAGAAAATGAAAAATCAAAAAGTCAATACAAACATATATATATATATATCTATTTGTAGAACTTGTTTTCAATTCTTCTCAGAGAAGACAACTTGCTGTGTGCGGAATAACCGAAAATTACGTGCATTTCCAATTTCCAATTTCCAATTTCCAATTTCCAATTTCCATTTGTATTGTTTATTGTTTATTGTTTATTCTCTAATTCGTGGGATTGGTTAGCACTGTCTTCTGTGAAATGCACCAAAGATAAAAATAGACCACCACAACAACACCACAAAACAGGTAACAATTTGAATCCCACATATCACTCTAGCCTTATTTATACATATGTGCCTATGTAAAGTTTTTTTTTCAATATAATTGTATCTTTTAAAAGTGAAGGAGTAGATTAATATCAGCTCTTCTTGAAACAGAGGCAGCACATACACTTTTTGCTTTCTTGCTTTCTTGCTTTCTTGCTCTTTTTTGTTCCCCTTTTAATTTCTTTTTTTTTTTTTTCTTTTTATTTTTATTTTATTTTATTTTCCCTTTTCTGCCAATATCCAAAGCCTTGTTTCAATTGAAACAATATTCATCTTCCACCTCACCAACTTCTTTCTTCCACTTCCAAGGTCGACAACAAGAGCAACAGCAACAGCAACAGCAATTACTACTACTACTACTGCTGCTGCTACATCAAATAGTGTACAGTTTCCGCCCACTTTCTATCCCTGTGAAGACACAATAGAAAATACATTTCACGATAAATATAAAAGTAATTAGAGACACACAGATAAATCAGTTGGCAGAGACGACGAGAAAAAAAAAGAGAAAGAAAAATATTCACTGTCAAATCATAATACAATACAATACAGTACAGTATAGGAAAAGGTTAAAAGAAAAAAAAGGTACAATTAATTGAAATAATAAAACCAGTTCTTTTACAACATTAACAGCTGAAATCACCGTTATCTTTCCACCACTAACACTACCACCACCACTCACCACTCACCACTCACCACTCTCTACTCTTCTTTCCGACTTAAATTTGTTTTATTATCTATTATTCTATTTTCCTAATTTTTGTCTTTGATTTACTTATTATCAATCCAGTTTATCAAGTCCAATCAAACCTTTACAGACAAGGAAAAAGGAACCTAATTAGTAAATACAATCGATTAGATTCAAACCTATTCACTCGCTTTAGCACAACTCAAAGCCAAACACCCCTTTTTCATCTACTGTTAAGAAGGAAAAAGAAAAGAAAGTCATAAAAAGCTTACTATTTCATTTTGTTGTTCTTCCATTCTTTCATTCTTTCATTCTTTTTTGGGAGGTTTTTTTCTTCTTCTTCTTCTTCAAAATCAACAACAACATAAACATGGCAAATTCAAATGCATTGGCAGTAGGATTAGCTGTGGGTATCCCATCAGCACTCATCATCGGTGTAGTGCTAATATTCTGGTACAAGAACCAACGCAAATTGCGCAAAGAAGACTTGGACGACAATTTCATTGAAAGGGAGTTGCAAGATGATCACAGCTTCAAAATGTTCCAAGACGAACTACACACTACATATGACCAAAAGAAAGGGCCAGAGCTGGTTGACATCCAATTAAAAGAGCAGGCTGTTTCCGACACCTCGAATGGTAGTTCAGAAAGCGGATTGGAAAACGAATTGCAACATCAACAGCAACCCGAAGGCTCCGCTCATCCATATGCTCAACATTTGAAACTACACCAAGCAGCAAGACAACTGCCGTTTGAACAACAACAACAACAACAACCACTGAGACAACCTACTCAATACTACCAACAACAACAACACCAGCAACAACAACAACAACAACAACAACTTCCACCCCATCAAAGACAAATCTCTTCATACGATTTTTACAACACCTTCATTCCAACATTTACATCGGATAATAACAACTCATATGCCTCTTCAACACTACCACCACCAACAGCACCAACAGCACCAACACAAGTTGCCAACGATGGTACATACTCTAGCTCATCGCGCGCACATTCATCCTCTGATTTGGCAAAAGGTGTTGCCAACATCTTTAGCAGCAAAAATAGACTGAACTCAGTCAACAACACCAATAATAATAACAGCACAAATAATGTGCACAATTTATCAGACAGCACAGCATCTTCAATCTTACTTTCAAGCAATAATAACAATAGCAATAACAATAACAATAACAATAACAATAGCAATAACTCCAACAGCAACAATGTCTCACAACCTATCCACTCGAGGTCAACATCAAACGACTTGGACACGTTGGCCAAACAATTGAATAACTCGGCCTTTTTTGAAAAGTTACCAAGTAAAGCAGCAGCAGCAGCAGGTAACGTTAACATCAAACCACGGTACCCTTCAGTATCTAATACTATGAAAAATAACTCCAGTTCCGACTTGATCAATAACCACTTGGTTGGTGAGGACTCGGCAATCAATGACCATTTCACTTATGAAGCAGCAATGGTTGAAGTGAGTCCAAAGAAGGCAAGCAAATTGAATAATGAGATAAAACAAGAGGACAATGCAAAAGAAGTGGCCACTTATGCTAAGGATCAAAGTTTGCAAATCCCCAAAGATGAGTAATCAACGACAACAAAGCAAACGCCAAAAGAAAAAGAGGAGAAAGAAAGAAGGATGGTCAATTAATCAATTGCAACAATAAGAAAGGAAAAAAAAATTTGAAAAGAATCTTATTAAAACATGGGTGTTTAAATAATGTAAAATAACGGGCAATAAAAATGTGCAGTCCAATCCATAGTAATAAAGCTAAGCTGGGCCTAGCTTTAATAATTTCTACACACATATATGTATATATGTATATGTATATATATATCATTATTTTTTTTTCTATGTATAATTTAGTAATGATTTCGTGGTTTCCCATTAATATTTCTTTCATCTATCGATAAAGCATTGTACGGGTCTCTTATGTTTTAGGTTTTTTCTTGAGGGGCAACCATTATCCAATGCATTTGATAAAACCTCAAGACATATTTATTCAATCATTATCTGCTTGTTGTTTGTTCAAATTCCTTTTGTTTGTGCTCTTCCTCTTTTTTTTTCTCTTTTTAATTTTAATTTTAATTTTTATATTTTCAAAATTTTTTTTTTTTTTCTTGGGTGTTTTGTTTGCGCTTCCGATAACAGTTCCATGAGAATCTACGGTATGTAAATATTCATCAAGTCTCAAAGACATATCAACTCAACCTCTTTGATCCAGTAAAAAGATTTCCCACTTCACAAATCTGTTGAACAACACACGTGAAAAGTTTTTTTTGTTTTTTTATTTTACTTTAACCTATATCACAATAATGTTTAGACGAATATTCCAAACACATTCAAATGCCACAAAGACATTTTCCATTTTCAAATGGTCGAAATCGCCACATATTACTTCCCCACGTTTCACCAACTTTTTTCAAAACACTAGCCACCGCCGGGGATATGCGTCATATCGTCGATTTGGTGACCAAAACTCCAATGGTTTCAACACATCGTCACCCCTTACACAGTATTACATCCAACTCCTTACCAGTCGTAAGGCACTCTATATTGGGGGAGGACTCATTGCATTTTATATATATAACCTTCATGAGACACCCTATACGCATCGTCGCCGGTTTATATGGATCCCCTTTTGGATTGAACAGAAAATAGGCGATTACTCTTATAGACAGATTATGGCACAATATGGACTGATGATTTTGCCCCATCTGAATCCATTGTATGCACGTATTGGAGGGATAATGAATAAACTATTGGCAACAGCAATTGAGAATGACGAAAACTTGAAGCAAAGACAACACTTGCAACAATTGCACTGGGAAATCAACATTATCCAAAATGATCAATTACCACCAAATGCATTCATCTTGCCCAATGGTAAAATATTTATCTTTTCCTCAATCTTACCCATATGCCAAAACGATGATGGAATTGCCACGGTGTTGTCACACGAGTTATCGCACCAATTGGCACAACATTCAAGCGAACAATTGAGCTCACAACCATTTTACATGGCATTGCTGACCATCTTATACTCTCTTACTGGTATCAGTTGGTTCAACGATATGTTGATAAATGGCTTACTCACGATGCCTGCATCTAGAGAGATGGAGACAGAAGCCGACCATATTGGGTGTGAGATTTTGGCCAAAAGTTGCTTTAACCCAAGACAAGCGGTAAAGTTTTGGGAAAGGATGGGCAATATGGAACAGAAATTGATGCAACTGAGTAGAGGCATTGGAAGCGGAGGTTTGGTTGGAGAATGGTTCTCTTCGCACCCTGCAACAAGCAAAAGAATACATGATATTGAAACGTGGATGCCACAATTAGTCGAGATTAGAGAAAGTTCCGAGTGTTATGAGTATGGCAAATTCCACAACTTTAACAGCAACTTTTTTGGTAAACAACTTTAAGAACATAGAAGTATATACACATAGACCTATTGAAATAAAGGTAATTTGATCCTGCTCGATGTCCCCCCCTCTCTCTCTCCCCAACCCCCCCCTACAAAAAAAAAGAACCATAAAGCCAGAGATTTATAAGTACTTGCACTATTGCCAGAATCGAACTAACAAAAGAAAAAAATTAAAAAAAAAAAGAAGAACTAAAATCAAAATCTATGGATAGTTGCCCTTACGCAAACCAATATACCCATCAGGCGCAGTTGACACATCCTTCCATATGTCAGGTAAATACCCGCCTTCAATGCCCTGCTGACTGACCAAGTTGCCCCACCACTTCAACTCTCGAGGATGATATTGTACCGTAAAGAATATCAACAATGAACTAAACGCAACACCAGCAGATAATGCACTCGTCAAGATATAATTATACTTTTCCCACCAAAGCAAGTAATTCTTCTTAATTTGGTACATGAAAATATATGAAAGATATAGCCCGCCAGTAAAGTACAGGAGATTGTACGGAGCAAAATCGAGGAACCCGCCAATGATGATACTGGGCTGGAAATACATTGTTAATCTCTGAGGCCCATTTTTTTTAAACCAAACACACGGTAAAACTAATAATGCGCCAAGTAAAAAACACCATTTGAGAATAGGGTAAATACCACTAAATACTTTTGCAGGTCCAATCTCTCCATACTGAATGCTCGAGTAGAAATATGTATTTGCTCCGGGACAACTCAATTTATCTTTTTGGTGCGAATCACAAATATCGGGTATATGTGCAAGCTGCCAATTTGCAACCGTTAACGACACAACAATATTAATCAAGGTTGAGATTAATTGTCCCTTGAAGATCGCCCTTGGCGGAACTTTGGAATAGTGTGCCAACTTCTGGTCTGTGATATAGTTACTTGCTTGAGAATCGATGTTGTAGCCAAATGCTTTCAATGTTATCAATGCCAATCCCGAGTTGGGTATAGCATATCCAACAATGAGTTCAACCAACACATTCAATCCAAATGAAAACCCGGTAACTGAAGCAATTGCTGTTAACGGAATTAGAAAAATAAAGTTGATCAAAATAGTGAAAAAAATTCCCCACACTGGTGTCTCTACTGGGTAAAAAAGTACAGTGGCAACAGCAAACAAGGTACTCACCACCAATATTGCAATGAACCACGAGTCTGGAACATCATCATATTTGGCCATCATCTTGCAATGAGCATCAGAGGCATATCTACCAAAACGGTGTTCTGCACCAGTTTGTGTTTCATTTCCTTTTCCTTTCCCAAATGCATCAGTTATTGAAAGCCATACGCTATGAAAACTTGCTCTCGTCGAACTCCATTCAGTGACGAAATGATATAGTATTGCAAATGGATAGAGGCAGAAATATGCACCATAGAGCACCAAGTTCGCAGCAGAAAAATATGGCGGTCCAATATCTTGATATTTTCCATGGTCAAATTGGTTCTTTTCATTCAAAATATCATGAACTTTGTAAACCTCGGCTTTATTGTTGAACAATCTATTTGAGTTTATAGGGAGAAATGCTGTATAGTAGTTATTTGTGTAATAAACAATCAAGATCACAATAAACCCCAAGAGACTACCCAAATATTTGTTCATATACGTGTAAAACGGAACGGTTAAGCAACCACCTGCATTGAGCTGGTTCCAATCAAACGTTGGTAGTGGGTTAAGCCCCAATCCCATTGTGGAGCCGGCAATATTGGTTAAATGTATCAGTGATGGGTTGAACCATGTAGGCCAGTTGAAGTTTGAAAGTGCTTGGAATAAGTGCATTGGGACCCAGTTGTAAATGAAGCTGCAAACGCCAACAATCATGAAGAATTTGTATCGAGATATGCTCCACCCGTGAACTTTATTATTTTCGCCCTCATTCATCAAAGCCTTGTTTAATGCAATTGTTGGAAGTAGTGTTGGCCAAATGGCTTTGCTTGGATAAACACAAACCTTTTTCATAATCATTGCAAAACTAAAGCCTAGAAACTGCGTTGATATCGTGAGCAATATTTGAAAGACTATGCCGACCCATTTGAGGCCATAAAATTTGTCGATTTTCATCACAAAAATGTTGTAGATCAGGTAAGGGATGCTTGCAGAGCACAGGTATATAATTGTAGAAAGCATCATTTCTTTATACGTCCATGGCCCCGAATTCAATTCAAACGATAGCAGACCTAGTGCTATTTTTTTATTGGGTACAAATCTTTCCCACAATTTCCCACATGGTAATAGCAATATCTGGATTGTATGCGAATTAAGCCCAATACTGGGCATTCTATGGACAAAGAAACTATTAATAATAGATCCGATAAATGTCCAGGTAAACCCTATGAAATAGCATCGAAAAGTCTCTACTGGCACATTGGGGTCATCGTAGGGGTCAGTAATGGCTCTAATTTCTGGATAGGGCGAGTGAAACTCAATCAATGCTGCTTCGAGTCGTACCTGTAAATCCCAGTCGATGATATGCAAGTATGTCTTGTTTTTGAACGTATCAATATATCTCTCCTCTATAACTTTCTCCAGATTTCTCTTTATTTTATCATTGCAGTCGTCCTTGCGTTCTCCAAATCCTTCGGGGATTTGACTCACTAATCTTTCAAGAAGCCGGTAATCTTCACGAAGAAAATTGACATCTTCTTTGTGATCTGCTAGCGCATTTCGTAATATTTCAATTGCATCAAAAACTGATAGACTAGTGATTTTTTCAATCATATACTTTGTGCCTTGTGAAAATTTGCTCGGAGAAGGCAAAACTCCTGTTTCGTAAACATCATCGCTAATGACTCCGAGTCTTAGCAAGATTAATAGAAGCTGTGCTTTATTGAGAGCTGTCAATGAGAAACTTGACGAGGTCTTATTATCATGCAGCTGTTTACTGTTAAAGTCACTAGAGTTATCTGAAAACGATTCTAGCTCAATGTACTCATGACCTGCCATTGATAATGAATTGCAAAGCAAAGTAAAACAAAGAAGAAAAAAGAAAAGAAAAGACAAAAAAAGGAATTAAAGACTGAAAAGAATAGTGGGATGGGGACAACGTTTAAATGGAAAACCGGTAAATATATGTTTGGTGGTGTATAGTGGAAATAAAAATATTTGTTGAATTCAAATCATTAGGCAAACTTTGTTGTCTATATAGTCTTCCAGTTCTCAAGCTAATTACCAGATCTTCAAATCTTGCGCGTATGTAAAATACACATACATATAAATACAAATATAAATATATGGATTTTTTTTTTCTCCTCCCCACCCCACCCCTCACAATCAACCCTTTGTCCCTTTATCCCTTTGTCTTTCTCATTCCCGAGATTTTGTGTAATTATTTTAATATGTCAACTTTTCCCGAAATCAGAAATCAAGAATGGTTTACCATACTTAGTCTTTATTTTTTTTGCTTTATTTTTTTTGGGGGGGGGGGGGGGAGTTTCGCCATTCTTGTCCTCACACAGATTGTACTGTAAGAGACATGGCAGTTCATTTATGAAATATTAGTAAGGAGATTAAAGAGTCTAGTCATTAACACGCAAGTGTGCAAAATATAATGGTTTTTTTTTTCTTTTCATTATAAACAAATGTTCTAAAATAAAGTTATCCATAAATTGAATGCAATGTAACACGCTACTGCACTTTTCCTTTTTTTCGCTTTCTTTTTATATTTTTACACTTTATTATTTCTGAATTTTATTTCTCAAGTTTCCTTATTATTGTTGTCCAGCAAAGATATCGCCAATTTCCTGACGCAAAATCTTTGCTATTTCAATCAACTTCTCATCGGTGTTTCTTAATCCAACTAACCCCAAATTGACCGGAGCTTTTGCAAAAGATTTGGGGCTGTCGTATTGTTTGTAAAAAAATTCATCAGATTCATTTTTTGGCTTGTAGTCCTTGAATGGTACATCCAAATTCTCATCGACTATTGTGACAGGGAACACCAAGACAGGGTAATCCAAAAGATTCCATTGACAAGTATAGCCCCAGTACTTTGACGTGTTATGTTTTGGTGCCACATTGGGAAAGACTGGTGCAATCACTGCATCCAAGACATGTCCCTGTTTGTCAGTATAGCTCATCCAGTGCTTCAAGTATTGCTTTCTATACTTTTGCTTTTCCAAATTCCAGAACCATTGGTCGTGCATCTCTAAATCCTTGGCCCCATCAATGGCCCATGTAGTTTGTTCGAGGATTGGCTCTTTGGTGTCTGCTACTGTGGCTTTAAAGTCTCTGGCACCATCTTCAAAATACAACTTTCCCAAGATTTCTGCTGTGCGTTCATGCTCAAATGGCTCAAATGGAACCAACTCAATGTTACCTAAACTTGCAAGCTTCTCCTTAACAATATTTAATGCACGAAGAATTGGTGGAGAAGGTGTAACTATTCCATCACTCATCAATACTCCAATGCGAAACTTTGGTTTCTCTTGTTGGGAGTCAAAAGTTTTCCATTCTATTGCAGCCAATGTAGGATCAACAAGCCATGGCTTTGAATCGATAATCGATTTCATCACCAACTCAACAGTTCCCAAGGATCTAGATAATGGTCCAGTCACTGATAAAATTGACTCGGAGCCAATGTTGCACGAAAAGTAATCAGCGGTTGGAATTCTTCCCAATGTTGTACGCAATCCATAGATCCCATTAAAAGCAGCAGGACTTCTGATACTACCGCCAATATCGCTTCCCAAGCCAAAGGGGCTTGCATAAAGCCCATTCAAAACACCTTCTCCACCTGAGGAACCGCCACTTGTCAAGTCACTATTAAAAGTGTTTACAGTACGCCCATGCATATAGGAGACACATTCAAGCATCATTAGTGATTGTGGATTAGTAGTTCTCACAAAAGGGTACGCGCCATTGTCCATCAAGATATTGACGATATCTGCATTGTAGTCAACAACGCGGTCAAGGTAGCACAATGAGCCATGAGTAACTGATCTTCCCACAAATGGAATCATTTCCTTGATCGAAAAGGGCAAACCATACAATGGAAGGTTTTTCTTTTCCTCATACTTTTCATCCAATTCTTGTGCAAACTTTAATGCCTCGATTGGAAGAAACTCTTGAACACAATTGGTTAATTTGTTTGCAATAATGGCGGCAGTGGTATATGCCTTCAACACATCGACACAAGTAATCTTCTTGTCTTTCAAATCTTTAAGCAAGTCAATTGGATCTTTCTCAGTAATGTCCAAGACCAGCTGTGGCACAGTTTTCAAGTAAACGTCTACAGGGTGCTTTGTGGGTGAGCCATAATCATCAGTGGTCTCACCTTTTGCAGAAGGGAGTGCATCATATTTTGACTTTAGTGAATCGTCAAACTCTGCCAACTTGATGGCTTTGGTTAGGGAGTCATTAAAAGTTTCCTGTGCCTCAGCAGCAAGTATTTTCCAATCTTCGGTACGCATTCTTCTTTTATTTTTTTTTTTTAATTTTTACTTAATTTTTCCTTAATCCTTTTCAAATTTTTTTTTTGTCCGTTGTATTTGTTGCAGTTGAAACTGTTTTACAATTTGTTTCTGATGCGAAATTGTTGATGGATAAAACTGGTGTATTTATATGTAAATTCTGTTGGAAGAGAAAGTAAATTAGGATCAAATAAGGGAGAGGGAAGAAAGGTAAAAAAAAAAAAAAGGCAATAGAAAAGTTGAAAAGCAAACTGAAAGAATAAATTATAAAAACCCAAGAAGGAAGTAAAGAAAAAGGGAAGTGGGGTTGGAGTATAGGGGAGGAAACTAGGGAGAATGGAAAGGGTGAATACTAAAAAGTGGATACCAAAAAGTGGATACTAAAAGATCTTGATAATTGTGTTTTCTCTTTTGTCTTTTGTGAAATTGATCCTTATCGTGGTCCGCGCCAAACTGAAATGGGGAAGGGAGGGGGGGGGGGGGAAGCCAAGCCCGCTAATTGTGGGGACAAAAACGAGAAACTAATAGAGTAAATGTATGCGTAATTATGTTTGTTTGTGTGTGTTTATGTATATTCTGGTGCGATGTGACAAGGTTTAAAAGGATATTATTTGAGTCTCTAAAGTCTCTAAAGTCTCTAAAGTCTCTAAAGTCTTTAAATCTCCAATGCAATTGCCCTTTGCCTGTTTTTCAATTATCATTTTGTTGTTTGAAAAGCACAAAAAAGATGGTGTTTAGTGTTGGGTTTACTTTAGATCCATACTCTTTTCAAATTTTTTTCTTAACTTTTAAATCCAATCCTTTTGTTAGTCAACCCTTATCATTATCTACTTTTTGAACTATTCACCATCATCACCACCACCATTATCACCCTCATCGTCGTTGCTTTCAATTGGTTGGGGAACCCCACAAAAGTCTATTGGGCCAAGAGGCATGACTAAGTGATACCAAGACAAAGACTACAATCACTTTTTTTTTCTTTCCATTTTTTAAAAATTTTGCTTTACTTTCAACTGGGAATGACCATTGGCAATTGAAAAATGCAATTTTTATCTTTGTCAACTGAGAGTGGTTTTTTTGTAACAACTCCCCAGGTTGTTTTATACCCCTATTTTGTTGGTTTGTTTTTAATTGTATCTTTCGTTTGATAAGGTCTCTCTCCACTTCATCTCCAATTTTAGCAAAAAAAAATCAAATTCCGCTCTTTCTTTTCCACCCCCCGCCCTCCTGTTGTCATTCGTCCTATATTTTTTCAACTTTTATATCCCTCCCTCATCTATTAATTCTTCTTGTCATTCACTACCAGTGATCTCTTGTTGATTCGTCTCGAACGAATTTGTACCACAATTCTCTTTCTTATCTCGCAATTGGATTTATTCTGTTCATTGCGACACAAAACACCGTTTTTCAAGCGTTATCATCACACTCAACATTGCTGATAATAAAAATCACGGAAAATGTTGGTCAGAGATTGAAGCAGAAATAAATAAATGAATAATTAATTAATTAATTAATTTGTGTTCTTTTCTTTTTTTTTTTTTTTTTTTTCAATTGGCAAATGCTTCTCCTGTCATCCATCCCCAAAATAATAAATGGCCGTTATCAGCAGTGGAAGGCCCAAAAAATTTGCCCAATAAGAATCGTCAATGCAGAATGAGTAAAGCCAAAGCCAGGAGGTAAAATGACATGCAAATGTATATATATATATATATATATGGCAGTACACACAAGTTTATACACCTAGATAAGATCACGGAAAAAAATGGAAAAAAAATAAAATAATATTAAAAGAATAAAAAATTTAATCATGTTTACGAGAGTAATTATAATAATAAGATGGAGTAACGTTTAACTTTTGAAACTTTTATTTCCTTTTTGCTTTTTGCATTTTGCATTTTGCATTTTGCATTTTTTTTTTTGATATATCTTTTGGCAAGTCACTTTTCAAGGAAAGGAGTTAGCCAAAGACCTATTTTGGAATATACCAAACATTCTCCTTGCATGTAGAGTTGGTCAAAGTGTCAATGGCTCTATATGTTCCGGTCAAGACATTACCTTGCAAGTTGTGATAGTACCAGATCTCATCAATGGCACCATTCAAACAACCTACATACACTTGACCTCCATGAGCCTTTGCCAATGCATCTTGTACGTCGCGCAACTTGTATTGCTTAGCAACCGTTGGATAGATACCTGCCGCAGCAAGAAACTCAAAAGTATCAAGCTGTGACCAAATCTCAACAACTTTCTTGAAAAACTGCACTGCTTGCTCGTGTTCTCTAAACTCACCAGTGAAGCATGGCGGATTAAGGGTATTCATACATGTACCGTGCTTATTATACTCGTGTTCCCATAACGCAACACTTGCTTGGTCCTCAACATTGGATTTCTCGGTATTGATCCAATACTTTTTCATAATATGCAACAACTCGGGCTCATGAAATTCTTCCCCAATCAAGTGCGTCAAATTATCTCTAGCATCGTCTAATTCCAAATCAGGCTGACAATTGGACCTATATGAACCATCACAAAGATCATTCCATAACCCATGGATGGTGAATGTTCTTCTCACGTCATCGTACAAACTATCAATCTGAGCTTGGATATCTGATTTGACAATATCTTGGGCTGTACCATTAACAGCAATGCTCAACAATGTCGTATTGTAATCCCAGAATTGGGTCAGCATCAAGATTCCATAATCCTCAAAGCAGCACGAATCAGAGATGGCCGTCGAGTTGTGACACGACCAAGTATTATTTGTTTCAGAAATAAACGCAGAACAATCCTCAACCGAGTAAAGGTTTGGACCCGAAGAGGAGTCTGATGAAGTACGTTGACCATGAAAGTATTTCCCAAAGTATGGCTCGGCCATGGAAAGTTGTGCTACCAATGCAGCTGCAAAAAAATTGGAGATCATATCAAGCTGTAGAATTAGAATTATATATATATATCTATATATAAATATATATGTATAAAGAACGACAAAGAGGTTTCTTGTTAGGTTGAAGTTAGGATTAGTGCTAACGCTAACGGTAGAGCTAGTGTTAATATGTTGTTGGTAATATCAAGGTACCTATTTTCAATATTTACCAAGTTAAATAAAGTAGAAGCCAAAAAATAATAAAAAAAAAAGGAAACAAAAAAAAATTAAAAAAGAATCAAATGGTTCCCGCTTACCTCTATTATATACTCTTTCTCATCAACCATCAAATGATCCTACTCTTTTGTTTAATAATAATGATGATGCCGTACATTGAATGGTAGATGAAAGATACAAAAGAGTATAGCTGTATACAAACAATAAAAAAAATTTCAGGTACCTCTGTGTTTTACTTTAGAGTTAAGTTCCATTGCATGTAATTTCAATAAATTGGACTTGGATGCCCACATGGTATTATCAACGTATGCCGATTACTTTTGGGCCGCTTTCGAATCAAACCTCTTTCTTTCTTTCTTTCTTACACTCCACAAAATTTATATTTCCAACCCCACCCCCTATATTGCCCTTGCAGTTGTAACTAGCTTCTATTTTAATCTGCCATTCTACCATTTTGAGCCAAATAGCATCCAAAAACGTCTAATTCATCACTTGCTTTTAGTATTGCTAAAACCGAGAAAGTACCTAACGTAAATTAAAGATTGCACGTGTTTTTGATTTTTTTTTCTGATTTTCACAACCAATCTATTTCATTACACACGTGCTGCTTTTTACAAATTCGAAATAAATTACCAAATTCAAGTTTAGCTCACACAGTCACTCATTTATTTACTCACTTGACTATAAACACAAATCTAGCTCCTGTAAAGAGAATCTTTCATTACTGTGATCATCATCATAACCATTATGACTATCTCGATCTGTGACAGTATTAGCAAAACAGTCAATTCTTGGATACGATGGTACCAAAGAGTCCGCGCATTGAACATAAGCACTATTAAACAATTTCCAAAACGGCTCCCTAACTTTCCTTGCCGGGTGGAATAAGGCAGCCCATACGTAGTTCATAAACACACCATTACCCACAGTTACTCTCAAAGAATCCAAACTCTCTAATATTCTCGAAATCACATGCGGCGAAGTTTCAAAGATATTCGGCAACACCAAATTGAGAAAGTGCACAAAGACTTCTGTATTCTCACCATCTGTCAAACCGTAAACATTTAACGCCACATGGGAAACAACAGTTGCCGCAGTCTGCCTGTGCACCAAATCCCTATCAATCAATGCATCTTCCAACAATGGTGTGATTGCAAACAAATAGTCCCTACTGGTTTTGCCATCAAGGTATTCAAACAAAAAACTAAGTGCCTTCAAAATACCATTTTGTACATTCTTCTCCGGCGTCCGGTATTCGTTCATAATTGCTGGAAGCACAGTAAATGGCTGACATTTCTCGGCAACAATCCCCATTGCTACCGCTGTACATACTCGTAGTTGACGCTCTTGAACTTTTAAATTATTCAATAACATAACAATCACATCCTGCGGACCAATCGTATTGGCTATGTGACCAAAAGTGGCGTTGGCGGCAATACGGATCCGCTTCTTCGACGACTTGAGCATCTCGAGCAAGTCAAAACAAATACGCATCCACTCTTTGGCATTGATCGTCTCGGCATTCCGCGTAGCAATTAATCCAATCAATTTGATGCTTGACTCTTGAACTTTTTCATGTCGATTCTTTAAAATTGGCGTTAACGTAGGCAAGATCTGATTTATAGAAGGATTGCTCATTGACAAAAGGGTATCTTTATTGATGGAGTTGACACAAGCGTGCAACGCATTGATTATGGACCCAAGTACGTCCGGGTACACTTCACCCAATGACTCATACAAAATGAGGATCAACTTGCTCAATATATTATCTGCCTCAACTCCATTATCTTCGTCCCGTCCCGAGCTTCCAATCACGGGAGCTATAATGGTGACAAGATCGCAAGACTGTTGCCGAATTTCTGGCGATTTATTCTTCATCCGGTATAGTAATGAACTAATTATAGAGCCTAAATAAGGCTTTAAACGCGACGACAATGCTTTCGCCAAAGAGTTGAAAGCATAAAGATAAATTGCACCACTATTACCACTACTATTATTTCCACCTTCAATTGACTGCTCCTGAAATGCAAACAATACACCATCAACTGTGATGCGCACATCATCAGAGTTCATTTCAACTAGTGCATCAGGGTTTGCTGAAATAAGAACATTTACTGCCTCTACAGCAAGTCGACGCAACTGTTCATTGTCATCCTTTGTGAAGTGGATTATGTTTCGCAATACTAGCATAGTGTTAAACCTGCTTGCCAAGTGCTGTGTAGCTGCAATCACAAGTTTCAAAACTTGTGATGATTCCAGAGCTGTTCGTCTGTTCCAAAACGCTCTAAAGAATGGAATGAATACCCGTTGTTGATATTCGGGTACAATCTGCTTCGACAATGGTAGCTTCAACAAGACTTTGAGAACAGTTTTCCTCATATCTTCATCAGGAGATCCATATTGCTTAGATATTAGATACATCACCTCCTTGACATAGTGATTGGTGTATTCCTCGTATCTTGGGTCAAAAACCATCAATGGGATCAAAGAGCCTATGCATCGCAAATAGGCTGCCAATACCCTTCCTCGTTGTCTTTTGGTTTCGTACCAAAGTGGCTCCAAGGTACGTTCAAACGAATCTATACCATACGGTTCAACACTCTCGGCAAGTTGGGCCAAAGTCAACGCAGTAATAGCCCTAACTTGCTGCAGCTCATCATTGATGGCCGGTGTCAAAATCTCAACAATTTGCAGGAGAAAAGGTAAAATTGTTGATCCATTACCTTTGCCAAGAGAAATGCACAATTGTTGCACAATTTTTATTCCCGTATGGCGAGCCGTCCATGCTTGCTTGGACCTTACCACAGCTTTAAGAAAAGGTAAAAATTGTTGAAGACCAATGGTACTTGCAACAATGGCAAGTACTCTAGAAGCCACATTTCTCACATACTCATCGACATGATCCAAGTCTGGACGCAATGTTGATACCATATTGGCAAACCCAACTGCCTTGGTCAAATTCGAGATAATCTCACGACTCTCTGTCCTCATGGTGATACTCTCATCAATCAAAAAAGGCGAAAGCACATGAATAACCTTCAGAGTGTAAGGACGAATTGACTCATTTAATCTGAGCATTATTCGACTCATCATCTTGATTAACAAATGGCGCTCTTGTTCGTCCAAACTCGGTTCAAGCAAAACTGGAAGTATTTGGCTAAGCAATGTCTTTGGGCCAAATTTAACAGCATTTTCTGTTAAAGACCGCATGGCACGTTTTCGAACTATACGAGTACCATTCTTTGCTTTCAAAACTAATTTCATTGACTGAACCTCTTTCTGCTCCTCAGCACTGAGTTCTTCAGGACGTTTTTGCAAAAGCTCACCAAAATACTTTTTATCTTCCTCCTTAAAGTATTCTAATCCACGCAAGCCAGGAAACACAGCAACAGTGTCTAACGTACTGAGAGGAACATCCTCGTTACTTGGTGGCTCGTAATATTGGGGGCCAGTCAATTGGTTGAAATTTAGTTGCGGTCTAGATACCAATCCTTGGTACTCCAGAGGAGGAGTAGTCTTCACGTAGCCTTCTGGAAGTACCATTGTAAGAATTTCATCGGTCAAGGGTATACCATTTATTACTGGAACATTGTTTTCCTTTAGCTTCTTTACAAGTGATAACTCAGCTGACTCGATACTGGTGTCTGTTACGAGTGATTGTTGTTTCTTTAGCAGTGGCTGTGTAGGGACATCTTCAAGGTGGAGGCCAACTCTTTTCCTTTGCTCTCTCGGTTTTAAATCATTAATAGTGGCAACAACTTCGTGTTCGCCTTTCTCTATTTGACGCTCCTTCAAAACTTCTTTGTACGGCTTACTGCTGTCGAAATTAAGGTCAATATCTCTGTGATACTTTTGTTTATTGTAATCATTTTGAAATCTCCGAGCATTCAGCTCCGTTTGAGAATTTACTCTTGCGGTTGCTGCATCCGTCTCTATCTCTTCCTCCAACCTCTTCTTCAAAGCATCGGGAATTGTGTACGAGCCAGTTAAGGTCTTACTATCCGCGGGCATTTCATATGAATGTGTGCGTAGTTGTTGTTTTAATTGTATAAATATCCAATGATAATTCCAGGTGTTTATTGATATATACTGATATTTGCTGATATTCTATGTGACATTTACTGGTGGTGTTTTTTTTTTCTGATAGTTGTGATGTCTATGATGAATGTGGAGTCCAAGCACATCTTATCGCGGAATCTAGCATGCAACGATTTTAAAAGTTTAAAGAGAAAAAAAAAAAAATTTGAAGAAAAAAAAAAAACGCAAAAAAACGTAAAAATAAATATAAAAAAATAAAACCTTTACTTTTATCTTATACCCAAGACCCTTGCTATACTTCATTTCACATTATTCATCAAGTCTACAATTTTGTATTCATTTGAAGCATAAAAACGGAATTATACCACAAGGAAAAAAAAAAGGAAACAATAATGTCCAGCCAGAATGCTACAGTGCTTTTGACTAGATTGCTTTCATTACGTGAATCATCATCCTTCCATCTCATCTTAGATTCCGTTGCTCAATCATCGTACTATTTAGTGCAAGAATATTTTTATCATCTGCGGAATACAAACATTATTTATCTTTCATATGAAACTGCAAGTAAACCTAAAAATGTCAATGAGTTTTTGGATTGTACTGTGACTCCTTTAACAGATGTTATTCAATTTGTTAAAAATCATACAAAATCTGGCGTCAAGAACTTGGTGCTAGTAGATTCCCTCAATTATATTGATAACGAAAGCCTACCGCAATTTCTTGCAAGCTTGGTCAATCCGGATGTTGTTGTGGTTGCTACGTATCACACGAGTTGTATTGCGCCATACATCACATATACCAACTACCCATCTAGTTTATCATTACTCACATATATCGCAACCACAATCTTTGATATCCAGCCATCGCTAAGCGCTAATGTTGACCATGAGACCCTTGAAAAGCAAGTGTCCAAGTTGTGTTTTCCGGTAAATGCAAATTTGAACAGTACCAAATTTGAGCTCGTGCTAACAAATCGAAGGAAATCTGGAAGATCTATTACCTATCGTTTTGACCTCGATTGCGAAAACCATGAATACGAAGTGCTGAAGAAAAAATCTGGCAGCGGCGCCGAAGCAGAGGATGAGGAAGAATTGCTTAGAGATCTCACTACTTTCAATTTGACAACGAGTGAGAAACAGAAACTTGCAAGAGAGCAAGTCGAGTTGCCATTCATGCAAGCACAAGAGGCTTTAGGATCTGCAGGAGGAGCAATTGTATATGAATTCGAAAAGGATGATGACTACGATGAGGAAGATCCATATGAAGATCCTTTTTAATACAAGAAACCAGAGAGCATGAAATAACATGAAATAACATGAAATAACATGAAAAGTAAAGTTCAAAAATATTAAGAGAAAAAAAGTAAGAAAATAAACCGATGCAAAATGAAGAACGTAGTAAAATTAACTGGTTTTATTTATTACCCCTGATTCTCTTTCTAACTAGAGTTTGCTCCTATTTAGTCTATTTTACTCTTGCGCAACACCTTTAGTTGGATAAACGACTTGAGCTTACCTAATCCTGTATCCTTCGCTGCCCTCTCAAACTCTTCTTCGGTGACTGTCTTTTTCGTTATCAAGTTGAACACGATTCCGAAAGCAAGTGACATCACAGTACAGGTTAATATGATCACATTGTAAGGCATAGAAAAGTCAGGGGTTGGAAGTGTCAACAAGAGACTCGTGGTTCTAAATTCATACATCTTCTTTGCTCTTTCATTTGATCTATAGTTTTCGCTTTCTCTTTCCTCCCAATCCTCCTTGATAACAATTATGATCGCTGGCTCAACATCGAAACCATGATTTGCATCAGGTGGATATTCTCGATACAATAATAAAGACTTGTCGAAATCATAGGTCATGGCCAAAGTCAGCAATGCAGGTACCTCAATCAACATTTCAAGATGGGAAGGTCTGCTCCGGTCAGCTGATGGCCTATAATAAAAGTCCTTGATAAATTCTGCGGTATTTTTTGTTTCCATTTTATTTAAAGAGAGCTTCATGGTACTCATGTACAATCTCATGAACCAAGGCAAGGATTCAAAATAAATAAATCGAACTGGCTGTTTAGATGTATTAGTAAAAGCAACACGCAACCCTCCCTTGTCCAACGAATAACCTGTCAATGATCTAGCCACTTGCAACAGTGGTTGTTCAATTGGTCTAACAATTGAACTATTTGAAGTCTGAAATTTGAAATCGTACAAAAATGGCAGATCAATGGTTTCTAAAATCCAACCCTTACCGTCACCGTTTAAAGTGTTAGAGATCCTCGAGTCAGCGCTTTCTCGGTGCATGGTGATATTCCAAACTGTTGGTTCAACTTTTATGGAGACCCTAGTCACATCTTTGTCATCCTGGAAAGCCGGTCCTTTAATCTTACGTCCGTAAAGAGTTTCCAAACTCCATTCCTGTTCTGCTGCCTCACCCAATGGGAAACATTGCCAAATGTTATTTGTTTTCGTTGAATCGCATCTCAATTTATCTCCTGGTGTCGGTTTCGGGATACCTCCCTCTTGGCGTTTTCTAATCGAACGGATCACGTCAACCACTTGATTAATCGTCTGGTGCAACTCCAATCTGCACAACTCATTTGTTTCATCGCATTTGGTGTGAACATCAATGGACATGCCATGCCATAAAGAGTCAAATACTTTATGACCATCGAGCAATGAGGAAATTCCTGATTTACCTCGCGTAGGAAGTAGCTTTAAGAAAGGGGTTAAATTCTCCGTGCAAACGGGCTCACTTGGCAAAGCTGCTCTAAAGAGAAATAATTTGTTTCCAGCAACGGGTCTATAACTGGTCTTGCCATCAATACTACTAAAATTGGTTATGAAATTTGGATAAGTTGTTGTACTATCATCGATCGAATTGAGCGATGCGCAAAAGAATCCAGATAAAATTTTTGTTAATTTTTGCCAATTACGTTTAGCAGAAATGTGGTTCGATGCTTCAATGATGGCCACGACTTCGACTCCGGTACCCCCACTATGACTTCCATTAAACGGGAGTTTGCCCCACGACTGCGAGTCCCACCAGCCTTGTGTGAATCTCAAGGATAAATCGCGCGTATTAGTAGATTCGAGAACAGGGCCAAGTGAACTGGAAAATAAACTATAGTGACTGTGCTTTGATGTCTGTTTTTCCAAAGTAGACTCATTTATATACGATATTTCAATTGGTTGTGAAATACTATTGAACTGAAAACTGGACAATAATTTATTTCGTGGTAATGGCTGAAGATCTAGCAGCTCCGAGTATAGCTCGCTCGCCAACGCACAATGAGCGAATAAAGCTCCAAAGGTTACCACTACTACGGCTAGATTCCACATAAAGTTGTAATGGTATATCTGAGCTTTAAGAAAAAGAATGTTCAAAATTTTCTTTTTTTTTCCTTTCTTTTCTTTATTTGATTAGTAGTTTCACTATGTATTTGTTTGGATTTGGATCAATTTGTGTTTGATTATCGCGTAGCCTCAAGGTATTCGCGAACCATTGATTTGCAAATTCTCTCTCTCTCTCTTTTCTCTTTGGCTCTCTCTCTCTCTCTCTGTGTGCTTCAATACAAGTGGAAAGTGGGAGGAGGAGGGAAAAATATATTTATACATACTGCACAGAGAGAGACCTATACATTTTCTTTGTTTACTTTTCTGTTTACATCTTGTTTTTACAACTTTCTATTTTATACAATTCTATTTTATAATCTTCTTTTGAGTTTTTCTTTTATTTTCTTTTTTATTTCCTAATATACAACTTGTATTAATGGCCCAGGCTGAACAATTCATATGAAGGAGATAGATTATATAGAACAGCATAAGGAAAATATTGAACCACTGAAAGGTGGAAGATCTGTTTCAAAACTAGCTTCATTTTACTCCACTTCCGATACGTACAAGTACCAAAAACAAAAAGCGCAACTTCTCTTGGAAAAGGACAAATTTGAGTATAGCATTGAAAAGTCACAGGAGCTCGATGACCCGCTACAGGCATTTGTCGACTATATTGATTGGACTCATACTCATTTTCCACAAGGAGCCAATGTCGAGAGCGGGTTGGTGCTCTTGCTAGAGCGATGCACATCGTGCTTTCGAGATGTACCGCAATACAAAAACGACCCACGGTATTTAAAAGTATGGATTGAATACATCAAGTATTCAGATTCACCAAGAGACATATTCATATATTTGGCCAAAAAACAGATTGGAGTGCAGCTAGCGATATATTACGAAGAGTTTGCACATTTTCTTGAACTGGAAGGCAAAATTACTGATGCCAGGGAGATATACGAGTTAGGAATCCAACTTCTGGCATTTCCACTTGAAAGACTTCGGAAATCTTTTAAATTTTTTAATGAGCGTATTAACGCTAATACAATACCGGGAGTGGAAGAATCAAGTCGAATAGCGCCAAGTGAAAAACACGGTCCTGCTAGTGTAGCAGCTAGTGCAGCTGAAGATCGAGCCAATTCACCCAATGAAGGAGGGGAATATTTGGAACCCAAAATGAAAAAATCAAAAATTGATATATATCAAGATATCGACCAGAGCAGCCGAAGCGTGCTATTGTCTATATTTGATGATGTTGGAGATGTTCATTTACAGAGCAAACTACAAAGAACAAAGGAGAATGTTATACCTGCTGTACAGTGGCAAGGACAAATCTTGAAGCAGAAGGAGAAGCGACAGATTCGACTGTCGGATAAAATTGAGATATTTCGAGACGAAGACAACAGTGAAGCATCTCTGAGTGAAAGCAAGAAGCAACTGGACCCTGGATTTAAACAACGAGTGTGCACAGACCGTTTAGGAGGCAACGAAAACTTGTACTACACTTTGGTAGAGGTTACTGGTAAAAGACCGGAGCGAGTGATGATCAACATGGACTTATTATACCCTGTTCATCTGGAAGAGCTAGGCTTTAGCGAACTACTAGCTATAACACGTTACAGACAGCGCATGAGCAAATCTTTAAATTGCAATTCTCCAAAGCCTATTGACAAAACCAAGGTTGCAGAAATTACTGAAACATTTACAATACCACTAAATGATGATCATACAATGAAAATTAGAGATCCTACACTTACCGCTGTGACAAAATTAGCGCAGAACGACGTGCTTGATATGTTTAATGGTTCTCCGCCGGCGGAGCTAACGGAAGATGAAGACAATAATGTGGTCGAACCCACTGTAACTAACTTGGAAGGATTTGTCACTGAAACCTTGCACCCAAAGGAACATGTTGAAGAATTTTATAGAGAAAATAATGGCCACCAGAGTGTTGGTTATCATAATCAGAAAGATGGTAGTAACAGCCAAGAAGTCCAAGTTCCTCAGCTCCACCAACATCACCAACACTACCAGCATCACCAACACTACCAGCATCACCAACACCACTATGACAACTACCATCATGACAATTCAATACCAACACAAGTGGACTCGCTTTCCCCGCAGGTGAACCGTGAGATACACACGGGGGCTTCTAAAATAGAAGGACAGCAAATTATCGATCCGTTTTCTCATGCCCTCCAGGATCACATAATTGAGGAATCAAATATACCCATAAGCCTTTTTCCTGGCTTTTGTGACCGATCCAATAAATCGATGGAATTTGTAGCAAAGCAGCGCAGAAATAGCACTGGTTTTCTGAAATCAATCAGCAGAGCTTCTAAACTGTCAATGATTGATTGCGGAGGGGATGAGCTATTCTGCTTGATACGAAAGCTAGGTGACGGGGGCTATGGCTATGTGTACTTGGTGGAATCGGCATCTAGTGGCGCATCTAAAGCTCTCAAGGTTGAGAACCCAGCTTCTAAATGGGAATTTTACATTTTGCACCAAATCAATAAGAGATTGTTGAAATCACCAGAACATAGCAGGTTGTTTATCAAATGTGAAGCCCTATATTTGTTTCGCGATGAAAGCTTTTTGATTTTAGATTATTATCCTCACGGTTCTTTATTAGACCTTGTTAATTTATTCCGATCCCAAAATCGAGCAGTTGATGAGGATTTGTGTATATTTTTAACCATTGAGTTAATCAAGAGTACAAATGTTTTGCATGAAATTGGAATCATTCACGGTGACTTGAAAGCTGACAATTGCATGCTTCGATTAAATCATGTGGATGACCACGTGTGGAGTGAAGTTTATGATGGAAAAGGGCAAAATGGCTGGGATGGAAAAGGAATCACGATTATTGATTTTGGCAGAGCAATCGATATGACTGCTTTTCGAAACAACGACAAAAACCGGAGCAGCAACAACGCAATTGAAAATGAAAACAAAACAAGTGTCCAATTTGTTTCTCATCTTATAACTGATGACCAAGATTGTCCGCAAATGAATGAGGGCAGACCATGGACTTTTGAAGCTGATTACTATGGATTGGCTTGCATTGTACATACACTACTATTCGGCAGCTATCTAAAGGTGAATGCTTCAACCTCTACTGCAATGAGAACATCAGTTACGTCCAGCACTATAGCTCCGACCTCTATACGCGTTGGCAAAGTGCGTCCGCAACAAAATTTTAAACGGTACTGGCAAACCAATCTTTGGGAACCACTTTTTGATATACTTTTGAACCCCAAAATTGAAAATAGCGGAAATAATAGTGAAAATAAAGATAATTTTCAAATTGCGGTTGCTGAGAAATTGAGGGATATTCAAGTAGAGATGGAGATTTGGCTTGAGAGAAATTCAAAAAGCCATAATCTCAAGTCCAAACTCAAGTCACTTGAACTGGATCTTGCAGCTATACACAAAGTATAAAGTGAACAGATAGAATTTTAATGTATAATGTATAATGTTTAATTTTTAATTTGCAATGTTTAATAATACAATAAGCACTATTTAATGTGTAATTCGCGAGGCAAGATATATAATTTCGAAATTTTTTGAATTTTGATGCATACCTAAAAAATAAAACAGGAATTTACCTTTCACCTTATGCATGATCAATGGCCCTCTTCTTCTTCTCTCAAGTTTTTTAATCTAGCATCAATGATTGCATCCACATCGTCGTCGTCGTCATCATCACCATTGGCGCTGCCACGTTTACGCAATGCTCTGGAAAGAGACCATTTCCTATTACGTTGCTTGATTTTGATTCTCTTGCCACTGGGTAGTGTCTCATACTTGTCGTCACTGGTTCTTGCAAAATCATCGCCATAAATTTTAGACCCATCACTACTAGGAGGTAATTCGTGGTCTAATTGGTTTGTACCAGCTCTTTTGCGGTTAATAGACGACAGGATGTCTAAATGAGGCTCATAATTAGAATAATTGCTCAATTCAATATCAGCTGATGGATTTTCCTTTTCAGTGCTTTGTTTGTCACGCAAAATTCCAATTTTGACTAAAATTTTTCTCAAAAATGCCTTTGTTGTCGATGGATCTCGAGGCCACGTCCAGCTTTGACACAACTCTTTATATGCAGCTGTCTCAAATATCCTCCGCAACTCCATATCTTGTTCATAAACTTTAAAAATTTCGTCATCACTAGGTTTGAACATGAATTTAAAAATCTTGATGAAAATGTCAAATAGTAACGGCACAAACGAAAAAATAAGTAACGATGCCCACCAACTTTGGTCACGTCCCCACTCATATAATCCATCAGCCACAAAGTAAATAGTGGATTGTTTCAGTTTGTACAAAGCCATGATCAAGACGTTCCATAAGCCAAACCCACCAACTGATATGATGAAGGAAGCAAATGCTAACCACTGACGGTTCTGCATCTCGAGAAGCGTACACTTGGCATTGATCAATATAATCATAACGGCAAACATCAATGAGCCAAATGCAAACGTCGTATTGTCGCGCAATGCAGTAAACCCCCAACAATAAAATGCCATAAAAGTGACACCAACACTTTGCAATGTAGCCAAAACCATCCACGAGATAAAGATCCTTAGATTAAACGCTTGGTAAAGACGGCCTTTGGCATATAGTTCAGGAACTGCCAAAAGTGTCGCCGGCTTGAGATCTTTATCAAACATACCTATACAAATAACTGGTAAGGATGTAAATAGAGTGTTGAACATGGATAATGACCAACTCTCGTACATTGATGATCCTGAAAATAAAGTGCTTCGTTGATAAACACATTGCGTTAAATAGAATAACAACTCTTTGTAAAATGTGCAAAGCACAAACTTTGATGTTCGCACATAGTTATAGCGTCCATTCACTAACAAAAGTTTTAGCAAGTACCTAAATTGGGCAATCGCGTAGTCTGCAGATCTTGCTGCTTGCAAACCCTCTTTTCCCGTTATACCAACACCAATATCGGCACTTTGGATCATAGCAATATCATTAGCACCATCACCAATTGCTAAAGTTACAGCCGATTTTTTCAATTTGCGTACAGCACTCACCATGTTAGCCTTTTGAGATGGAGATGCACGACAACAAATGGTAGAGTCTACCTGTACGCAAAGCTCAAGGAAATATGCAAATAGATCTTGATCCGCTTCAACATCGCCTAGTGTTGCTCCATCAATGACCAAAACACAATGCGCTATTCGACCTCCTTCCAAGTCTCTCAAGGTGGACTTGATGTTCTCACAAATCTTCCGCATCCCTTCATCATTGGTTAGCACCACTAATGTAGAATAATCTTTGATTAATCTACAAGAGTATCCGATATTGATTGCTGTTTCTCTCTTGTCACCAGTAAGCATCCACAATTTGATGCCTGCCCTTCGAAGTTTAACAATAGCTTCACTCACACCTTCCTGAAGTTTATCCTCGATTGCAGTGGCGCCAACCAATTCCAAGTTGCATTCAATCTTACTTCCAACTTCCTCAACCAATTTCGTTCGCTCACTCAACGCAGCTTTTGCATTTGCATATTCAGAATGCCATGACTCATATTCGTTTTTGTCCAACCAACGGAAAGAGTATAACAACGTCCTTAATCCTTCTGTAGAGAACTCCTCAATGTGTTCAAGAGTTTTTTCAATCAAAAACTCTTCGTTAACAAGTAATTTATCGTTTGGAATGAGACGCAATGCTGAGCCTGAATGAGTTTGTTGTTTATCATATCCATTAGTTGAATTACGCGCTCCGCCTTCATCCTCGTTCATTTCAAAAGTATATTTCCGAGCTTGTTGAATATGTAATGATTTACGAGCTTTCTCTGCAATCATTGCCACTTCCCGCTCTTCTTCTTCGGCTCCCATCAAGGCACTATCTATAGTGTTGACTCTATTAGTACCAGAAGGATTACCATGAACAAAATCACCACCGACGCCGGCACCGGCACCAAAATTTGCACTTGCACCTGCACCACCTGCACCGCCACCAATATTTAAGCTCTTGCGGAAAGAAAGACCAGATTCTCGAGACTCAATGTCCTGAGAGAATCTAGACTGGAGAATAACATCCTGTTCTTCCATTTTCCTCTCTGTAGTTTGGACAGAAATCTCCATAGCCTTTTGTTTGGCCATTTTAGCATTTTTAAGCTTTTCCAATATAATATTATCAGCACCTTTGCAAATAACACAGATGCGTCCATCCGGAAATTTAATTACAATGGACATTCTCTTTCTCGCAGAAGAAAACTCTATAACATCCAAGACTTTGTACTCTTCAAATACTGGGTCATTGTCAAATCCATGGGGATATGTCTTGACTGTTAATTTCTCAGAACGCTTGTCAAACATGACATAGCCCAAATCTCTTGCAGCTTGAACAAGAGCTAACTCGTCAGGTGAAGCAGCTTGATAAGTTATTGAAGAATCATCATGACCATTATTATTGTCGTCGTCATTTTCGTTATTATTACCATTATTATTGTTGTTGTCATTATCACCGACGGAACCCATATCCTTTTCCACTTCTTCGTCATCCAAAGATGAGGTTGAACTGCCGTCTTTGCATTTGTTCTTATCCTTTTTTCGAGGAAGACACGTGTTACAAAGTGCTAAACACAACAAAAAGAATTTCGCTTTCTTTGCAAACAATGTTTGTGGATGCGATTGTACGTATCTAAGCAAATGCAAGGAATTTGTAGCATCCTGCAATTTACGTGGTTGTGCTGTTGATACCCATGTCTTGGTGCTGACCCCAGATTGGCGCACATCCATGCTTTCTCTAGCCAAAGAAGTTGTGCTTATTCTGGGATTATATCCAATCTCCATTGACTCTGGATTTGCTTGCTTTTTGGTAGAAGACTGAGGTATATGCATACTTGTACGCGGAACCAATTTATCAATTCCATTGTTTTCTTCTGGATTCGACCGTTCCGTAAGCAATAAATCTAGATCATGTAGAAAACTAACTCCGCACACACTCATCTTCCTAAATACCATCTTGTTGTCAGTCAAAGTGCCTGTCTTGTCACTGAATATGTACGAGACCTGTCCCAACTCCTCCAATATGGTTGCAGTCTTGGCATCTGCAGGTGTGTTTGATTCCTTATGGTACATATCAATGTCAAATTGCAAGAAACACAATTGCATAACTTTTATAATTTCCATGGTGACATAAAGTGATAACGGAATAAGCGTATTGTACATGATGATAAAACCCATCAAAGTGGCTGCAACACCGGCATCCTGGTTATACAAATACCACGCGCCATCCCTATTGCTGAAATACTCAAGTCGTTGTGCCATTGTTGAGAATGCTGCTAACATAATGACAACAAACACCATAAATATTACAATATAGTTGATATTTTTCTGTAGCTTTGGCGCCTTTGTACGAGGATTCTTCAAATTATTCATTCTGACTTTGGTTTCTTCACCAGTAAACACAACTAGGCCAAGCACAGCTTTGGTATTTCTCAAAATACTGCCACGATAAACCATATTTTCTGATCCAAGTGGGAATGTCATATCGTGCATCGAAAAAGAGGCATCGAAATTGTATAGGTCAATGTTAGGATCCTCAGTTGTGACTAGAGCATGCAAATTTTTCAATCCAGGCACTGTAGACGCCCTGTCTGATAAATCCTTATGCGGCACTTTAGATTTCAAATTTGTTTCTCCGTCGAGAGCCATTGTTTCAACAAAAGCTTCTTGCGTATCGTTATTGCTCGTTGCAATCAAAATCATATCCGCAGGAAACCACTCGTCTTCGTTGACCTTAACAATATCTCCAACTTTGACATTTTTCCACTTTGTAGGAATTTCTTTTAGATTGTAGCGTTTTAGTGCGTGCTTATTGGTAAATGCCAAGTTTTCATTTGTGAGAGAATCTTCCATATCGGATAATGAGGAATTGTTAGACGCAATGTTTTGGACGGACAACAGCTGGGTTTTCCCATTTAAATTCATTCTGCTGTTATTTACCGGTATGGTCTCCGTAAGTATAGTGTTTATTGAATGTGTGTCAAAGCTGCTCATCTCCAAATCCTCTTTGATGACTGTGGTGAGTTTGTTATTCTCTTCCTTATCATGGCCGTGACGCTTCCAATCGTCAAATCCCTCTCTGGCAATTGAAATGGACATAAAGATGCATAGTGGTATAATTGTGGTGTAGTGACCCGTTGTGGACCAACCTGGAATCATTTGCATAATTGCCACCACCATAAAGTAACAGTTGGCAACTTTGGAAAATTGGGCTTTTAACTGCTTTGGCAAAAAGGAATAGACTGTGTATTTTGATGATGTGATGAGGTTATTGATATAAGTGTGATTTGTTCGTTCGTCAATATACCCTTTGAATTTTGTTGAGTAGTATTCGTCCTGGTAGTATGAATTCACAGACTCTGGGTTTACACTTAATGGTATTATTCGTCCTGTCTCTGTGTTGGGTAAACTCTTGATACCTAGTAATTTGTTTTTTAATTCCTTCAATTGGGTCAAAAATTTATTCTTTGGAACACCGTGTAGTCGTTGTCTTTTGGCAATAAAGGAGTTTGTACTATTGCTTGTCCTCATGCTATCCATTGTCAAGTGGGAAGAAGATTTTGTCAAGTGTGCGTCCAGAAGACTATTGTATGGGTCGTAGTGAGCACCTTTAACTGCAGTTGGGTTGATGGGAGAAAAAAGTTCTGGTGCTTCATCGATATTGATCAGCGGAGGCGGTTGTGGTGAATGGATTTGGTTTTTTGGAATGTCCTGGAGTTCTATACCTTTTTGTGGCTCAAATGTAGTTGTTGTAGATCCCGATAGTGGGATCTGGTAATTTTGCTGATGAGAGAGTTGTGGGTTCTGAAATGATGATGATGAAGAAGAAGATAATGGAACTGGAACTGGAGCTGAAGCTGGTCCCTGTGTATTGGAAGAAGAGGTTTTCGACTGTTGTGGCACCAGCAGCAGCAGCAGTGGTGGTGGTGTATCCTCTTGTATATTGAAAGCTTTATTAAAGAGCTGTGATCGTAGTGATAAACCTCTTTTGCGTCTGGGCTGGGGATTCAGTGGCACCTGTAATGAGTTATTGTTATTGTTGCCATTACTGTTGCCTGGTCTAAATGGTGTTGGCTCATGATCTCTTTCATTGTGTCTATTTTCTATATCCTCTTTAGCCCCATTGGCTTGAGAGGTTTCGTTACTATGTAGTGTAATATTGGGTAAGGTATTGTCCAGAGGATTTAGGTTGGACATATCAAGTTTTAGTTATATCGACATGCAAATATAGTGTGATTCAAACAAAAAAAAAATTGATTAAACTAATATTGTAGTATATATGAATTGCGATGTATATATATTCTTTATTGACTCTCTATGTTTGAGATAGTGTATAAACGAATGTAAAGTAGCGTTGGTTATGATAACTTTTGTAATACTGAAAAGCAAAGTTGTGTTAATCACTCACGTTGGCGCAGTTTTTGATCTAAGTTTCAGATAGAGAACGAGAAGAAAAAAAAAAGAAAAACCTCAAAGCCAAAATAGAAATAAAAATAAAAATAAAATTATAAAACGATTAATGAAAGTATTTTTATTTTTTGTTTGTTTGTTTTGTGACAGCGGTAGCACTGCCTCGAGGGTGGTGTGGCAGAGCAAGAGACACATAGTGGAAGACACATAGAGTGTGGGAGCAACGTAGTAGTAGGGCAACAACGTTGGATATAAATCAAGTTGGACCAAATTAAATCAAATTAAAAAAAGGGAAAGAGAAAATGTATTAAAAAGATTCTGCTAGAAAATAAATTCATTTGGGAAGTGACAGTATCCTGAAACAAACTTTGGTGAAAAGAAATATATTAAAAGTACGTATTGCTCAAAGAAGTATTGTATTCTAGATGAACTTTGCTTTGCTTGTTCATGCTTGTCAACAAGAGTACAAACAAAACCTTTGAAACAGTTCAAAACAATCGACTAAGCCATTTTTTTTCCGGTTATTGTTGTTGATGTTGTTGTTGTTGTTGTCTAATTTATTTTTTTATGTCCTTTTTTTTTTCCTATTGATCAAAGTATACAAATTCAGTACTCAGCCGTGCCTCTTTAGCAGCAGGAAAAAATAAAATAAAGGAAACAAAAAAACAAACACAAAGAGGAAAAGAATACTATGACAATTAAAAAGCTATGGAAATCAATTGCTAAACAATATAACAACATCCAATCACTAATTCAATAATAAACTAGTAACATAACTATTGTATATCACCATCTTCTCTTATATATATATATATATATATATATATACGTATACCATCACAACGCATATCTGAAATGTGGATTTTGTCTATCTGTCAAGTCAGCAAACTCGTGATTATCTATATGCAAATCTACCTTGGGTAGGGAGTCTCTCCTCTTGTTTTCTCTTCTGAAAGAAAAGTAGATAACAATCAAGGTGAACAAGCACACAACAATACAAACAACAATAGCTACCTTTGCACCTTGGTAGCCGGGAGCCTGACTCGCAATGAAAGTTTGGGGCCCAATAAGATTACCAACGCAATAAGCAATCAAATACATCGCACTAACAGTTACTTTCTTCGTATGTCCTGCAACAGATGATGCAATCTGCGATAAAATACATATAGAGCCTATGGGTGAGAGCGTGAAAAGGTAAAGGCCCGCTAAACGCCCTTCTTTTGTTGGTGCAAAGGCCAACAAACACGCCAGCATAAGGGCAACGGCAGTAACACCAGTTGTCATCAACAAGCGAGACTTTATAAATTGCGACAAATAAGCAAGTAAAGGGCAACACACTATAATGATTGTACCCTGAGGCATATTCATGAGTAATGACTTTTCAGTACTGTATCCAAAATCTTCATTAAGCAAAATAGACGTGAAACTGGTGATACCCCCATTAGGTATATTAAATGACAATGCAAAAAGCACATATAGCCAAGAATGATAGTCCTTGAGAGCCTCGATAAATTGACTCTTTTTAAATCTTGGATTACCAAAACCCTGTTGGTTTGATCTTATCCTCTCAACAACCACTGCCTTTTCCCTTGCATTCAAAAACCATGCTTCGGTTGGTGTATCGGGGATATGCAATGCCACCAAAAAGCCTAAAACAATTGTCATCACCCCAGTGATTACAAACACCAACTTCCAAGCAGGTAAAGAGTATAGATGCTGGTTCTTATACAAACCGTATCCAATAGCCAGTCCAATGATTTGGCCGATCCCATTCGAAGAAAACCAACACGCGGTCCGCAAATATTGCTCCTCTTGTCTATACCACTGCGACGTAATCAATGCAAACGCCGGCGTGACTGAAGATTCCAAGGCACCCAATATCGTTCGCAAGGCAATAAAGCCAGGGTATTGGGGTACAGCACACAATGCAAGAATAACACCCCAAAGAACAATAAACACAGAAACAGTTTTGACAAGCGGTAATCGTTGGAGCAAATACGCCAGCACAAATGCAAAAGCCAAATATCCAAGATAGAAACAAGTGGAGGTCCAGCTGTACATATTCCCTTCCATATGCAAACTGGTCCTTAACCCCAAGATTGAACCATAACTTGTCGACGTTTTGTCCATATACTGTATAGCATATACAAGACAAACCATGGGTAATATGAAAAGATCAATCTTGAGTAAAACACGTTTTAGTTCGTCTTTGCTTATCAGAATCTGCTCACCCTTATGTTCAATGGCAAACTTCATTGCCCGGTCAACATTGTTGATATCGTTGATATTATTGATGTCACTATCGTCGTATGCTATTGTAAAAGCATCTACACTAGTCTTGGAGTGTACAGAAGTTGCAATCGCGCCTTCTTTGTTCTTTTCCAATTCATCTCCACTGATTGAAGATACTGGTCTTATACTATCTGTAGCTTCGTTTTTTTCCTTCATTCTCGATTTATCTGGTTAACCACTTTTGTAGTTTATGATTCATGTTTAAATTCTGGACGTATAGCTGACTCTTTATAGTCCAGACCTTCATAAAAGGCAACCAGCTGTCCAAAATGTGGATCCAACTTTTGCAGCTTGCACAGTATTCGTGCTACTTGCATCCAGTAACCAATTGTTCCTTTTTGCACAATCAACCGTCCACTCTTGTTTTTACCGCCATGTCCTCCTTCCCCCCTCTTCTTCCTCCTCCTCTTTCTCCTCCCTACACACACACACAACCCCCAACCCATCTTTCCTCTCATTTCTCTTTCCTTCTTTTTTTTTTTGAGTTAAGAACATTCGAATTAAACTATTGCAAGAACAAAGGTCAGCCACAGCGATATCTCATGCATGTAATTCTCATGTAACTATCACATAATCATGTGCTAATAAAACACAAACATCGTTTTTAGTACTGTTGATATTATTAATAAAACAGAATCCTTCTTGGTAAGGCTCCTTTTTCTAAGCCCTTTTTTTTTATTATCCGAATGAACTAATTTTGTCTTATCTTTTGTTCATCAAAGTTTCTCGTTAATCTTAAGTATCTGTCAAAGTGCGGTTTAATTTTATTTTTCATTCAGTTTCTCTTTGTATCACCGCGCCACAGTTTTCTTATTTTTATTTTTTAACGTTTTTCGTAAATTCAAGTGTGGGTGGAGTGGAAAGGGGAAAAGTTTAAGTGTAATTGCTATATTTGTTTGAAATTATTCTATTCATTTTGTATTTGTCTCCAGCTAGCGACCTACAATCTAGATTAACAGGAAGCAATACTTCAAATACAACTTCCATCTATCCACCTATCCATCCATCTACCGATCAATTAATTAATTAATAAATCTTGGCTGATCTTCAAGCGGCATTTACGGTACAATTCTACCAAGAACCGCTAGCAGATGGTTAACGCATCTCTTTTGAGATATACTGCGTGCCCCCACAACCAATAAAATCAATAAACTCATAAAAAATGGAAAAAAATGGAAAAAAAAAATAAATTACAGCATTGACTGGTTCTAAACATTTGATTAGTTCATGTATTACATTCTCCAAATTCTGTTAAGTCTCTTTCAATACGTTTTTAAAATTGGAATTTTTTCCCGTTTTCAATTATTCTTTGTGCTCAATCTATTCCCATTTCTTCAATCATTTCAATAAGTTCCATTTCTTCTTCCCATAATCTCCTCTCAGCCTCGTCCATCATCTCTACTTTATCAGCCTCCGTTTCCTCTCCACAGTCTCGCTTCCTCGCAAGTTCTTCCTGTAGTGCTTTTTCTTCGTTCAATAGTCGCTCAATTTCTTCTTCGGTGATCACAATTCCCAACTCTCGTTCCTGATGCGTCATGTAATCTTGTTGGCTTTGGTGATGATCAATTTTCTCTCTTCGTAGTGAAAGAATATCCTGTCGGTGTTGATCCCGAAGCTGTTTAATCTTCAGATGCTTATTTCGGTTATTAATTACTCTCCCATTGGCACCGGCACTGGTACCAGCACTGGCGCCCGCACCAGCACCATCGCCCATACCGCGTGGAGAGCCATATATTCCATCGGTCTCTGTTTGATAACGCTGGTATGCTATTTGATGATCGTGTGTATAATTGCGCTTTGGCGTAATTCTCGTACTCGTGGTCCTTGATGTCGTTGGCAGTCTAAGTGGACTCGAAGATAATGGGTGTAATCGATACCTTGACCGTTCTTGCTGTATTTGAAGGGTACTTTCTAAAATTGAGGGTGATGATGATATTGTTGTTGTTGTTGCTGCTGCTGTTGGCGAAGATGGCAATGTAGTTGCTGTGTGTGAAAAAGATTGGTTTGAGCTTGAACTCGCAGTCGAATTAGTTGGTGATAACTTTCCTTCAACTTCCATAGCAATATCTTCTAGCATGGCTTGTGTTTGAATTGTTCAATTTGCGTATAAAGCAGGAATATGATTCTGGCGTATATTTACAATCATCCATCCATCCACCCCCGCGTGCGATTGAGATGACAGAGATCACGAACATAGGGGCGCGTCTTATATGTAGAGAAATGACAACTAAAGCCAAAAAAAAAAAAATAAATAAAATAAAATAAAATAAATAAATAAAAATATATAGAGAAAAAAAATAATAAAATCAAGTACATATATATTTAAATATATATATTCAAAAATAAAGGAAGACAAAGCGCGTTGTAAATGATTGTATAATTTCTTATTCGAAAATGAAATATATACTAAAACAATGCTGTTCCTGTTACAGTTCAGCGAATAAGACTCATTTTGAGATAAACATAAAGGATTCTCAATTTTCATTACACTGTGGTCTATATCTAAATTCTGAATTACAATAATTAGTCTCTTTCTCTACAAGTACCTGCAAAAACAATAATATTCTCGCTTCTCACCAGCTTCATATACTCTAAGTAAAACAACCTATGGTAAGGTACATTCAAAAGACAACAAGTAATGAGATATCACCAACACTCTCTTGATTCGGTTCAATTAGTTTTGATTAGTGTTGTTGTTGTTGTTGTTGTTTTTATTTCTATTTCCATATCACGGGGAAAAAAAATGAAATGTGATCTTATTTTTTGGCCCTGTATGTACCATCTAGGTCATTGGTTTCCCCACCACTGTTGGGCACAAGTGAGTCTTTGGCAAGAATGATTTTATCGAGTAGATTATCTGTGACTGGCTCTTCAATCAGCAACCTATTCACCATTTCCCCCCTAAATCTTGTCTCAAAGAATTTGTCATATTGTCAAAAGTTTCCAGATTGTTAATAAAGTTTCAGGGACATCAATGGGCAGTTTGGTTGCAAATAATGGGTTCAAGATCGGAGATTAGTAGGGAGGTTTTTGATTCTCGGTGAAAACTTGATCGTTGTACTCTTCTGAAGCGTCTGGCTTGGGAACTTTGATGTTGGGGGGGGGGAGGGGGGTCGCGTTTGGAAATTCACTATTTTCAGTAGTTGAATAGGAAATGGAAATTTCGTTTATATCTGCATTATTCCCAAAACAAAAAAAATTGTCAGTCGGTTATTGTGTGGTGTGATGTGATGATAAAACAATATTTTTAGAATCTGCCCTAGTGCACTGTTATCCGGCTAAATGTTTGAAAATTGGCATAGTTGTTCTTCCCAATCCATAGGCCCTTTCGCCGCATGTCTATTATCGTCAGGTGCAGTATATGTGACGTACTTTTCATTTTTCAGATGCTTACAATATTTCCTAGGTAGTGATAGTGAGGTAACTTGAATATTTTTGAAATTCTACACACATAGAATCCACATGTGGTGGCTTGATCGTCTTATCTGTTAACCAGCTGTTGTATGCATCCACGTAGAGTTTTGTACATATGTCCTTAAAACTGTCGGTCTTAAAACACATGCTTACAAAACATGCATGTTCATATTTCTGTTCAAGTGTGTTGATGAACTCTTCAATTTCATCAGTATGAGAACGTGAGAATTCTCGAAGCTTTTGTAACCACACGTGAGGGATGATTGACTTATCCAAAAGAAAACTGTGATAGGCTAGCATTCGATTCATAAGCTTTTTCCCAACCGTTGGATCCGATACATTCTTAGACGCCTCCCACAAGTCAGTGAAAATAGTATAACTATTCTTTCCAGCGTTCTTTGTCACCAAAATGTCAATTACTTGCAAAAGTAATGTTCTGATAAAGTATTCGTACCAATCATCATTCCAGTCCCTATAAGGAAAAGTTTTTAGTTTCTCTATAGGTTCGTCATTTTCAGCGTTGATTAATTGTTTGATCAATCCTTTTGACCTAGTCTCCATTGACTGTAACACTTCCCTCCAAACTATTGTGCTCCTAGCATCAATGATATTAAAGTTGGGCAGTTTCTCCATTTTCACAAGTGTCGACTTAAACCTAGCCAGTATGTGTCTTTCGATAGTTAATTCATCCTTCTCGGAAAATCCACTTTGTCTTGCAGTTTCAACTGTGCTCACCATTAGAAGTGTTCGTTCCGAGGAAAACTTTAATATGTAGCTATACTAAATAAACTTTTGATTTGAGCGTCTAATCTCTTATTCATTACTAGAAATAGAAATAAGAAATGTTGTTTCTGTTCCACTTGCGGCAAATAGGACTAGTTTGAGACAAACGTAAAAGAATTCTTCTTGTTACACTGTGATTGTTTGATTTAATTTGACAGACCAACTTTAGCCTCTACAAGTTACTTGGAGAAGCAGAAAAGTTCTCACTTTTTACAATCTCCATATACTTTATGTAAGACACTAAGGTAGCGCATGCATTTTCAACTTAAAGAGTAATGCGATGTCATCAACGGTAAGCGGCTCCTGGGGATTTTAATTTGATTTATGTATTTATTTATTTTTTATTTTTGTATTTATTTATTTTTTTTTAAAAAAAAAAAAAAGGAAAAAGGGACGCTAGTATGGATGTTGAGTTCGAAATCAACGGTCAAGCATATTCAGAATTCCACGAAGATGATTCTGAGCTTCTGAGAAAAATTGCTCAAAATGTATCTTATGATATTTTGTTGTCCCAGTTGCCAAATGCATTCCACTTACCAGGTCTAAACACGCATATCCTGCCTGCTGCTGATCTTGCACAAGAACAAATCGAGGAGCTCATCTCCATTATCGATGACAATCTAGGTGACCTTTACATCAAGAACAATGGTATAAATTGGAAAATCGATAAGGACAGAGATGAGATGAAGGAGCCCGGCTTGGTTGTTGTATGGTTTACTGAAAAGGATAAAACACGTGTAGCTGGTTATATTTCGTTCAAATTGTGTTTTGATGCAGATGAACGATTTGTGGTATATTTATATGAAATTCATTTTCGAAAGGATTTTCAGGGCAAATCATTAGGCCGAATAGTGATGGACCAATTTCATTTTTTTGCTAAAGGATTACAGCGATCTGACCATTCGTTATATCAAAGAGTGAAAGGAACCTCTTTAACGGTATTTTCGGATAATGAAAGAGCATTAAATTGGTACAAAAGATTAGGGTATCAGTTGGCGGAAAATTCACCACAAGATAAAGTCTTAAGGAGTGGGAAAATCCGGAAACCTGGATATTATCTATTGCGACGAGGTATAATAAGTTGATGAGAAAGCATGTTTTGATTCAGTAAAGTATCAACAAAAGGAAAACCACTTAATTAAATTGGATTGAATTGAATTGAAACGAAAAGAAAAGAGAAGAGAAGAGAAGAGAAACGAAACATAGAGAAGAGAAACGAATGCATTTCGACTTTATAGAATTTCACAATTTTATCATAAATCATTAAATTGATGCTTGTGTTAAATAGCTAAGGGATATTTGTAGATTCAGCAATTGGAAAAGTAGCAGTCATGTCTTCTTCCATGGCAATAGCACCATTTTCTTCGCTACATCGTGCTACACCACCTTCCGCCTTTCCATTTGCACAGTCTTTTTCTACTGATCCACCATTAGAATCAAATTCTTCTCCATATAGTCTAGTGACGTATCTTGTAATTTTTTGTGCTTGAAACTCCAACAAATCTTCGATATCAGCTAGATCAATCTCTCTTGGACCTGTAAATTCCTCTTTTGCGGAAGTCGAGTACAAACTAGAAATGTTTGAGCTCAGATTATCCGCAACAACGCCTGGGTAACAGTCCATCGTGATCTCGTTCGTTTCTGTATCTAAAAGATGTGGGATATGAGATAGCCAGCTAACAATTTTCTCCCTATAACCCATATTTAAGGTCTTTTTAGGATTTAGCATAGAGTAAACGTCAAGCTCATGAGGTTTTGGAAGTTTTTGTTGGAGTTGTTGGGATGTCTGATGCAGCACATGTTTTTTATTATTGTTATTGTGATTAGCATTGTTATTAACATTATTGAGATTATTATTTGGCAATATGCAAAAATTGAGTTGTTGATCAAGCCACGGTATGCAATCTTCATTGGGCAATTTTCTAGGTGCAGAAGGGTCAATATTTCCATGTGGGGGATTAGAAGAAGCAACATTGTTTTTATTATTTTCAGCGGCAGTAACACCGCCATCAGCCATATCAACACGCTTTAAAACATCACTTTTAGTATCATTTTTATTATTATTAGTATTATTATTAACATCATCATCATCATCATCATCCCCCTGCTCCTTGTTGTTGGCGGATATCCCAGCCCAGGCAGTTTCTATTATAGCGCGAGCCTCTGCAACGACATAATCGGGCATAAGCAGCGCGTGCCGGTAATTTGGTGATGACGCTATTTTAAAAACCGTTTGCTTTAATGAAAGGTATAGCTCTTGATGCATTTGCTCGAGTTTGTGATTGTAGTTGACCGTGTTGGGTGTGTTGTTTGGAACTGGAGGTGCTTTCCGTATGGGGCTAGTAAACTGATTTGGTTGTAATTCCATAGCCGCCTTATTATTATTATAATTATTATTAAGGGGTGTATTTGGTGTAGCATTGAGAAATTGCAGTTCTTCGTGTGGGAACAACAACGGATGCTTTGACATTATGCTTTCATAAGCAGGCTGATGGCGCTATAAACCTTGTTGAAGAGGCCAACTCAAGAGGCCAAAACAAAATTGTTACAGGAAAATGCAATGGCAAAGAATTGGAAATAGCAGTACAGGAACAGGTATTTTGTCTTGCTAAAAATTAATACATTTATTAAGAAAAATAAAATAAAAAAAAAAATTAATTAAAATTTAAAATTTAAAATTTGTTTTGAAAGAAAAAAAAGAGAAAAAAACAAGGACAAGTGTGTAATTGTGTGGGTTTGTAATTTAAAAAGAAGTGATTATAAATATTATGATCTATGATAATGTGATGAAGGTGCTTCGTCTTGTTATAGTTGATTGGGAATAAAGAGCAAAACAAGAGGGAGTGGATGTGCAATGGTATAACAACACAATTCCTTGTCAATGTGCAACATAAATGCTTCATTTTTTTGTGCTACTTAACTTTGTAATTCCGGTAATTATTTATCAACAATCAAATGAATCATATTCCAAAAACAAAAGAAAAAAAAAAGAGGTAAAGTAAGAACAAATACAGTGAAATTGATTACAGCTGTATCATGGAAATACAAAGGTACTCAAGCGTAAAATGTGTGAGTTGCTTGATACAATCCAGAAGTATGGAGATTCGGTAGAGTAGATATATAGTAAATATTAAATCTAAAAATATAAAATGAAATCGAAGCGAGAAGAAGAAAAAACGAAAATGGAAATCGAAAATGGAAATCGAAAATTGAGATGAAAAATACGCGAGCCAAAATACGTACACACGTCTTGAGTTTGAATGTGAACCTTGACATAAACACAGACACAGAACTGTTTCACTTAATTGATTAATCACAAACACCCACACACCCACACTAGCGAAAAGATTATGGCACGCAGGAAAATCACATTAGCAGAGCTTGAAGCTGATGAAGATTCAACTTATCATCAAACTGACCAACCCCTGCAGAAGAGGAAAAGGCGCAATGTAATTGAGGATGATAATGATGAAGGCGACGGGGATTACCAAGCAGATGATGGTCAGCAGCATGGGAGCAACAACAACAACAGCAGCAGCAGCAGCAACAACAACAACAACAGACAATTACAATCTCATTTGCTGGATACTCTTCATGAACTGATGCATAATGAACACGATATGCAACACGACGTAAACCAAGTGGTAAAGCTTATTTTGTCAAGGGAATTGAAAGGAGGTTTCTTCAAAAGGGAGTATATAAATCAAAATTTGAGTCATAAGAAGTTCAAGAGTGATTTGATTTTGAAGGAGGCTATACAGGTGCTTGAGAATGTATATGGTTTGACATTACAAGAAGCGCCTGCCATGAAAGTTAAACAGGATCGTGTCAAAGGGAGAAGGGCAGCTACAGCTACAGCTACAGGATCAGGATCAGCTAGTAGAACCGGAACCGGAACTGGACCTGGACTTGGACCTGGGATAGCTACAGGATCATCACAGGGTAGTGTTAAGAAACCGTTGGTTGTTGTTAGCACTTTGTCGCGAGAGGCCAAGGAAGTGCTTGGTGAATTGTGGTCAAGGGATACCACTAGCTCTTTGGATATGAGTAAGCTTGGAAGCGACAAATTCTTTATGCCTCGTTACTCAAGGACAAAAACTTTGCCCAGCTCGAATTTTGATTTGGTGAAAGCAGGTATTATGATGGTGGTGATCACGTTGGTAATTTTGAATGAGAACCATATATCTGAGCAACAACTCTTGCGAAGTTTAAAAACATTTGGTCTACCTGATGGGTTGCGACAGGCAAACTCAAATATAAACATGAATTCGCCTGATTTGATAAAGGAGTTGGTAGCGAGAGAGTATTTGGTCAAAGAGGAGATTTCCATAGGCGATAACAATAGTGGTAATGGTGCTAGTGGTGGCAATGGTGGCAATGGTGGTAATGGTGCTAATTCCCGTTATAACTCAAGGACAAGTTCCAGAAACAAAGATAATGATACAGACAAGGACAAGATACTCGAATATTCTTTAGGACGACGGTCGCTAGTTGAGTTTACTGCACAAAGTGTATTTGACTTTATCAAGATTGTGTATGGTGACGATTTCAGTGACACCATCGCGGAGCTGACGATTGTCACCATTGAGCGAGCGTATGGTGTTGCATGGGCGCAAGAGGAGAGTTCTGTAAATAGTCCTGCACCTGGAGATGGAGAGGAGCAAGAAAGAGAAACGCAGCAAGATGTTGAGGCTGTATGATTTAGTATAGATGATGGAGTTTAAGGAAAATAAGTACTATTTTTTTTTTCTTTGCCTTTGTTTGGTTTCTAATATGTGTCAATGTCAATAAAGTATATTTGACATGCTGTTTTCCACTTTACACGGGAGCAAGCAACGGGTAAATAAAATCCAACTGCTTAATCCCGTTTTTTTTGTTCTTTTCTTTTTAATTAACTGTGGGGTACCTCTTGTTTTGTAATCTCCGGTGGTTATTTTTTAATAAACCATTTAATCCATCTTACTTTATAACCGTCAAAATGTTTATTGTAGCTAGTTAATTAGCTGCTACCAATTGATAATATAGTAAGTGGGGGAGGAGAAGGGGGTGAGAAAGGAGGTGTGAGAAAGGAGGGGGGAGGCGGAAAGGAATGTGACGAGAGGTGTAAAGTTATTATTGTAGGAAAGCAAAAAGAAAAAAGAAAAAAGAAAAAAAAAAGAAAAAAGAAAAAAAAATCAGAAGACAATAAAAGAGAATTAAAATGTGAGGTCCAATTTTTTGCATGTAGTATTGGTGGGACTAGTATCTCTTGTGAAGGTGGGGGAAGAGGGGTGGAGGGTGTAAATGATTAGAGGTAGCAATAGTATTGGTTAATATAGAATGAGCAAAATGTGTAACCATAAAACAATACAACAGTAGTAAGAGACATATTGGTTAAGAGAAGGGAGAGGGGGGGTAACACCTCCTCCTCCTCCTCCTCCTCCTCCTCAACTAGTATCTCATCGTCCTTTTTATTTGTAAAAAGTATACGCTTGTGGCAAGTGGCCATATCATTATAGTTTGATAATATATAGCTTCTTCAGCTTAGCTTAGTTGTTATACTGATGAAATCGAGTAACTTTTCTACTTCTTTTTCCCAACTCCTTGTTCTATTTACTGTATACCTCTTTTTTTACGTGCTCGTATAAAGAATAAAAAAAATAAAATCAAAAATAAAATAAAATTAAATAAAAAATAAAAAAAATGTGTTGTTTTTGTGTATTACGTAACATATTACCTAATACAGTTATGATTGACGGAAAAGAAGTAGAAGAAGAAGAAGAACGAACAAAAAAAAATCACAAGGTAATTTCATCCACTGCCACTTTCAAATAATTACTCCAGATTTTCCACTTCTACAAAAACCTCAACACTTTCTTTTTGCCTTTTTTTTTTTGTTTGGTTTGATTTGATTTGTTTCTTGAGTTTTTTTTTTTGCAAGATTAAAACAACTTATCAGGTTTGCTTTACTTTATATAAATACACTGTGGAAGTCATCTTATACTTTTGACGTAAATAACCACCTAAACAATAATAGTATTGAACTAAATCAGCATCAAAGAAACCACTCATTCACGTCTCTTTTTTTTTTTTTGTTTTGGAATATTATAAAATTATTGCCCAATAATAAATCCGAAAATCGCATATTTCAAACTTCATAAATACTGTATACACAAATCAATCGATAGATACATACAATTCTGCTTTTTTATTAAAAATAAATAAAGGAGAAAAAAAAATCAAAGACAACTATATCTTTTCAAAACAACATAGCATTACAAAGTCTCCAGTTTAATTGAATTTTGGATCTTTTTTTTTTCTTGCTTACTTTCTTTTGGATTTACTTTCTTCATAGATACAGCTAGAGAAATTTGAAGAATTGAATCAAAAAAAAAAGAAAAAAAAAAAAGAAAAGCAAACAGGAACAGTAACAGCAACAGCAACAGAGATTAATAGACTTGGAGAAAATTAGAGAAGAAAAAAACAGTTATGGCATTAGATTCATTAGACTTGTACGTGGTCATCATCTTGACCTTATCCGTGGCTGCTTATTTTGCCAAAGGGTACTTTTTTGACAAACCAGAATCCACCGGTTTCCTCAATGCCGATGGTGGTGCTGGCGGTGTTGGCGGTATAAATTCAAGGAACATTTTGGAAGTGTTGGCCAAAAACAACAAAAATGCTTTATTGTTGTTTGGTTCTCAAACAGGTACTGCTGAAGATTATTGTAACAAGATGTCCAAAGAATTGAGCTCCCGTTTTGGCTTGCACACCATGGTTGCTGATTTTGCTGATTACGACTGGGAGAAATTTGAGGAAATCAAAGAAGAAACATTGGTTTTCTTCCTTATGGCCACTTATGGTGAAGGTGAACCCACTGATAATGCTATTGAATTTATGGAATACTTGGAAAACGAGGCAGATACATTGAGTTCATTGAGATTTACCGTATTTGGATTGGGTAACTCTACTTATGAATTTTACAATGCCATTGGTAGAAAATTAAACACAACATTGGAGGAAAAAGGTGCCGAGAGATTTGCCGAGTATGGTGAAGGTGATGATGGTTTGGGAACTTTGGATGAAGATTTCCTTAGTTGGAAAGATAATGTGTTTGACTCTTTGAGAAATAACTTGAGTTTGGAAGAGAAGGAGTTGAAATACGAGCCAAGTGTTAAAGTTATCGAAAGAGACGACTTGACAAAGGACGATAATTCCGTTAGTTTGGGAGAACCAAACAAGAAACACATTGCTGGAGACGTTGACTTGACCAAAGGACCATTTGACCACACTCACCCATACATTGCCCAAATTACTGCGACTAAAGAATTGTTCAACACCAAGGAGAGATCCTGTGTCCATGTTGAATTTGACCTTAGTGACTCGAACTTGAAATATACAACCGGTGACCATTTGGCTGTTTGGCCACAGAATAGTAATGAGAATATTGAGAAATTTCTCAAGGCATTTGGCTTGGAGGACAAACGCGATGATGTTTATGCGTTGAAAGCAATTGATTCAACTTATCAAATTCCCTTCCCAACACCAATCACTTATGAAGCCACAATTAGACACCATTTGGAAATTAGTGGTCCTATCTCGAGACAGTTTTTCCTTTCAGTTGCTGGATTTGCACCAGATGAAGAAACAAAGACCAAGTTGACCTCGTTGGCCACCGATAAGTCCAAGTTTGCCGAAGCGGTTACGCAAAAGAAGTACAACATTGCTGATGCCTTGCTTGCTGTTTCTGGTGGTAAACCATGGAAAAATGTTCCATTTGAGTTTTTGATTGAAAATGTTCAACATTTGCAACCACGTTACTATTCGATTTCGTCGTCGTCATTGAGTGAAAAGAGCAAGATTGATATTACTGCTGTTGTGGAAGTTGAGCAAGAGTCTGATGGCAGAGTTGTTTCTGGTGTGGTTACCAACTTGTTGAAGAATATTGAGTTGAAGCAGCACAAGTCTCAGCAACAACCTATTGTCACTTATGATCTCGATGGGCCAAGAGGCAAGTTTTCCAATTTTAAGTTACCAGTGCATGTTAGACGCTCTACATTTAAGCTCCCATCGTCAACAAAGACACCTATTATTTTGGTTGGTCCGGGAACTGGTGTGGCGCCATTGCGTGGGTTTGTTAGGGAGCGCGTGCAGCAAGTCAAGAATGGAATGAATGTTGGGCCCTCACTTTTGTTTTATGGTTGTCGAAATGAAAACGAAGATTACTTGTACAAGGATGAGTGGAAGGAATATGCCAAGACCCTTGGTTCCAACTTTGAAATCATTACTGCGTTCTCCAGACAAGATCCAGCAAAGAAGGTTTATGTGCAACACAAGTTGTTGGAGCAAGCAAAGAGGATCAATGAGTTATTGGTTGAAGGTGCCATTATCTACGTGTGTGGTGATGCGTCGCATATGGCTAGAGATGTGCAAGCTAGTTTTGCCAAGGTGATTGCGCAAGAGAGAGGAATTGATGTTGAAAAGGCTGCAGAGTTGATTAGAAGTTTGAAGGTGCAGAATAGGTACCAGGAAGATGTTTGGTAGTGGGTGTGTATTGAATGATAAGGAGTATAATGTACAAGTGAGGATAAAGTGCCGATAGACATTTGTAAAAAAAAAAAAAAAGAAAAGAAAAAACAGAAAAAAACTAGAAAACCTAAAAAAAAATTGAAACAGGATGAAATTTCTAGAGCTACAGCAGAATGAGATTTTTAGAATTATATATATAGTTATGTGTATATATATGGTTATATATATTTGTTTGTCGGTTTAATGGTGGTCAGTTTCTAATTTTTTCGATATTTTATGAAAAATAGAAGAATAAAGAACAGAAAGTTCTTTCTTCTTGTAGTAATAGTGTCTAGGGTCTTTTACAGTTTATAGAATGATGCTGCTTCTCTCTCTCTATCTCTCTTTCTCTTTTTTTTTTTTTTACTTTTTTGTCTATTAATAAATACAGTCTAATTAATTACTTGTCTCTTTGCCTTGTTTTTTTTGCTTCAGAAAATCCCATACTTTGTCCAACCCGGTTGCAATGTCTCCAGTTGGGGTTTGTTGAGTTGTATATTTCCTGCAAGTCATTTTCTACCTTGAGCCAATGTTTGTATTTCATTGTTGATTTCAAGTCCAAGTCGTAGATATTGCATGTTATCAAGTATTTTTCTTCCAGCAAACTCTCTTCAGTATTACCACTACCATTTTGTGTTGTACTTGTAGTTGTAGTTGTAGTTGTAGTTCTTCTTCTTTTTGGTGGTAGTGTTATTAGATTATTGACGTTATTGTGTGAGTTGTGCACGTCATTTAACGGATCGTATTTTTCAAACTTGAGGAATAGGCCAACGTCGCGTAGTGTCATTACCAAGGACAAGTTCTGCGACACGTCTTTTTGTGAGGTTAAGTTTTCTATGAGGTCGTTTTTATTGTTGATTTTTTGGTATTGTTTGAGTTTGAGGAATACGTTGTTGGGGTTTTGCAAGTATGTGAGGAATAATTGTCTTAATGGGAACTCGTTTGTTTCGATTAGTTTGTTGACTTCGCTGGGGATGTAGCTGAATATATCGTCGAGGCCTTGTTCTAGTGTTTCAGGGTAGAGCAAGTCCAAGGGACAGAAATGTCGTTTGAAATGGCGGAGTTGGTTGTGGGAGCATGTGCGGCAATAGTTTTGCAGGGTGTTGTCGTAGAGCCATTTGGGTTTGATTTCAAATATTATCGAGTTGATTTTCAGTGATGGTGAGATGATGCGTGGTGGTAGTAGTGTATTGTTATTACCATTACCATTACTCAACTCCTTAGCTTTATTTGAATTTGCGTGAGAACAAGTTGTTGTTGGATCGTCGCAATTGACATACAATTGGCATAATTTGGAGAGTGAGATCTTGGTGCATTCTCCATCTAGGATGTTTGGCAATAGCAATCCGTATCGTTCCTTCAATTGTAGCTGGTTTCCGTGGCTGTCCAACTCGGCGACAAAGTCTGTTGTTAGTACTACGAGTTGGATGTCGATGATGATTTGTTGTGGTGCATAAAACAAGTGTTTGCACTTTAACTCGATAAAGTCATAAAGTTCACAGGTTGAGATGTATTCCTCGTCTTCCTTGATGAGTCTTAGTCGGAGTAGTTTGTGGCGCAAGTAGTCGTTGGTGCCTGTGTATTTGAAGAGGATGTTGGCGGATCCCTTGGCGAAATACGTCCACTCTTTGGGCGAGGTAATTTTGTATATCTCCATTGATCTGTATGAAGTCACTTACTCTAGGCTGATAATGATGTTTGTTTAATTAATTCAAGTGCTAGTTTATGGCAGGTATAAGAACAATCAGTAGTTTAAATTGAATAATTGAAAATAAAAATAAAAATTAAAAAAAAACTGGAACAAAATTGGATATGCAATAGCAAAATCAGCAATTGTTTTGAATGACAAAGTGGTGTAGTGGGAAGTAGATGTGCAAAAAAGATGGAAATGAAAGTAGGATGAGTGAAAAAAAAAGGAAGAGTATGGGTAAAGGAATTACTGGATGTACTTGAAGAAGAAGAATAACAATAACAATAATTTAATAACGGAAACAATATTAATAATGTTGATGATATAATACAGTGATAGAGAAACCCAAACCAAACCAAAATAAAAATAAAAATAAAAAAAATAGCAAAAAATTATTATGGAATGTTTTCTGATAGGGTCTTGTTTCGCAATTGTCAACTAAAATTGCTGCACTTTTAACAACTTGAACAACTTGAACTACAATAACAAAATATAAAAATAGAAGAAGAAGAAGACTTTACAGAGGTAACGGAAGACAAAAGAAGTTAAAGTTAAAGTTAGAGTTAGAGTTGAAATCAGAGGAAGAAGAAGCTAGAAACAGCAAGACAATAAACGAAAAGTGGAATGAATAAAAGAAAGAAAGAAAAAAAATTTTCTCGATAAATTGGCGGCGGCAGTTTTTTATTTTTTTTTTTATTTTTTTTTTTATTTTATTTTTTTATTTTTTTTAAGGGGGGAGAGAAGAAGAAGAAGCAAAAGAAATGGAAAGTAAGGCGGAGTGGGAGGGAGGGGAAGAGAGTGTGTGTGAGAGGAGCCTACCACACTCTTGGGTCTTTTTCTTTTCCTTTTTTTTTTTTTTCAATAACCAAACCATCTAGAACTTCTTGATTCAGTTGATTGTACTCAAAAAAAAAAAAAAGGGAAGAATGGAAGAAAAAGCTTAATGTGTGTAAATAGGGAACTTTCGGATTAAACTGAGTTTAACTTTCTTCATTATTACCAATTTGCAAAACATTTTATTGTTTTCCAATCTCCTAGCATAATTTTGAATTTCAATGCCAAACAAGACAAGTTAAACGCAGAGAAATACTACTGACTCACTTACAAGCACATTTACACACACGCACATTCACATTTACACACACGCATCATATGTATGGATGGTAAATAACAAATGTAACAGTGTTGTAAGCAATAAAAGAAGAAGAAGAACAACAGAAGTAAATTGATTTTTTGCTTTTGCTTCTTCTTCTTCTTCTTTCATCATACAGAGTTGTATGTTAAGTCCGTCAGTTATTCTGTAACATTTTTGGTTGTTGTTTTTTTTTTTGCGAAAACAAAAGAAAGAATGAGAGAATGAGAAATTGGGTGAATTAGGCTCTTGTACTTCTTGTACTTCGTGTGCAAATTCCATAACTTTTTTCAATGGAGGAAGCAAGAAGAGAACGAGATGTACCCATTGGTATTAAAGAAGTATGTATGTACATATAAAGACTCATTGGATTAAACAATAAACCAATCATCAACATCACAAATATAAAAGCTCAACACAAAGTTATATCGCCCACTCACTAGCTTTTGGTTTTTCTTCTTCTTCTACTTGTCTTTTATTGTTTTGTTTTTGTTTCTCATAGTTGATGGTCCAGTTTCTATTTATAGATAATAACACAACTATAAAAAGCAAATAAAAGATTTCGTATACTCTTGCCCACTAATTACAAATCAACATACAGGAAATCCATACAAGAATTTCAACCAAGATTCCAACTGAACTCTAGCCTCATGTTTATATACATCTACTCTTTAGCACAAATTTTATTTTTTTTTACTAGATCCAGGTACAGATCCAGATCTATAAAAACAAAAAAATTGAATAAAAACGAAAAAAAAAACATCAAGCATTACTCTTGTGTAACCTTCTCTCATTCCCTCCTTTTTTATTCCTTTATATATATTTAATCCAACTTAATGCTCGCTTCGAGATTTTATGAAAAATTTCACTTTGAGCAACAATCAAACCAAAAAAAAAAGGAAAAAAGGATATGAAAAACCAAAAATCAATCTCTTAATATCCCATTCCATAAAATTTCTAAACTTAATTAATCTTCGTAGCCGATACTTGAGCCTCGTAAATGAAAAACTATGGATATTGCAAAGCCATGTATTACTGTTCATCATCTAATATATTCGATATCTTGCAAAAAAAAAAAAGAAAAAAAACATTATTGTATCACTATCACGTGACAGTACATATTTCTTTATCACGTGACAGTAAACATAATCATTTTTTCTTTTCTGTTTGCCTCTATCAAGGATTCATTTTTAAAAGTAGGCAAGCCTAACCCAAAAGAAACAAGAGGGAAAAAGAGAAAACAGGATCATCTACATTAAGCATAAAAACATATATACTTTGGCAACAATATTATACATTAATACACAGTATTCTCATTACACACATATAAATGTCGACTTCAGCGCCAATACCACTACAGCAACTGCTGCTACCTGAAAATGCCAAGATACCACCTACAGATATCAAGGAAACAATTGACAAATCGGTTATCTATATACTCAAAAACGGCAAATCTTTTGAAGAACGACTATTGAAAAATAATAGAAACAAACATTTCAACTTTCTTCAACCCGATAACGAATATCATCAATACTACCAGTGGAAACTACAAAACACCGAGACACCACTTGGAACAGAAACAGGAGCAGACAATCTGTTGAATAAAGATACAGCAATCAAAAACCACATCGACGCCAAAGATATAGTCATTCCAAAACCTCGTGACCTACCATTTCTCATTGACAATTTCCCACAAATCAACCAATACGACCATGATGTCATCAAAACAACAGCATTATACATCTCCATTAATGGACAAGACAGAATTTTGGATCTCTTTAAACACGAAACCAAACAAGGCAATAGCGCCCAATTTGAATTTTTAAAACCACAACACTCATTACACGGACTATTCCAAACATACGTCAAACAATACGATATTGTACGAGAGATGATAAGTGACCCAAACCACCCCTTGAATAAACAAGTGGCAAATGACTTGGACGAGATTGAACACGACAAGAACAATGGCCAATTCAATATCCTAACACGAGGCTATGATCGTGCACAATACTTGAAACAAAATAGAATACGCAAAAAGCAACAAGATGCAAAATTAAGAGAACAACAAGTAAAGTTTGCCCTGATAGACTGGCAAGATTTTGCTATTGTTGAATACATACATTTCACTGAATCTGAAAAGAATCAAGAGCTTCAAACTGATGGCGACCAGGAACTGAAAAACTTGCGCTTACCTTTAAACAGAACAGATTTAATAAAGAGATCATTGACCAACAAAAGAAGAGAAATCAAACTAGAAAAGATAAACCAATCAAATGGTACAGACCACGAACAAGATTTGGTGGAATCAGTAAGAAAGCAAACGTCGACTTCTCCTTCCAATAAGGAAACTTCACCATCGCCTACACCGCCACCATTCAAAGGAATGAAGATTAAAGCAGCAGGTACAACAAGATTAAAACGAGCAACAACTAAAACAGCATCTACGACAACTTTGAATAATGATGATAAAATTGCAACAAATTTGGGTGTTAAATTGATCAAGTGTCCCATTACCGGTAAAATGATTCCCGAAGGTGAGTTTGACACTCACTTGCGCAACTTGCTTCGTGATCCAAGCTATAAGCAGCAACAAGAAAACTACATCAAAAAGAACTTTTCCTTTGAGTCCAACATCACCACCGATCAAGTTTACGAAAATATAAAACGATTGATGAAAAAGAGAACATCAACACTGCATGACTAAAGCATTTGCAACATCATTATAGAATATATATATATATAGAAAATATAAGGACAAACAAAGTGCATTTCTTCTTTTTTTTCTCCCTCTCTCTCTTTATGTATACTAACCAGAAGTGAAATGGAAAGAATTATTACTTTTGATTCAATTAGTTTCTTTACTTATTTTAAATAGTCTATTTTGCGTCCCTGAAAATATACACACAACCCATCGCTCTTCAATTAACCTTAATCTTTTACAAATACACTCTGTCATTCACTGCCACTCTTCCCATTCAACTTTAGACTACTCTTTTTTTTATAGTCGAGAATTAAGAAAAAAAAAGAATCAAAGAAAAAAGAAAGGTAAAAAATAAACAAACCGCTAACAAGTGAATACATTTTCGTATTGTACATGTAAGATATAAATATATAACATCGACCCTAATTAAAATTTATACCTATACCCCGCCACTTCATTCAATTTATACTGTTTGATTGAAGCAACAACAAAATTCGAATCTCTAGCCCGAGTGGGAAAATATAAAAAAAAAAGCATCTAAAAGACTTCATTCTCTCTCTTTTTTTTTTAATGCTTATTCTCTTCTCTCCACACTTTCAAATTTCTTCGCTCTCATTCATGACTCCCACACTTAAGCCTTGACGGATTCAGCTCTCTTCTTTTTCAAGGTAGCCTTTTCGTCTTTTCTCTCGTGCAATCTCTTGGCCAACAATTGAGCGTACTCAGCAGCAGCATCTCTTTGGTGTTGAGCATTCTTAACCTTCTTAGCCTTCAAAGCTCTCTTTCTTTGCAAGGTTTGAGGAGTAACCAATCTTTGGATCTTTGGAGCCTTGGTGTATGTCTTGTCACCCTTGGTAACTTCTCTTCTAACGACGTAGTCTCTGACATCGTCTTCCTTGGTCAAACCAAAGAATTTTCTAATGTGGTTGGCTCTCTTTGGACCCAATCTCTTTGGTACTGTTGTGTTGGTCAAACCATCAATGTCTTCGTCACCTTGCTTGACAATAGCCAAGGACAAGACAGAAAGGTCTTGAGCAACGATACATCCTCTAACTGACTTTCTTTTACGTTCACCAGTTCTTCTTGGTCTGTAACATGAGTGACCTTTAGACAACAAGAGTCTAACTCTGGTTGGGTGCATAACACCTTGCTTCATTGGGAAACCTTGCTTGTCGTTACCACCGGTAATCTTGAAGATGTAACCCTTGAATTCATCTCCAACTGAGTCACCTTCAACTTCTTGACCCATTCTCTTTTCGTAAAAGACTCTCAATTTGTGCTCATCGTCAATGTCGATACACTTTTGGGTACCGTTGGCTGGATAAGAAATGTTTAACTAAGTCACTTTGTTAGTATACCAAGCTTTTTTAACTATAATATAAATACATGTATATGCAATTTGTATCTTTAAATATCAAATGCATGAAGGAGAAAAAAAATAGAGAGAAGGAGGCACATTGTTCGTAGTTCATGGAAACTAATAAGGGCTTGTTGATTGCAAAAATCGGTATAGTTGCCCTTTATAATAATATTGTTTTGGTTCCATTTCCTCAAAACCACTCTATTGAAGAAAAATTTCTTAATTGCTGATGGATCAATCTCAAGTGTTGACATAAATGCAATTCATGATTAATGGAGTAAAAATTTTTGGAAAAAAGATTTAGACATCCTTGATGTCTATCTCCATATTGACCCTTAACCTGTAAATGATAAAAAGTTGAATCCTTCATTTTCATCGCTGTTCATTCAACTTTCATCATGCTTTGTCAAGAATTTAAAGAAAAAAAAATTATCGTGAAATATCAAAGAAAAATTGATAAACGTCTACTTCACGATGGCTCCCTTTAACATATCAATGTGCCCCCAACTCTGTGTTTCATTCTCCTTCTTGAGCTATGTCTATGGTAATGCATACCTTCATTGTTGAATATATGGTCGATTCTTATGTAGTATCAAAGGTTCCTTATGCCGGTCTTTTAGAAAGTTTTCCAGATATCTCAAATCCTCGTTCACGCTATAGAGATTTTTTTTTTCACTAAGCAGTCTGCCCAACCCTCTCTGTTCGCAGTGCCATTCACGCGCACTATATTACAATAGGAATAATAATAAAAAAGCTCTACATAATTAGCCTAACATATGGTAGCTCTCTCTGACTACTATAGTGTGCGAATAAGTATTATCAATTATTATGTTGTTGTGAAGAAAAAAATCAAAAAAAATCAATAAATTACTTTTGTATCACGTGCAAATAGTCAGGTAGGGCTAAGACCCAAAATAAGCTTATGTTGTAAACACAAAGTCGACATCCAGTCGAGATGTCTTTCCTTACATATCTCGTGACTTATGGCACATGTCTCATTTTTATTAGTGTACGTTCCTTTTTCCAACAATCCACATTCAAAAGACCCAAACCCAGCTTAGCTCTACATATTCAGAATGTTACAAGAGATCTAGTAAATTGAAACTCACTACAAAACACAGAAGCTAAAGAGTTTTGGGTTCTTTTTCTTTTTTTTTTTTGTTTTGGTTAAAGAAAAATTAAGAAACATCTCTATTTATTCATTTATTCATTTATCTATACATAAATAATACAACTAATTTGAACTGTAAAGATTAAATTAAAATACAAAAAAACAATAAAATTGTAAAAAAAAAAAAGATTAATATGAAATGATTCATTCCTACTTTCATTTACCATCGTTTTGGTCCCCATTTCCTGTTTCTTTTGTATCCGATTGAACTGCAGTGCTTGGATTAGTACCCACTTCGTCTCTTATCTCATCTCCTTCTTCGTCTTCTTCCTCGGATATTTTTCCAACTAGTGAAGTCTGTCGCAGGTTTCCACTTGCTCCAGACCCACTATATATTATAGGAGAGATGTGTGTCCTATACGAAGGTGTTCCACTGGCATCTAACAGTCCCCCTCTTTGTACATTTTCTTGGCCAGTAGAATTCAATGTAGTGCTTGCTTGTGTTGTTTGTGTTGATGCAGTTGTTTGTGGCGGCTGTGGTTGGAGAGGATTAATCCCTCCTGCACTCTGTAACGGCATCATATTGCTGAAAAATTGCTGCATATTTGATGTCGTTGTAGTTGGTGTAATACCAGTTGGCCAATCCTGCGGTGCTAAGAAATTGGATGGTGATGGGAAGGGAAACATGTCATTGACATATCTCGAGGGGAGTCCGGATAAAGGTGTTTGTTCCCCTGTATTTTGTGATTGTTGAGAAGCAAATGTTGATGCCGTTTGTGCGCCATTGCGGAAACGGGCTGCCGTATCAGCTAGAGGGTTTTGCGGCTGTGTTTGTGTTTGTGCTTGTGTTTGCGATGGTGTTTGCGATGGTGTTTGCAGTTGTCCTTGTTGCAGTTGTTGGCCCTGGATTAAGTTTGTTTGTCTGATTCTTTGTGGTGTAGTTTGTTGTTTCTGATGGGTAGCTGCTTGTTGTGCCAGGTTTAGAGCTCCAGGAAATTGCTGAAATTGCAGGGGTGTATTGAATCCCTGTACCGAGGAATACATCATATACTGAGGACTCTGCAGTGCCTGCAGTTGTTGTTGTTGTTGGTGGGGTTGTTGTTGATGGTGTTGTTGTTGTTGTTGTTGTTGCATGGTGTAAAAAATAGTAGCGTTATTAGCGTTGTTGTTTTGAAAAGTGTTGTTTGCAAACGGAACGTTATGATGTAGACTGCCGTTTCCTGGTGGAAATGCTGCTGACGCTGCTGGTGCTGTAATCCCCACTTGAATAATGCCTCCACCACTGTTTCCGCCGCTTGAGCTTGAAGTGTTAGGTAGACCAGGAGCAGTGGCGCTAGCTGGTGAAGACGTTTGAGAGTTGGACTGTATTGGTAATGGTAGCATCGGCTTTCGAGTGTCTGGAGAGCGGAATGAAGAGTAACCACTGAATTTCGTGGACGGAACGCCTGGCATAAGATGTGTTGATGGATATGGCCCCGAGTCCACACTTTGCTGTTGCGACTGATTGTGATTGTGATTGTGATTGTGATTGTGATTATGACTTCCACTACTACCTATGCCTTGTGAACCGGATTGATTTGATGATGATTGCTGTATCGAGGAATTGGTGTTTTCAATTGCTGTGATTGTCCTTGCAGTATCTCGGCCACTGCTGCTCTTGATCTCACCATCAAACAGCATTGCTGGATTGTGGGTGTGTGTATTGGTGCCCTTGGCATCAGTTGGTATTTGTACTCGTAAAACTGGCCTAGTAATACCACCTTCTCGTTTTGGAGGTATGGGAGAGGGTGTACTTTGCGATCGCTGGTGCAATTGCAGATATGTTTGAGATTGGGTAGATGGCTCTGTTTTTGGTTTGCTAAGTTTGTTAAATGTCGGCACGTTGCTTAGGGAAATATGTTTTGGAGGCGGTGATGGTGCAGGGCGTTTACTGTTGAATACTTTTGGATTTCTATTTCTATTTTGGTTTTGATCCTGAATACCAATATCATTGGGTGAATGTTTCCGTTTAAGATTCCTCTTGCTTAAATTGTCTGTTTTTATACTTTGGTCAAATGAGTTGTCTTTACCGTTATTGTTATTGTCGTCATCGTCATCGTCATCATCATCATCATATTCATCATCATCTTCGTAGTCATCATCGATCATTTCATCTCCGCTCCTAAACTCTTTTGCATTAGTAGCTGTTGAGGTAAAGTTTGCTAATGATGATGATGATGATGACTTTTTTGTTCCTGCTGCTGCTGCTGCTATTGCTGTTGACACTACTTCTCCATTCTTGTATGTCAATGGATCTGTAATTTTGATTTTCTTTTTGTAGTCCAGATAAGCTTCGGGGGACTTTGACTCGTGAATTTTCTTTCTGCTCTTTGATACCAGTTGATAAGTCTTGATCACTTCGTTTGTGTCAACAGTGGAAAATTCGTATATCTTATTGTTGTTTCCCACAATAACCACTGATAAGTCTACTTGACAGAGTATGGCCAATTCATATGCCTTTTTGAATAGACCGGCTTTTCTTTTGACAAATGTGACTGTTCTATTCCTGTCGTCCGTCAATGGTTCTATTTCAATCTTTCTTCTGCCCATTGCTCTAAACTTTTATAAGGTTTATGTTCTTGATTTTGACACACACACACTCTCTCTCTCTCTTTCTATTTTCTTGATCTGTTTCTGTTTCTGTTTCTGTTTCAGCTAACAGTACATCAATACAATTGTGCAGGTGAGTTGCGTATACTGGGTGGTAAGGCAATAAGAAGGAAGACCAGTTGAATTCTAATAGAATTTATAGCGTATTGGTCGTGGTGTTGGTGGTGATGGTGGTGATGGTGGTGATGATGATGAGATTTAGATGCTTTAATATATAATTTATGGCTGCATGCCATGATAAAAATATAGTCGCAATGTTAAGATATTATTTACTTGGTGTATAAATACTGCCAATCTCGAGAAGAAAAAAAAAAGACTCGTATTACAAAAGCAATTCATGCAAAATAAAATAGATTGGAATATATGTGAACTAAAATGAAATGAACAGAATCAGAACATGATATAATAGGGCAGAGACAAGGACAATAGCAAGGACAATAGCAAGGACAATAGCAAGGACAATAACAAGGACGGAGCAAACAGGATAAACTCACATTTAACTCAAGCAGTGGGTAAATTCAAACTAAACCCATGTTTTTTTTTACTGTGCTATATGAAATCTCTCCCTCTCTTCTTTTTCGCGACACCCCACCCCCCCTGCCGCCGCCGCTGCTTCGCTTGTTTTCTTTCTTTCTTTTTTTTTTTCCTTTTGTTTTAGTATCTCTCAAAACTAGCTACTACAAAAATAGGCATTATTGACTCATCAATACCGTGGCTATCATCATATTGGAAAATGATATCATCTTCGATTTAATGAGGGATTTTTTATACGCCAATGCAATCCGAATGTGTGTGTAGAAGAGACGTGAAGGTGTTGAAAACGAGGCATTTTCGAGTTTTACAGCCTCGATCCGAACTGTTTTTTTTTTGGGGCACTAAAAAATCGAAATAAAAAAATATCTCAAAACTGCAGAACTGCAAAACTGCAAAATCTCAGAATCTCAAATACTCAGAATCTCACTCAAAATCTATAGTACTTCAATTGTTGTTTCCTGGCAACTTGAGTATGTGGAAACTTTCAAGAACAATACTTTCTCCTATTATTCACGATTGTGTCTTTATTATTCATTTTTTTTTGTTTTGCTTCTAATATGCACAAGACTCCATTTTCTTTTCTCTATTTTGGTAACCAGAGTAAGATTTCGACACTATATCTTGTTCCGCCATCTCCAGATACATGCACATACATAAATCATACATCTATTTAGCTGATTAGCGTTAAGCATAGTAGCTGATTGTAGGGCTATGAGAAATCGTCAGTATACTTTACCCCCTCCCCTTCTTTTTCTCTCTCTCTATCTCCCCCCCCCCCCCACCCAAACTCCTCCGCCTCCTTTTTTTTCCCACACATAGACACTTCTCCGATCTGCAAGGTAAGGCACCTGTTCAGATTTGACAGTTGTATTTGATACTTTAAGAATGGGCTATATCTAAGCCTTGCAAAGATATAGAGAGTGCTCAGCCTTCAGTATCTACGTAAAACCTCGCTAGTATAGCAAATGGAATACAATTAGGCGCGAGAGAAAGCTAACTTATTCGACATCATGCAGTGAAGGTAGTATAACTACCAGCAGAATTACTATTGCCTTTATCATAAACCTGTTATTCATAAAGTAGCTGAGAACTTTTTGAAATGGGCATCTTGTTCATTTATAAGTTTGTAATGGTATGTGTGTGTGTCTAAATATTATACTCTTTTCCCATCTTCCTTTCTACAAGTTAATCAAACGATGCGCTTCATCAGTGTTAATAAAACCATCAACAACTTATTTTTCTCTCCCCTCTTCTAGTAAATGCTATTTTGAAGATTAAAGAAGGGGAAAAAAAATATAAGAAAAAGAAGGCTGAAGCTGAAAAAAAGAGTAAGAAACAAAGTATATGGCGAGAGAAGTGATGGTTATTGAAAACTGGAAGTGGCTTTCACATTTTGGTAAAATCTATTTTTAGCAGTCGTTTCCCCCCCCCCCCCCATCTTCTGCCACACAAGAATACTTTTGAGAAGAACAACAACAACAACAACAACAACAGGAAGGGAGAAAAAAAAAAAATAATTAAAAAAAAAAAACGAAAAACCGTTGCTGTCAAACGAGACAAAAAAAATAAAAATAAAAAAAAATAAAAATGAAAAAAAGATGTAGAAAATGACCTAAAACTCTGGTGGGACAAGTGATGAACAAAATTGCATGCGAAGGAAGAACGTAAGAGGGAACAAAGAGTATCTCAAGAACAAGCTATGACTGACATCGTATAATTACGCAACATAAAACCTTGCAACCAGCAACAGCAGCAACAACAGCTTCAACAACACCAAATTGAGTGAAGTATCATTTAATAAAGTTTGGTCTTTTATTTTTTCTTCTCTATTTTTTTTTCTGATTTTGATTTTCTTTCTGCTTGTACTTGGATCTTGCATCTATACAATGAAACCTGGTTTTGATATTGCTCAAGCTCCTTATATTGGATAAGTTTACTCGCCAGTTGAATATGACTCCTCTAGTTAATATAGTGATAGTTATAGTCACGTGACTCGTACATGCCGTTCTTCTCCCTTTTCTTACATGTCTTGAAGAAACAACGCGTCTCTCTTTTAACCCACAAAAAGAGATTGTGGCTTTCAAAACAACAAACACAAATACAAATAGATAAATTAGGAATCAGAAGTAAATTGGCTCAGAAATCTGTCAAAGTCAAAAGAAATACTTTTGAATTTTTTTAATCGAACAAACCAAAAAAAAAAAAAAAAAAACTAGACTACGTTGTAGATAGGTTGAACGACACGACATTTGAAGTATTACCTCTCCATAGTATACACAAATAATGATTAGAGAAGTCCCCCCCAAAGAAAAGCTAACTTTCTAATGCAATAAACCAAGAGCCAACAATAACAGTATAACAAGCTTATAACAATATATCCCAACATCATGGTTGGGTGTGAGAACGAAAAAATAAAAATAACAAACATCTCATTTGCCTCAAAAGGAAAAAAAACAAGGACTAAAATAGGGGAAATTCAAAGGAAAAAAACACACAGACATGAACTGAATGTTAAATTGGCTCAAGGGAAGGAAATATACAATATGTATATATGTATATATATATTTACATGTACTAAACCTGCACATGCTGTTGTTCACTATATTGGTTTTCGGGTTTCCAAAGTGAGACTTTGCTTTCTCTCTTTTCTCTCTCTTTTCTCTCTCTTTTTTTGTTCTATTTGCTATAACTTGACTAGAGGTTTCGGAAATGTGATTTGTCTTACACGCAGGATCATGACTTTCCTTGACCCGGAAATATACGTCAGCGCACTGGAATTTGTAGTTCCAAAATTCAATGACAGAAGAAGCAGAAAAAGAGGGGGGAGGGGAATGGAGCATACATACAAATTTATAAGTATGTACACACACAATAATCTATATACCATAATGTGATGTTTCAAATTTGAAATTGATGGATTGGTTTCTTCTTTTATTTTGCAACTCATAACCATTTAAAGCATTAATAATCTTTTTTTTTCAAGTAAAAAAAAAACATACTTTTTTTTTAATCTATCTTTCAGATTTGTCTATAAAAGTTTATTTCAGCTCTTTTCCCTTTTCCTTCTTCTTTTTCTTTTTCTTCTTTTTCCATTTTTCATTTTCTCCACTACACCAGCCTGAACCAAACACATCTAAACTTAACTTAACTACTGTTTATAAATTAAAGTTTGCAATGGTTTGTAGGTGTACGATTTGCGCCGAATGGCTACACTCGATTCAGCAAGCAGAACAACACGTTTCCATCGAACATGGTATAGAAGAAGGTTCGCAAAAGAAATTCTACTACGTTATCAATTCTGGTGAACTATTACCAGACGATAGTCGCCTACACAAAGGACAGTTGCCTATATACCTTGTTGAACAATACTTGTTGCTTCATCAGTTGACCCAAAAACTAGAAACTCAAACAGAAAAGACCAAAACCCAGAGCTAACTCAACAAACACTACTTAAAATTAATAAAACAAGAAAACAACAAAAACAACAACAATGACAAAAACGACAACAACACAGAGGACGAAAAACAAATCAATACGTACTCGAACAAATATATATGAACAAAAAAGACAAGGCAAAACGGAATGAATAAAAGAAGACAAAAAACCTTGCAAGGTCCTATCTTGCAAAGTAATATAATGGTGGTGATTGTCACATATTCTGATAATCTACTTTGTTTTTTTTTTCCTCCATTCATCCCTTTACTAATCAACTGGCAGAAAAAGCTAGACACTGAGTGATGGAGACGGAAATGTGAACATATTACATAAATACAAGTACAGAAACAGAAACCAAAGAAATAAAAAGAAAATCTTCACTTTCCTTTTGGGGATTGCTCGTCCTTTTTTTTTTTTTTTTTTTTTTTATTTTTTTACTTAAAGTGCACTTTGAGAAAAAGAGAGTGTGTGTGTTGGTTTTGTGTAAACATCAATATAAAATGGACGATGTACACGATAACAAATTATCGATAAAGGTCAAGAAGGAGCGATAAAAATTGACAACAATAGATAACCCGCTAGAACACCATATACCGTAATTCTTTTCTATAATAATTCACTCAATGTGTTTTAAGATATTGCGCAAAGAAAGAGAAAATAATAGATACAACTATAACATCATCACTTAAGGACTAACCAACAAATCACTATTTAGCACCCCTTTGTCCTTTTCTTTTCTTTGCTTATTTTTAGATAAAAATATATAGAAGAATGCATTCACCACTAAAAGCAAGGCGGCGACGTTTCATACTCATTATATCACTCGCTATAACATTAGGTTTCTTGTTTCTCCTAAATCTACTACAGTTATCCCGATCGCATGATGCTTCTTCTTCGATTCAAAAATTGTCAGAAAGATTAAAAGAACTTGGGCTAGATAGTACTCCATGGTCGATGCCAGATAGTATTGAGAATAACCAAGAAGAAGAAGAAGAAGAAGAAGATCAAGGAAAAGATGGATTAATTGGAAACAGGGTCAAGCAAGATTACTCAAAGGGACCAAAAAATCAACATCAGCAGAAATTGACTCAAAAAGAATTGGAGGTTTTGAATCTGAATTTGAATCTGAATCTGAATTTGGATTTGGAAGCGAAAAAGAATCCACACAAATACCTTGGAGGTACTAGGAAAATGGATACGGAAGAAAAATTAAAGTATCAAAGTGGTAAACAACTGACATTACTAGGAGTTCCGCAGAAGGACCAAGATTTTGAACCAGTAACCATACCAAAACCAGTTTATAAAACCGACGTCTCGACAAACTTTAACCTAAACCCGATTAAGCCACTTCGCTTTAGAATATACTCACACAATATCAAAAACGGGGGTAATCGGCCATTGACCCCTGGAGAGTCGCTGTGGAATGATAGAGTACATGACTTGGCTATGTCTATGAAATTTCACATTACTGCAAATACAATCATTACGCTACAAGAACTGTACAAGTACCAGGTCTTGGACATTATGAATTACTTGAACTTGGACGGAGATGCTGGTGTAGCTGGTGGTAGCAATAGTGATGGTGATGTGCCAACTTGGGACTTTTATGGTGTAGGCAGAATCGATGGCGCCGAGTATGGCGAGTTTGCACCCATTATATACAATACAAAGGAATGGGAGTTGGTTTATAGTGACACTATATGGCTCAATGAGATCGATACTCGAATTTCATACGAAGGGTGGGACGCCTTGTATCCTCGCATATGCAGCTATATAACATTACGCCATAGAGAGCTGCAAAATGTCATTAATGTGTTCAACACTCATTTTGACCATATCGGGAAATTGGCTAGAAAAGGCTCGGCCAAGTTGATTATGGATACCGTGCAGGACCTTCAAAAACAACAATGCAAAAATATACAAGGAAATCACTGGCCCGCATTTATAATGGGGGATCTCAATGCCGAACCTAAAGAAGAAAGTATAAAGATTCTCAAAGATGGATTTGTTGATTCTGTTACATTGGCCACATCAAACAACAAATACGGTCACACAAAGTCCACGGTGACCGGATTTGAAGGTGAAGTTCTCCTCAATGGAGGACAAAATATCGACTACATATTTGCACCAAAGTACGCGCAGCTGATTGGTGACGTTAAGGATAAAGTAGAGAATAAGGCTAAGAGCAACAAGGAGAAGAAGGATAAATGTGACGAGCTTAAGAAATCCAACGCATTTGCTGAACGTGCAGACTTGACGCTCTTGCTGTATGGTATGCTACATTCACGATTTAATGGTCGATATATGAGTGATCATCGACCTCTTGTAGCCGATTATTACATCTCCAATAAGTGTCTCTAAAATTGATCAATACTTTTGCACAAATTCAAATCAAATAAAAAACAAAAAAGAAACATAGAGTCCATAGTAAATAACTTTGCTGTGTTTTTATAAAAATGCAGCTGTATTCTACTGACTGATAAATAAAATGTAATAGAGCTGATAATACTTTATATATATATATATACATTTCTGTGGTAAAAATAAAAGAAACACCATGGGGTCATGCTTGATAATCAAAGGGCGGCAGTGTGACAGAGAAAAGTGTCACATTTTATTACGGTAGCGCCGGATTTTGTTTCCATGATTTCTTCGGTAGTTTTTTTTTTTTTATTATTTTATTTTTTGGACGAAAGGACAAATATGGGGAAATTCAAGTTTGGAATTTCAGATCAAAAGATTATACAACCGAAGAAAAAAAAAAAAGAAAAACTAAGAATGTCAACTTTCAACCAATACAATAGTTTTATCTTTGTATATGAGGAGAATTGGAACTGGACATTCCGATTATTTGTAACCTCTATTTAGGTAGACCATATATTTAATTTTCTTTCTTTTGTCTTGTCTTGTATTATGTTGTGTTGTTTTGTACTAGTCTGTTTCACCTAGCACAACAAATAATCTAGCTTGACTGCTTTTCTTTGCTTTTAAATTAGTCTCCTCTTGATTTCGCCAACCGCGCCTCATTTGTGTCACATCAAATACCACAAGTACTACAAATTGCAAGAAATATCTCGAGTACAGCAACGCTTATTCTAGTTTATGTTAAATATATGGGTCAAAATACAGAATTTTAAAGACTAAAGAGGAGGAAGCAAAAGAAAAAAAATCAGGAAAGAAAGAAAAAGAAACCATTACTAGACCACGGAGAATTATAGAGGTTAAAGTGAAGAATGGGAGTCTCCACAGAATCTGAATATCACCATCTGCGACCGGTAGGTCGAGTTCCCCCGCTTCCTGATGCGCCAGAACACAGACAACAAATTGCAAATTGGAGTCCATATACACACCCAAGGTCATCACGATCATCATCGTCATTGTCATCACAATCAGCATCTACCCCAGGAAAAGCCACACATAGGACAGACCATGGGTTACTTAGAAAGAGTCCCGATGTAGGTGACTTGAATGCTCAGTTAGTTACAGCAACAGGTCATGCCTCACACGGTCAACATAGCCTGCATCTGAATCATACTATAGCTACTCCTTCACTACACTCAAACTCCAAATTGAATCCAAATTATCATCGCAATGCATTATCCACTTCCCCCGTACGACAGAGCGTTGGTGATGGCCATTTACAAAATGGTCAACTACGTCAAAGAGCTTATTCCAGCTCGCCACCTAGAACCAATCCTTCACACGTCTCCTCACAAGGCTCCTCACAAGGCACCTCACATGCATCTACGTCTATGCAACAAACCACTTCGGTCAACTCCCAGCTCAGTAGTGATGATGTGAAAATATACTACACAAGACTCATCAACTATGAATTTAGAAACTTGCAGCTTGATACAGATTTGCAGACCAAATCGTTATTCGACTTGATTGATTACTGTGAATTACTATACGAAAGATCAGATACACAATTACGAAACTCAACGCACACGGAACAACTATCGGGAATAAAGACATATATCAAAGGTTACCTAATATTCAATTATTTTATAAATAGTTTTATCATGCTTCATTACCAAGGATTCGACGAGTTTATCAAAAATAGCGAGCAAGATTTCATAATTTATTTGAATATTTATGCATTTTACAACACAGATATATATTTCCAAAACGGACAATACTCAGTTGATGCTATTGATTTGAGGAGATACATTAAGCTCTACCTCGTTGACAAAAATTTGCTAAGCTTCAACATAGAAGAGTTGTATGAGTGGTTAAATGAATATATACGATATCTCCAGGAGATGGAGCAACGATCGCAAATGGAACAAGATGGAGATCTGGGGCTGGAATACTCAGAGGAGGAGCAAGCGAGCATACAAGATCAAGAAAGCATGGACGGCTACGACGAGTTATCTTTTGACAATTCAGCATACCCACCATCTAGTATAACGGATCATCCCAATCATCACACTCATAATCATAATAATCATCATCATCAGCAACAGCAGCAGCAACAACACCGCCACCAACAAAATAGTCATTCACGAGGGTCATCAATTGCATCTTTAGATGGTTTTAAGTTGAGATATCCATCGGTAAAATTGAACCAGGTACCGGCAACAGAACACCAGAGTGCTATTGAGTCAAAGGCTGCAAAAAAACTACCACCACCACCGCCACCTCTTCCACTGCTGCAACCTCCTATTCCTATTCATTCTATGCCGCCAATTTCTTTGGTACCACCTATTCCAAACCCTTTACCTGAACTACCATCACTGAGAAATGTCTCTGCACTGCCACAGAATACACATATTACGCCGTACCCGAAGCAACCTATCCTAAATTTGGATGTTGACAATTACACCTTGCCAACGAACGATATACCAAAAAAGAATGATAAATCACATAAAAACATACCACACCTTACAAATCAAAAAGCTGCTAGTGTTGCTGTACCAAACGCGAGTAATCATTACATTAAAGAAAAGAAGCACACGACACAGCCAGACGGGTATCATCGTGCTAAACACAGTCAATCGGTTCCACTTGACAACAATTATGTAAATGGCTATTCTCTGCAAGTATACGGTGCGATCCCTCCACAAGGACATCAACCTACTTATCAAGGTCCATCGTATGTAAATTATGGACAAGCCCCATATTATCCTCAGCAGGTCCCTCAACAGTATGGCATGGTGCACCACTCAACACAACAACTTAATTATCCACCTCCTCAACTGTACCCCGCATCTCAACCGTTTGCGTATTCACCTCACAACAACTTGATTCCAACACATGTTTTACTACAACAAGAGCAAATCAAGTCCCAAAAAGTCAGTATATTACGAGACTATTCAATCTGTGGCTTGAAAAACTTTGGCTCGTCATGTTATATAAACTCGACTATCCAGCTTCTATTTGGAATATACCCATTCAAAATTATATTCAATCGTGGGTTTCAACGTTTTGTCAAAGATCCGAAATACATTGATATAATGAAGAAGATCAATTCACACAGTAAGGATTCTGCATTGTTGAGTGAGGCCGTAGCTGGACTTTTGCGCACTTTCCAACAAAATGGTGGTGCCTCCGTGGCACCAACAAAGTTTATTCGTGTCACCTCGTTGCTTAAACCAGGCTTGAATATTCCCCACGAGCAACAAGATGCACAAGAGTTCCTCTTGTTTGTGTTAGAGAGGTTACACGATGAGCTTAGTGATAAAGCAGTCGAAGATTTTGACCCCGATAAGTTGTTTGCCAAATGGGGGATCACTGTAAATCCAGAAAATAAGTCATCGTATACGAAATGGTACAAGTCATTACATGCCCATGAAGGTTCAAGCCCTATCCTGGATCTTTTCCAAGGACATTTGCAGAATAAGCTCAAGTGTAACAAATGCTCATACGAGTCCATCACATATTCACCATTTTCTATCCTTTCGTTACCTATACCAAACACCAGGCATAACAATGAAGTAGTCGACTTGAGTTCTTGTTTAAAGTATTATATTCAGGATGAAACACTATCGGGTGACAATGCATGGCGATGTCCCAAGTGTCATGGTGAAGTACCCACGGTTGAAAACCATCCAGTGTTTGTGAAAAAGAAAGGGCTTTTTAAGCTTGGAAAATCAAAACAAAAACAACAACCGGCAGGTGAAAATGCAGCTGCAACTACAACGGTGTCTACAAAATCCCTAAATTTCGTCAAACTACCAACCATTTTGTTTATTCATTTATCCAGGTTTTCAATGTATAACCTAACAGACAAATTGGACACGCCAATTCGTTACCCATTGCAACTTCGTTTCAACAATCATGGACATGAAATAGTATACAAGATTTCTGGAGTGATTAACCATTTCGGAAACTTAAAGAGTGGCCATTATACTGCACTAATTAATAAATCCACGGTCAATGAAACCAATTACGATTTAGAGAATCTCGTGCATCCATATTGGTGTTATTTCGATGATGAAAATGTTAAACTGAATGTCAGCAATGGTAATATACGTGGAGGACCAGGGTATGATGATGTGGTTTCAAAGGATGTTTATGTTTTATGTTACGAAAGGGTTAAGACAGTTTAGAATTGAATATTGGATACATTTATATGTTTATATACACATATATAAATACTTGTGATGAAAAGTAAATTTATAGACCCCTTTATTATTATTATTATTATTATTATTTTTATTTTATTTCGCTTTTCCTTTTCCTTTTCCTTATTCTTACTTCAGTTTTTATTTTAGATTCTAAACTTGTCTAGGTTGAAGCTGTAGAAGTATTTACAGACAATTCTTTTATTCACTCAGGTGTTTATCAAGATGTCAACGGAGACAAAAAGCGTATTCGGGAAGTGAAATGAGGGGAAGAATGGCGATAACAAGGGAACTTTCTACCTTCCCCCGCTCCCACTCTCCTCTACCTATATAAAATACATATTATCCTCAGGTATATTACTATGTTTCCTTTTTTATTATTTCTGCTTTAAAGTCCGCCTTCTTCTGCAATGCAATCTCTACACTCAACCTGCGTTTCTTCCCGTCCTCCATCATTCAACAAATTTCCTTTTCCAGATGATAAATGATCACCCAATTGAACACTCGATAGTACTTTCTCACCATTTTCAGCTTTCGCCTTTAATTTCAGTAGTTTTTCCTTTATTAAACTCTTTAAAAACTTTGCATCGGGGAATCCGTCGTATTCATCTGGGTCTTCTACATTGTCGCCACGATTCTCAACTTTCTTAAATTTTCTTCGATATACTACCTCGACATACTCACCAACTTGTAAGTATATAGCGAACGTACCTGGTTTTTCTATTTCCGGTTGTAATGATATTTCGGCAATATCCTGTGGGTTTGTAAATGTTTGCAATACCTCTTGTGTATACCATATTGCCCTATTTGTCCATTTACATTTGGTGCAATATTGGATGATCAAACGTGGTGTTTTAACAATTTCTTTAAAAGGACTTGTAGATTCCATAGTTTGATTCGATCTTAAAATTGAAGTTTGGAGAAAAAAAAAAAGAATTATAGTGCTCAGGTTGGAAACGACTTGCCGACTTAATGAATAAAGTATAATTTAGAAGATTGTGTGGGGGAAAGGAGAAGGAGAAGGGAGGAGTTTGGTTTTACTCAATAGAGCAAAAATAAAGGTAAAGAAACCAACAATAAGTACAATAAAAGCACAAACTCATTAGCCACCAAAAAAAATAACGACAACTGCAGGACTCGAACCTACGCGGGCAGAGCCCAAAAGATAACTTTGAATTTCAACACAATGGTCAATTCAAGTCTTTCTCCTTAACCACTCGGACAAGTTGCCTTTTATATTTTATTTTGAGAGTGGCAGATTATTGTATACTAACAAAAATGGTTTAAACAGTATTTGGCTCGATGAGTTGTGTCAGACTTAAGTAGTGTTCTGTATGCTTAAAGTCTGCCAAGTAATAGTGATATTACTGGGTTTTATGTGTAAACTAGAGATATAATATTAAAAGGTTATTAATTTAAAGCTTACTATACTAATCTTGTTGTTAAGAAGATACAAAAGGTTGTTTGTAGAGGAAATATTAAGGCATATTCATACTGTTTTGACAAGCTCAAGTTTCCAGCTAATTGAGTGGGTAATCCACGGATCTTTTGAGTGGAGTAACTTAGTGGTAATCAGTTTTAAGTGAGATTCATTAGACGTATCTCTTCATATTGGATTACCTTTTATGATAAGTAAACATCTAAAGAGATTGGCTATACTAAGTGATAATTAATATAGATAGAGGTTTAGGCGATATTCACAATTCACAGAACAACATATATAATAGTAATAATAGTAATAATAACAATTATAACAATTATAATAATTATAACAATTATAATAATAATAATAATATTTTATCTTTCTTCTACACTATACAATTTTGCAACTCCAATTTCAATAACTGCTTAAGACTAACCAAACTCTTTACCAAATTTCTGTTTTCGTGGTCCCAGTTATAATCTTTCTTAAGAAAGCTGGCAAGTAATAAAATAATAAATAAGGGTAATAGCGCCAAACAATAATATCAACAGTAATAATGAAAATAAAAATGACAACTACTATTATTATTATTGTTTGCAAATTTTGGCTTTTTGGCATCTTTTGTAAAACTATACCTCGCTTTTTGAAACAATCAGTTTGTATAGAAATTGGTTTCAGGAGCCATATAGAAATGAACCTCTTCATCTATAAATTGCTTGCTTTAGGTTCTTTAGCAATAACAAAAAGTAAAATCGTCAAGCTGTGACATCTTCAACTAAGATTTGATCAAATCTACTCGACGCATATCTAAACCATTTAAACTAACTGTGTTTTTGTTTTAAATCATTCAATCGAAAAGATAAGAATCTTTGTAAGTATTGTGAATGTTCATTTCAATGCATTCTACCATTTTTGCCGAGCTTATTGACTTTGCAATGGCTTTGTTTGAACTGATTTTTTTTTTTTGGTATTCTTGTATGTAAAATCCTTCAATTTCAACAATTGGTAAAGATATTCCTTTTTTTTTTTTTGGTTTTAGAACCAACAATTGCCCTTTATCAAAAGTGGTGTTACCGTACGTGTTTTATTTTCATTTTTCATTTTATTTTTTCTGAATGTTTTCAACACTTGCAACAGCCAAAAACCAAATTTCCAACAAATGTAGCTGTTGTAGTTAAGCAGCCTGCTCCACTCTTGGGGTAACAATCCACAACGCCAAAACACGTGAAAAGTTCTATACAGAATTCCGTACACTCGTTACCCTCTCTGTCGTAGCCGCTGTATAGCGACAAGTCTGATTCATCTGTGTCTTCACTTGTTCTTGAGGCGGACGAAGATGATGAATGTGAATGTGATTGTGAATGTGAATGTGAAGAGTCAGATGCATTTGATCTTCTTGGCTCTGGCTTTTGTTGCATTTGCTGGTGTTGTTCTTGTTTTATAGGTATCATTTGTTCTCCCCTTTTGGGCTCGTTTGTGATTGTTTCATCACTTAGTGAGTGTCTTGGTTGTTGAGTATTTTCTTTCTCCGTAGTTGATGGCTGAGTGTTGTAGCTCTGGGCATTATTCACTTTGTTCATGGGAATAGCTTGTGGTGGCGACGACGAGGATGATGATGATGATGACATTGTAATGTTAAAATTGTTTTTCCCTTTTTCTTTTTCTTAATTTTATTTTTTTACAGTCTTTTCTTTACATTCAAGACTTAAACCTAATACTGGTAAATATAATGCCAAAAGGATGAATCTATAGATAGCCAACCTCTAAGTACGTATCTTAAGTAAGTTGCAGGATCTGACAGGATCTGGCGTATGTTGCAAAATAATATTTGTTAGTTAACGGGAGGAGAAAAAATATTGCAGCAAAATCAGGGCTTGTTTTTTTGTTGTTTTTTTTTTAGGTTGTTTTTTTCTTTCGATTTCGTGAGCAATAAAATTAATAACAACAGAAAAAAGAAAACGTCATCATCATCAACAACATCAGTAACAACAAAAAACAACTAAGAATGTTTTTTTTATTTTGAAAGGGGGAGGGAGAGAGTAGGACGGGGTAGAGGCTGTAGATTTGACCGCGACAAAAAATTCTTTGTCGCAATTTTTGGTAGACACACACCCAACACACATAGATAGAGACATATACAGACGTAGACACACAACACACTCATGGAATTTCAAAGTTTAAAAGAACATATTAACATTTGGCAAGTACAAAAATAGATTCTCCAACAGTTATTCCATAATCATACTTTGCAAGTATTTTGCAAGTATTTTGCAAATTGTGTTTGGTATGCTCTTTTTTTTGTTTTTTTTTGTTTTTATCTTTTTATCTCTTCATAAAGTATACGATATAGATTGAGAGTCGGCATTGGCTACTTCTGAAGAGAAAAAAAAGGCGGTAATATGTCGCAGTTAGACATCTTAGTAGATTGGGTACACACATGGTTTACTAAAAAGCCTTGGTCATTTAAAAAGAAAAACCCCATAATTTGGTTCTAGTCCCGTGAACTTGATATTGGACAAATCATCCATTAAACAAAACAAACCTAAAAACAAAGAATGTAGAGTCGGAAGAAGAGGATAGGCGTTCGGAATTGCTTTTAGTCCACACGGCTTTAACTCATACAAATACAGTTAAACATTCACACTCGCGCACAGACTCATACACGCACACTCACATCCACACAAACTCTTGTTTTTTCTCTTTCTCTCACACACTCTCTCTCTCACTCTCTTTGATTTCTCCGTTTCTTTTTTTGTCCGTATTCAATTTATTTCCGCATTTACATCCCGATTGGGAAATGTGTTTCCATTCATAAATGAATCTGGGACTCAACAAGAAATGATGGTTTACTTGTTTACATAACAAAGAATAGTTCTGTTTACATACGTTTTGCTTTTTGCTTATTAAAAGAGGCTTATGAGTTAAGTTAGAGGAGGAGAAGGAAGTAAAGGACGAGGTGACGATAGTGGCAAAATAGTTATAGTAAACTTTTATTCTTTTTTTTGCAACTGCCGTATGAAGCTATTTGTCTTTTTTCTTTTCCCACCCCCCCTCCACAATTTCAACTAAGATTTAACAAAAGAATATACCTTTGATGGCATTTGTAGGAAAGATTTAACTGCAAATTTTTTTCTTCTTCTGTTTCATCTGCTTTTGAACAATTGCTATAAAATGATTCCATTTGCTCCTGTTCCTACTTTTTTTTTCTTTTTTTAGTTTTTTTTTCAATACGATTAACTAACTATTCAAATTTATTCACACCTTCAAAACCAATAAATTTAACTAACCAATGCAATTGATGACAATTATATCCAGTGCGGCAACTTGTCTTACTGTTATAGCCCAGGCTGATGCTACATATGCATATCAGAAACGTGTTGATGAAGCCCCAAAGACAGTTGGACCTCCAGGACTTACATCTGGATTTGACCCGGTTTCTGCAGTGCATCCATTGACAAGATCCGGAGCAGAACTGCTAACAATGCCAAGTGCTGAAACTTTTACAAGCGACGCCCACAAAAGCACCAGCAGTATATCTCATAAACAACTGTCGCATTCTGCCAAGGCTGGCTCAGCTGCTGTGGTGCAACATCAGGAACCGTTTACGGCAATGGCTTTCTCGATATTTATAATCTATAGTTTATTTTAAATAACAACTATGGTAATATATATATATATTATTCTGTCTGATTAAAAACCTCGTACCTAGTTTAAGTATTTGCCTGCACTCAAAAAAATCAAAGTGGTAAACTAGATCATACTCCAAGCAAGAATATCACCTCTAATACCCTTACTTTACAATGTACTTTAAACGCCTGACCACCACCACCACCCTCCCATTCTCCTCAACTGTTTTACTCTCAACTGTATATCTATTTCAAATATGTAAAAACTTCATGTTTTAAATTAAGCTTCAATAATGACTTACTACAAACAATAAAAAAGAAATAGCAAAATAAAGAAGGGAAAATGGGGAAGAACAATAATTTGATCATCGATATTGCATAGGCACAGTATATCAATGACAAATTGTCACATGTATTAGTCTTTACTCTTTATGTTTGTTTTTTTGATTCTTTTTTTATATTCTATTTTATTTTTTTCTTCTTCTTCTCCAGAAGTGGCTGGAATCAGACGGAGAACCACATGCCATGCACACGGCGTTACAGTGGGTGAACCGGTATGTGAGGCTAGGTCGGATTTTGCTGTTGTTGTTGGCGGTGTAACAAACTTATGGATGTTATAGTGGTAATCTTGCTATAACATCACATCAAATCTCAGTACAATGCAAAAGAGGCAAAAAAAATTAGTAAAGAATGCCAGAAGAAGAAGAACAAGAAGAGAGAAAGAAAAAGTGTTGAAAATAAATTCCGTTAGTAAATCTGTTTTGCCAAACATGGCAGTATTTCCGATCAACACTTTCAAAATAAGCTGAGGTCACACAATTCAGGAAATTGAAAAAACAAAAAACAAAAAACAAAGAATAGCAGTTTCGCCTTTAATTCAATATAGTTGGATACACTTCATTGAAAAGTCCGACTTTATGAACAGGGCTAGACCTGAGCAAGAATTAAAAGAAAATGGAGGACAATTTTTTTGTTTTTTATTCTTTAAATTCCTTTTTCATTTGGAGAAAAAAAAGAAAACAAAAATATACTGAAATTTAGTCACACCCTTTGTTAGAATTAAGAATTTTTTTTTTTGTATAAAACCTCATCCATTTCTCTTTGTTGACACTCTCTTATTGCATCTTCACTATAATTGGTCCCACAACTGTTCAGTATTTAGAAAACATTTGAGTAATTGGAAATTTGAGAAGAAACATATTAAGAATAGAAGCCTACAAAAAAAAAAGAAAAAAGGAAAACAATGTCGCCCCAGAAGTTTTGTTGTGAACCTTACAATTTCACAACAAAGCTTCTGGGCCGCAAAACAAACAAAAGGCAAAAAGGTGAAAACAAAAAAAGTGAAAATTAAAGGTTTTATTTTAACAAATAAGGCTTGGACTGAATTACATTCGAGAATTGCGTATAAAAGTTTCTATTGTTTCCATTGTTTCTATCGATACAAATACTCCAATATAGACCAAAATTTAGAGTGCAATTCACCTCATGAAACAAAAAACAAATCAATACACTTGCTTTATGTCAATAATGGTATGTAAATATTTCATTATTTTTGTCAATTTTTCAATTTTTCAATTTTTTTCAATTTCCTTTTTGCCATATTCAGCTTTGTGTAATAAAAGTTTACACAACGTTTTTCCGTTAACATTTATCACAGATTTTAACACCTGCTGCATCTCACAAAAACTTTCTTCTCTTCTTTTTCTTTTGTTTCTTGTTCTTACTTGTTCTGGAGGTAACAAAAAAAAAAAGAGAGTAGCAGTTACGACTACTGCTTGTCAAGTAGGCGTTGAACCCTAATGATACAAGCAAAAACAATAATGAAAAAAAAAATGTTCTTTGCAATTGGAGATGGCTTGTTCCTTTCATCAAAACAATTTTTATATGTATACAATGTGTTTAAAACAGGATGGCTCATTACACTGGTGGTTGCAAAAAAATAAAAAAAAAAAATAAAAAAATTTGAGAAAAAATAAGAATAAAATTAGAACCTTGAAAAAAAAAAAAAATTAAAAATTCCGCTTCCCGGACACAATTTAAAATTCCGGTAGCATTAACAGATATGTCCGTGTAATTCCGTAATTAAATATCTACAGCGTCAAATTTGTTTGAATTGATGCACCACTTTTGACTAGCACTACAGATTGTATTTCTGCTATACCACAGTCAGCTGGAAATATAGTAAAGACTTGGTGGAAGAAGAGGGGAGGGGAATTAAATAAAAACGTAAAACGAAAAACGAAAAATTCGAAAAGACATTCATCATTAAATAACTTCTACAAGTAGTTACTAAGGTTACGAATACCAGAGTGGAACTTAAAATAGAAAAAAGATTATACTTTACCGCAATCAACAATGCAATCATCGTCAAACACAACTTTTTTTCTGATATTATCAAATGAGTTCTTTGTTATAGTAGTCTTTACTTGTCCTCGTTGTGCGTTTCGCTAAAATACAAGACATAGGGCTGGATAAGAACCAGCAACTTTGCAGGCAAAAATTGTAAGTGAAAACCGTGTCTACTACCTCTACCAAGATATATATAAGGTGCTTGAATGAAAGTAAAAAATCACTTACTCAAATCTATTACAAAAGCTATAAATTCTTAGAGTAGCAAACAGGGCAACCAAATTAATCACTGAATAAATAAATTGAATAAACAAATTGATTAAATAAATTGAATAAATAAAATAATCTATACTACTTGCAAAGCAAGCAAAAAAAAAAGACAAACTTTTCCAAGTATTCTAATCTAAAGTGACTCGAAATTTAATCTAATTCACTTTCCGGTCTAATTCCTCTTGCGCTGCGTGAACATCAATGCCACTACCACTACAAAACAAACACCACACAAGACTAAACTTGCTTCAAATGCACCCATATAACACTTGTTTCCAAGATAACAAATTCCAGTCTCCTTGTCTGTGTTCAAGTCGTAAATCCACCCAAAATACTTGTTCAATACAAACAAGATAAGCAATGGCCCCGTACATATTAAACCCCAGTTTGTTGAAAACGTTTTGGTGCCAAACGAGTCGGCAATTACAGCAGGATATGTGCCAAATATGAGCCCATAGCTACCTCCAATTATAGCTGACACGACAGAAGTCAAATGGAACGAAGACACGTTTTGTATTGCAATAAATTGACCAGAGGCCAATAGAATTAATGTAAACGCCACAATCCAGAGCCTTTGAATATGCCATTGTTTATAAATGTAATCACTAATGAACCCAGAAAGAAGACGGCCAACAAACGAGGCTATTGATATGATAGAGACTTGGATAGCTTGAATCGAAGCAGCCTCAGGGTCATGGGCCAATGTGCTTGCCACATTTCGCAGGGACATATCGATGCCGTGCTTTTTATTATAATAATATTGAGCAATGACAACAAATCCAACACTATAGATGTACATTTGACCAATTCCCGATGCAACAGAAACAATTAAGTAATGAGTCAAAAACACTTTATCAGTAAGACGTTCTTTGATCGTCTGATAGGGAGTTTGCAATCTTGCCTTCACTTTTGCAACGGTAACCTCTTCTGCATTACCACTATTAGTAATAGCATTAGTATTATTAGTATTTTTATTATTGTCACTATTATTGTTACCGTTAGTTGCATTTCCTCCACGAAGATCGCCTACAATGCTATTGGCTTCTGATTCCTGTAAACTCATGGATGCTCGAGGGGTTCTGTCGCCGATTCCCCAAAAACTAAATGATCCTTTCAAAGATTCTGCCTTTGATACTGATTGTGCAGGTGGTTCAATCTCGGTCAACAACGAGATTTCATCTTCTGGAAGGTAATTGGAGCCATGTCTATCTCTAGAATATTGGCTCTGCAGGGACAGTGGGTTAAAAATCTCTTGGTCTTCTATATCACCTCCACCATCTTCTTCATCGGCGTGATAGACATGGACAAAAAAAGAGCCAAAAAAATTCACCGCACCGCAAAAACATGCTAAAAACTCCAACAACTCGCCGGCGTTATCATTAAAGAATGCTGCCGAGATTATTGAGAAAACTGTGGCAGCAAAACCATAACAACTCACAGGTATGGCACCTGCAACACCCTTATTCTTTGGAAAGTTCGCCTGCGACGCTTTCAAAGTAGCGAAATAACTAGTGATCGATCCGAACCCAACAAATATCATGGCAACACAGATCACTAGTAAATGGGCATACTGGTGTTGATAAATTTTAAATAATACAAAATAGCCCAAGAAGATACAAATGGATCCTATGAAGATGCTTAGTTGAGGTCCATAATGATCAATTAATAATCCACCTGGTAAGCCCCCTATACTCGACCCCATATTTGAAGCTAAGGATATAGTTGCCGAATCTGAGGTCGTGAGTCCTATCCTCTTGATCAATTGTGGAGAATAGACTCCATATAAGTATGGTGTACCAGAAGCCAACGCAACAAAAATGGAAACAAACAAGGCCAAAAGACGCAATGGAAGGTGTGCTGAGGCAATGTGATGGTGGTGTTCCTTAACTCCAAAAAGCTTAAAGAGTCTACCTGGCATTGAGTAAGGCAGCACCCCAGCATTTCTATGTTGAGGGCTTTCTTCAGGCATGGTTGGTGTGACGGAAGTGGAAAATGGAAAGTGGAGATTTAAATAAAGAATAAAAAAAGATCTTCTCCTTCTTTTTCTTCTTCTCCTTGTTGTTGTTGTTGTTGTTGTTGTTTTTGCGGCTATTAAAGTATACCTGTTTAGTTCACTTTCTTTTTATACTTGCAGTTGTGGGAAGTCAAAAAAAAAAACAGAGAGATAATATTGTATTCCTTTCTATCAAACATAAACTGAATCTTGCTATGAGGCATTAATGGGTATCTTATTTCCGTTGAGAATTATGGGGGGGGGGGGAGATGAATCAAAACAAATTGGAGAGCCTCAAGTGTGTGTGTGTGTGTGAAAGAGAGAGAACAAAATGAAAAAAAAAAAGAAAAGAGATAAGGACTCAGATCATGTGATCATTTTTTATTGTTTAATTACAAAGGATACCAAACATAAGAATACCGCCATCTAAATGATGTTCAACTACATGAGTAACAGAAACAATTTGCTCCGATATTATTCCTGTATTTTTTTGTCTGCAATAATGTTAATGATTCTTTCTTTATTCTATGATGTTTTCACCAACAAAGTCTGCACTAATTCCGATTCTGACAAATACATTTAGTCTCTCATTGCCATTGCCGTTTGCACTTTACACTTTACACTTTACACTTTTCATTTTTTCATTTCTCGTTTTCTCGTTTTTTCAATTTCCATTCTCGCGTGCCAAAAAATCTCAACAGCTTTCCAAAAAAAATCATGTAGTTATAACCCCCCCCCCTCCTCTCCTACTAACATCTACCCTGTTCCTCTTCCTTTTCTTAATCAATACAGCTAAATCACTCTCGCATATACAATGACACGATTGGACAACTCGCAATTCTTAAAACAGTTAAATGACCTAGTGGTGAAAAACCAAGGCAAATCATCTATATACCTTACCCAAAAACGATTATCGACACCTGATTTCACAACGACAACAACAGCATCAAAGAGCTCAAACACACATGATTATAAAGTTCCTAATGACCTCCCGACCAATGTTATTGAATCCAATAGTAGAGAAGAAATACCACACAATGACGAGACATACCCTATTCTTATCCGTATAGCAATGAATAGCGCCGACAACAAAAAACTCAAAAAGGAAAAGGTAAAACTTTCCACTGTGGTTGAAATCGCACAGTTGAACCAATTTTGGACAGAATATATCCAGGTAATCAAGAACGGGTTTGTTGGATTGAAAAAGAAAGAGAAGAAGAATAAGAGCAAAAAGAACAAAGTTTCAAAATAAGTATAAACAGTGGAAAATTGAAGTGGATAACTACACTGGGTTGCTGCACTTAGTAGCTGCACTGGGTTGCTGCACTTAGTAGCTGCACTGGGTTGCTGCACTTAGTAGCTGCACTGGGTTGCTGCACTTAGTAGCTGCACTGGGTTGCTACACTGGGCAGTGTTTTCTTTTATTACTAGTCATCTTCTACTATCAATAAACCATTGGGGTATACCAAGTCTACATTTTGAATAAACTCATTTCGCATGTTGGAAAGATCCATTCGTGGCGGTAATGGCGACAGGAGTTTGAAATTGAATTTGACTTGGAAATTTTCAAACATGGTTTCTGCCTCAGCTGGTGTAATCTTACTCATTCGGGACTTTCCTTGTAGCATATTGCGCTTATATAATTCCACATAGATATATATGTCATCAATTTTCATATTTTGAGGAAAATAAAATGTTTTTCGTGTAGAATCGGGGAACTTGATTGCAATCTTGGCAGTGTTTGGTGCCTGCAGTTCGAGATTGAGATTGAGAAACTCCGATGCCTTGTACTCCAAGTACGCTTTAGTCTTGGCTTGTTGTTGTTTTTCCGCCTTCTTTTGCATATCCTTGTGGACAGATTGTAGGTAATTGTACTCTTGTTGCCTTTTCAACACCTCGGTCATGTACTTATCCTTCAATTCTTGCCTAATAAGTTTCAACTCTGGTTCATACTTGTTGATCTTGCTAATAAATTTGTTCTTGATCAAATTGGAACCAATGTGAGTTTGTGAACGTGATACTGGCGAGGAGGATGGTGGTTGAGATGGTGATGGTGATGGTGATGGTGGTACATATAATGGATTACCGCCTTGAATCTTACCAATCAACGACATCTTTGCTGGCTCCTTTTGTGGTCCTTCTGGTGTCATTTTGGTACTTCTGGTTAAACACAATAATCCCAAAAATGGAAATTTCGTCACATTCAAGCTATTGGCCAATTGGTATGCCTCTGGGTTGGTTAAGTCACCGCCCCAAATAATGACTTCGTTATTCAACTGCGAATTTGTAAAGATTTTAGTGAATTTAGGGTTGATGATAATCTCGTCAAATATGAATGATGAGTTTTCATTATTAGGATTGCTGAGGTACACGAATAAGAATTTGCCACGTTGTGTTGCCATATACAAGGCCTGTGTATAGCTTCCTTGAAAAAATGGTGGTAAATTCACCCCTTGATCTAGCAGTGGCGGTAAATTATCCTCTAAATTGCGTACAAATTTGTTGGCTTTATCTACCGGCTCTTCAACCAAGTCGTCGCGAGCTTTCAGATTGGAGGGGTTTATATATAACAAGTTTGTGATTTTAGCAAGTACAGAAAATACGATCAACATGATGAGGATAATCGGTTGAATAATAATGTAGCTGAACCACAAGTTCACTCTATTGGCCGAGTTTCTTATTGTATGTGAATTGATTGCAGTTCTTGACGGTTGGGGTAAAACCTCCTCTTCTGGAAACGCCCCAGGTAAGTTATTGTTTCTGTTATTGCTGCGGCTGTTGTTGTTGTTGCTGTTGTTGTGAATAATACCATTATTCGTTGCGGTAGTCGCTGTCGTTGAGTTGCTTCCGTCATCAACACCACCACTACTACTACTTCCACTTTCGTTGGTGCCTAATCGATGATACGACGAATTTCGAAAGTAGTCACGTATACGTGTATTTAAAGACATCGTGATATATATATCAACTGTTATGGACAAGAAGATACAGAGCTATTATTGACGTTTGTGGGTCTCGCTGATCTGTGTGGAGTAAACCCAATGATTATTACAAATAATCCTTTAAACTTTCACTGTTGCCCTTAATTTTGTGCGAGTTTTGAAGTTGTGTGAGGAACTTGAAGCCAAAGAAAAAGAAAAAGAAGACTAATAAAAAAGTGAATAAGTTGCAGAATTGGATGGAAACCACTACGAGCAATTATACGTTCAGTCATATTTTAGTGATGACAGATAAATTTGGAAAAAAAAGAAAGAAAGAACAACAAAGCCAGGTTGGTTTTGGTAGTAATTCCTTAATGTCAAGTTTGACAACCACAATGATTAATAAAATACTACTAATTAATGTAACAAGCAAAAAATCTCTATCAAATTGGACTCTTTAGTAAACTGGCAAGCCGCACGGACATAAATATTTTTCGCAATCCTTTACATAAACAATTCAAAATGTATTTACAATAGAGTAGTACTTTTCTTTAATACAACCAAGTCAAAGGATTAGAACAACTTCAAATTGAAGTGAAATTCTCAACTTAAACGCTTGTTTCCAAAATGGCATTACAATCAAAGGAACAGGAAAGAAAAGAGCAGAAAAAAAAAGAAAAAGGGGCGAAAGAAAAAGAAGAAGCAAAAATCAACTACATTCTACGATTACTAGGACGCAAGAGGAAACCGATTGAGGAGGTGATCCATCACGAACATGAAGAGCAGCAGTCACTAAACTCAGTTCAGGAAGAGCCAATTACTGCTACTGGTGACCAGGACTACGAGAATTTAACTGAAGAAATAGCAACAGCACACAATCCTTTACTTTCTGGTGTTTCTAGTCAACCAACGGAGTTTATAACTTCTAGCTATTGGCAAATGTCTACAGAAACAAATAATTTGCCTATTAAGGTCAACTATACTTCTCTCACTACGGAATCACAACGATTGACAAGCAAAGAGATTCTCAAGACGTACAATGAGACTTCAGACTTAGCTTTTTATACATTAGATCATTTGGCATACATTATTGACCATTTAAATGAACCAATGCCTGGTGCTTATAAATCTTTGGATTCGAACCATTCATGGATGACATATTGGTTATTAAACGCATACAGTTTGATCAAAAGAAGTGGAGCTAGTGAAGCAAATGAAAAAGAAGATAAGCTGGAACCAGAGACAAATAAGACGAGTAAAGCTCAACAAAATGACGATACACAATTTACAATTACACCAACTATGCTCGAATTAATCAATGACAAAATTGAGCGACTAATTTTAGCAAATGGATATGGAGGAGTAGCTGGTGGTATTAACCAATTGGGACATGCAGCATCAACATACTCGGCCATTCTAACACTTGTTCTTACCCAAAACTATACTCTTTTAAACAAACTTAGACCAGGTATTTACTCATGGTTACTATCATTAAAAAGAAAACACTTTATTGCACCAGATAAATCTGCATCTTCATTTGTGATGCATGAGCACGGAGAGTCAGATACACGATCGACGTATTGTGTATTGGTTATTGCCTCGCTTTTGGGTATATTGACTCCCGAACTATGTGCTGGTGTTGAAGACTGGATCTTACAATGCCAAACGTATCAAGGTGGTTTTGCTGGTGTTCCTGGTGTAGAAGCACATGGCGGGTTAACCTATTGTGCTCTAGGTGCATTATTTTTGTTGAATAGTAGTCCAGAAAAAATACGAGAGAAAATGGATCAAGGACAAAGTGGCGTAGGTGTTGGAAAAGGATTTGACAAGTTGGTCAAGTGGTGTGTGGATAGACAAACTGATGAAGGTGGGTTCAATGGACGACTGAATAAATTAGTGGATGCATGTTATGGATTCTGGATTGGTGCACTATTTCCCATGCTTGATATTTTGAGGACTTCCAAATCCAGCAGCAAATTATATTCATCGTTGCACAAAGAGTCAACAATATTCAACAGAGAGGCGATGTTGAATTATATGCTACGGATAGCTCAAATCACGGATGGCGATGGCGGGTTTCGCGATAAGCCTGGAAAATGGCCAGATTTCTATCACACAAACTATAGTCTTTGTGGTGTGAGTCTTTGCCAGCACCAATACTATTATGATTGTTATAAAGATGTCAATTGTGATGAGAAGAAACCTCTGAATTTCTGCAACAATGAACGGGATACACCTTTAGCATTCAAGATTAAAACAAAGCCAGTGGATGGTTCGGGGAAAAGTACATATCCCGTGCATCCCGTGTTTGGTGTACCTGTTTCATATATAAATGCAGCTTGCATGTATGTTGAGCAAGGACTAGGGTCAGTTTTGTAAACCGATATTGAGTGGAAAACGAAAGCAAAAAAGAATAAAGAAAAGAATAAAAAAAGAACAACCCCCCCCCCCCTTCGATCACCTTGATAAATTTTTATTACTATGTGAACGATGATATCAAGATGATATCAAGATGATGTATACTATATCGAAGGAAAGTATTACAGGTAAAAAAAAAAACAAAAGCAAAGCAAGTATAAAAAGAAATGAATCAAAAACTTTATCTCTGTTTATGTATATAAATATAAATATGAATATATATATATGTATATGTGTATAAGTGAACACTCTTACTTATTCACGTAATCGTCTCTTATCCTTTTGTCCTCATCTCGAACTAACAGGCAAGGAATTACTTTGAAATTGGAAATAATCGCCTCTTTCGCCTACAGCTGATGGTGCGGGTGTGGGTACTCCTCCGTTACCAAAATTGAATCCTTCAGAAACGTCTCTTGGTGTATGAGCATTTGTTGATGAGCGCTGAGTAAACTCTTCAACATTATTGTTGATAAATTCCAAAATGTTTGCCATTTGCATAGATTGTGTTGAATGGTCATTGTGGCCTTCATTTTCAACTTTGAAATCAAAAGCGTCAACAGCATCGGCATTACCCGCCATTTTAGCTTCAACTTCTGCTCTAGTCTTGACCAATTCCAAATATTTGATAAATACCTCGTAGCAAACGATAAATTGGTCCAATGTTTGCACCATTGAGATTCGCTGACGACGTTGATGTTGCACCAACTTGTAAACCAAGTCAACTTGCGTTGACATAATCTTCTCTGCATCTGCCAAGAATCCTTGGATCAATGCGTCAATGGTGATGAATACACCTGTTCGGCCGCATCCAGCAGAGCAATGGACAATTATTTTTTGAGACAAGTTTTGCAGCTTGATCAACTCATCTTTAAATTTAACCAATTCAATTATTGACTTGAAGGATTGTGGTACACCAAAGTCAGGCCAGCTGAGGTAATGGAAATGGTAAATGTTATTGTTTATGCGGCGCAATTTAAAGTCGGGAGAGTTGGTCTTGATGCACTCGATATTCTTGATACTTGGATGGTTAAAGTAAGATACTGGTTTTGCATCCAAATTGATAATAATTTGGATATGTTCCAGGTTGATAAGTGACCAGAAATCGTCAATGGTTGAAGCCAATGGGTTTTGCGTTGCAATGTAAATTTGTTTATTCTCTACAATTGGGTTTGTGCTGATATAGTTGCCATTGAAATAGTCATCGCCAGCTTGGACATGGTTGTGGTTATGCAATTGTTGTTGTTGTTGTTGTTGTTGCTGCTGCTGCTGCTGCTGCTGTTCAGCAAGAGAGAGCTTGACTCTCGAGTGTTCATATGGCCAGATATTGTTGTATCTATTCTTGTAGCCAAACTCTATTCCTCTAGGTAATCTAAACTCAATTTCAGAACATGTACTGCAACATGGTGACAACACATTTTCCAGTGAAGATGCCGTGGCATCATCATTACTTCCGGACTCGCTCGAGAGTGGTTTTTTAAAGTCGGAGCACATTTGATTCAATCTATTCTTTTCAATTTCCTCCACCTTGTCAAATTTTTCATCGAGTTGTTTGATAATCTCCTCATTAGATTGTGTCTTCATAAATGTTAACCAATTAGGTAATGTCAAGTCTTGTGGCACATGAGCCAATTTGTACTTGTACGATTTGATGCTATCCTTTGTTGGTGCAACTCTTCCGTTTCCCAAAGTGTTTGCTCTGCTATAATCGTTATTCTTCTTTATGGATTGGACAAATTTGCTTTTGAAATTTGTTGCTGATGGTAGGGTAAATCCAGAAAGACTCTTGGCCTTTCTGTGGTTATTATCTGCACCATTTTGGTTTTGGTTTTGGTTTTGGTTTTGGTTGTTGTTGTTGTTACTACTATTGTTTAAACCACCACTGCCACTTGTCATGAAAACCAGTGGTGTGTTTTCAACAATCTGTGGATTGCCCAGTAATGCTTTAGAGAATCCGCCATTCAAGTAGTAAATGTCAAATTTGTCACTAAACTTTTCAAATTTGGAGATTGTTTGGTATAGTGGGAAGGTGATTGCATCTTTTGTAGTTGCTTGGTCATAAAACAAGAGTGTTAATTTCTTGTCATTCGTATTAGAATTGTTACCACTACTACTACTACTGGAATCATTGTTTAGTTGAGTAGTGAGTCGGTCTTTTAAAACAGAGTCTAGACTCACCATATTGAGTAAATCGCCTAGACTAAATGAGCTTCTCTTGAGTAGAGTGGTTGGCACACTCAAGTTGGATGCTTGTTGTATGCGGCTTTTGCTGTACAAGTTAAAAGGTCGCACATCAAATATAAAGTCATACATGTTATTGGAGAGTGTGATTGGGTCTTGTTGTTTAATTGTTTGTGGAAAACTGGTGGCAAAGGTGGGTGTTGTTGGTGATGGTGTCTTTATTGCGCCTGAAAAGGATCCTGAAAAGGCACCTGGAAACGATCCCGAGATAGATCCAGAGTTGTATAGTGGTGATTTTGGTGGTGAGTTAAAGTGCATGGATGGTGGTGCAGCAGTTGTAGTTATGCTTGGTGGTCTTTGAAAACTATTTACATTTTTCTGTTCTTGCGGTTTTTGTTGTTGTTGTTGCTGAGGCTGCTGAGGCTGCAGAGACGGTGGGTTGAAATCAAACTGTTGTGGTTCGTGCAGACTATTGCTACTGGACATTGCTGACAAAGGTAGTGAGCTCATCTTTTATTGCCTATATATATATATTTTTTTGTTGTTTTTTATGAATTTTTTTCTTCTTTTTTTTTACTTTTTGTAAAAAAAAAAAAAAAATTTCAGTGTGAAGTTGTATATATGCGTTTGTCTGTTTTGTTGAAGAATGCCTTGTAAGAATTGCAAAGTTGTTGCTTTTTCTCTTTTTTTTTGATAATCTGTTAATTGCTGATGTTTGTTGTTGTAAAAAAGAAAAATAAATGCTGAAAATTTAGTAATGGTTGTTAAAATGTAAAGGAAAGATATAATTGGTAAGGATGGGGAAAGAAAATAAAAAAAGGGAGTTGAAATTTTTGAATAGCAGTAGTTTCCTGTTTTCCGGCTGAGAAGGATATTTCTTCTCTGTTATATATAGAATACAATACAATACAATACAATACAAGTTTTTATAATTTACATTTTATTTATTTTTTTTATTTAATTTTTTATTTCTTTTTTTTCTCTTTTGCCTTTGCAATTCTCGCCTCTACTACTACTACTATTATTATTATTGTTACTATAGTTTTTGTTATTACTACTGTGTTGGAGTGCACATTGGGCTATACATACTGCAACAACGGGAAATAGACAGAATTAGGCAAAGGGTGGAAAATATTTAGAATGCTGTAAACATCATCAATATCATCAACAACATAAATGATGAAATGTATTTTTATGACATTACAAATTTAAATGCTATAGGGAAAAAAAAAGAGAGAGAGGCTTTCCTCAGGGTTCTAAAAGGTAAAGGTTAAGGCAAAAAGGGGGAGTGGAAGTGGAAGTCAAAGAGCTAGAATTAGAAACAAAAAAAGAAAAAGAAAAAGAAAAATGTATATACGTCATCAGTATATTGAGCAACGTCAACATTTTTGCAGCTGCGGTTGCAGCAGCTGTTGATGTTGACACTACTAATGCTGCTGCTGCTCCTCCTTTTACTTAGAGAAAGAGATGGAAAAGACGAAGGGGGTGTTTCTTTTTTTTTTCTTCTTCTTCTTCTTTGCAGTTGGCTGCAAGTGATATTTATTCATTGGTGGTTGATTGATGACGAAAGAAGAGGGAGGGTGGAAGATAAATATTGGGTCTTTTCATTTTTTTTAGAGGGAAACAATTTTCTATTGTCCAGTTCTATATATTGTTTTCCATAATTATTTCTCTTATTTCCATCTTGGTTACTTCCTATCTTCTTTGTTTTATTGCAGTAGTTGATGTTGTTGGTCAATGTGTCATATAGACCCCTAAGCTAATTATCTAATTATCTTGCACACACACACACACACACACACACACATACTTACATGTACATGTACATGTACTTTATATATATCTTTTTTTCTCTATATCCTTCTGGTAGTTAGCGAGGTTTTAGTGGTGGCTATGACCTTTTATTTGCTTACTTTAGTCATCTAAAACACACCTGTTTCAAGTTACAGTACCACTCTTTTTCATTGAGTAGTATGGGAAAAGGAAACACGGTATCTTATAATAAACTACACATGCTCCCCCCCCTGTTCCCTTGTTTTTTTGTTGTTGTTATTCTTGGTGAACGGTAAAATGTGTGAGGATAACAGGTGACCGAGAATGAGGTAATCTGTCGTTCCTTTAAAGTTCGTTATATCTGCACTCACATTATAAGCAGACGCATACTGAACTGCTGGTTGGCTGTTTCTTTTCTTTTTTTTTATATATATATTCCGTTTCCAACTCTCATAAATATGACGTAATTGACAAGAGTTGTCCATACTATGCAAGATGTGTTATATAGCTACACTAATCTTTATTGTCTTTAAAACTAAACAGAGGGAAGCCATCATTCATTTTTATTTTTTTATAAAAAAAAATAAACTTTATTTCTTTTTTTTATTTTTCTTTCTTTAAAAATGACTTATAAAATATTATTATTATATGTACTTCTTACTATTTATTATACTCTTTTTGGAAGGAGACAAAGAGACAAAACTATAATAAAAAAAAGAAAGTTAAATTTTGTTTCTATTATTATTTTATTTTTTAAATAAAAAAAGAAGAAGAATGAGTCTAGAACAAATTTAAAATATATTAGAGAATACATTTGAAAACAGCTGGTAGCAGTATACTCTATGTATTATTATTGCTATATATATCAGTATATATATATTATATATACACACATACACTTTCAAGTCCAAATCAATTGTTTGAAAGAACATTCAATAAAAAAACAAATCAGGAGACGTGTTACACGAGTTTCTCTTTTTCGATACTTTAAAAAAGCAAAATTAGCTTAGTCCTTTTTTGTTTTGTTGTTCCTTGTTTTGTTAAGAAAAGTGGGAGGAGATATAACTCCATATAGCATAACTCTCATAAGAAAAGCAAAGAGAAAAGAAAAAGAATACACATGTTCTAGCCCTTTTTATTTTTTGGTTCTGTCTTCTTTCTTCCTCTTAAAGCCTAGATCGGCCTACAAACCCCTACTTACTTACTTACCTACCTACCTACCTATCAAAGGCTGAACAATAGGAAATCTAAGATACTTGTAACCTTTAGGATTTGTTAATTTTTTTTTTTCCTTTAGTGTATGGCATCTAAGATTTACAAATTTTTTATAGAGAGAAAAATTAAATAAAAAAAAAACAATACAGACACAAAGACAAACACAAACACATACAAATTTTGTAGAGTGGTATCACCCTCGTTAAACACACACCCTGTTCTCCATCCCCCATCCCCCATCCCCCATCCTTCTTCCCCCACGTAACTACTTCACTCACAGAAAATTCACTCTATTTTATTTTCATTATCCACACCCCATGTACTTTTCTCTCCTTTCTGCTGTTACTGTATGGTACTGCACATTACTGTAATACTCTGTAATACACTGCAATACACTGTAACACTTATCATCAGTGATTGTATATGACGACGAACCCACCTCTGTTCACAAAAAAAAACACATATATCCTTCTACTGTGCAATCTCCCCTTCCCTCTTTTTGTCTTTTTCTCTTTTTCTACACCCCCACTTTCCAATTCAATTTATATGCTGCATGTGCTGTTGCAAGGGCTGTTTTTTTTGTTCTTGTCGTCTTGTAGTCTTGTAATTGCTGATCATTCTGCAATAGAAAGCTGGAGTGAACACATGTCTAAAACATGTTTCATCCTTATGCACACACCTACCTAACTACTCAATATTGCGTAGCCTTAATAAAAAAAAAAACTTTTATAACTTTTATCCCCCCCTCCCCATAAAAGAATAAAAAGGACAAAGGACAAAGGTGTTTACCACTTCTGGAGGGTTCAATCTCTTGTTCAGCTTACTGTGTTTTAATCAATAATGACATCACTGAGAGAAGAGAAAAATAAATTGGTAGAATCTATACAACTCCATGTAAATTCTTTCAAATTAAAACAGAAGTAAAATAACAAATGCAAAACGAACAAAAAGGATAAATAAATAATTAAAATTGATAAAAAGCATGGAAGAAGCTGTGTATGCAAATGTATAAGCAGTTTGCTAAATATGTTCTTTCCATTGACCAGGACAGGGTAGGGACAGGATAAGGACATCCTCGGATTACTTGTGACGGTACAAAATATGAGAGTTCTTCTTTTGTATTTTTTTCCTCCTCATACTATAGTAAAGTGCGGGTGTTGTTAAGGTAGTTGGTATTAGCTTATGGTTGTCGACACAAAACTACACAAGACAAAATCAAATAAAATATGAAATATAAATTATAAATTATAAAATATAAATAATACAAGCATCATTCAAATTACCAGTTGTTATAGTGCCTTTGGTATATCTGTGGGGCTGGAGAAGAAAAGATAAGGAAGAAGTTTTGTTGCGTGTATATAATACTGGGGAACTTGGAAACACACACTTGAACAATCACATGACCATTTGAGTAATAGGCGATAATTCTCTTACTCAAAGGTGTATATACATTCTTAGTATTATACTTTTTTAATCAAACACTAGAACAAACTACTACTAATACTACTACTATCTAATCCTCATTAATAACAATTGTCGTGTCGCGTTTCTGTTTCTGTCTCTGTTTCTGTATTATTATCATTATTATTATTATTTTTTGCTCTATCTATTTATCTATCTACCTGTTGAATCCAACATTTGGTAGCTTCCACCTTATATCTCCACACACTCCACATAAATCTCTCTCTCCCTGTCTCTCTCTTTTTGCAATGCAATACTGGTGACTCTCCTTTCCATCCATTTATTATCTGCTCTATATGCAACTAATAACAACACTTTTTAAAAATAATATTATGTGTGTGAGAGATTGTACATGTATTGCCCCCTCTTTTTTTTTTTATTTATTTATTTATTTAATTAATTTAGCTTAATTAATCCTTTCTTTGCAAACAAAGTGAAGGAAGAAACAAACACAATCTTTAGGTAAAAACTCACAATTAAAGTACCCTCATAACTTCACTACAATCTTTCACTACGACCCAACTTCCCATTGACATTTATAAACATGCCCAAGCAATCGGCAAACTCCAAAAAACACTCAAAAACAAAATCAGACAAATTGAGCAATAATAACAATAATAGTAGTAGTAGTAGTAGTGGTAACAGTAGTAGTAACAATAGTAACAACACAATTTCAAACTGCGAAGCTACATATTCAGATCAACAAGTAATCCAACAACCACACTCAACATTAGTAGATGACAATGAGGAAGACAACAATCCATTCCTGTACCACGAAGGAGTCACCAGTTTTGTCCAGCAAAGTCAACTACATTCAAAAAACAAGGACACTCAATTTGCCACATCTTTAGTGAATGACAATACAGACTTTGAAGACGAATCAATGCTACTATACAAGACAGAAAAAAAATCAAGTAATATAAATAATAGTACATCACAGCAACTGCAACAACTGCAACAACTGCAACAGATGCAAAAGCCCCTGTTACCGCATTTGCAAAGCAAGAGTGAATCGTTCAATACAGTGCATATGAACTTTGAAAGCCGCGTCACACGAATGTTGAAACCACAAGTACAAGTCAGAATCAATATCACTGAGGCCGGCAACTCAAATGAGGGAATGGCAAACCTGCTGAAGAAATACATAGTCTACACAATCAGACTTGCCGATTTAAACTCTATAAATAACGAAATCATCACGCGGAGAAGATATAGCGATTTCGAAAGCCTAAGAGAAATATTGACCAAGATATTCCCCTTAATCATCATACCACCCATACCACCAAAGAATTATTTCGATTTCTCAGTATTCAACTTAGTAGGAGGGCAGAACACGGGAACAACAAGCACGGGATTCACAAATGGCAATATCGGAGCAAACATTAATATGAATTTAAATGCAAATGGAAGTGGGAGTGGAAGTGGAATTGGGGGTGGAAGTGGAAGTACGGATGGCAGCAAAACTACTCAAGGTTCAAACTATCCCCATACTCAATACCAACACCACAACCACAACCACGATACTTCATCATTAACTGGTGCTACACCACACGCTGCATCACAGCAACCACAGCATACCCACACATCTTCCTCTTCGCTTTCCCCCATTGCAATACCCAACAATCAAATCACTTCATCAACATACTCCTACATCAACTCAAGCCATTTGAACAAGACCAAGTTGATAGAACATAGAAAACGACTATTAACCAATTTCCTCAACAATTGCCTTGAGATACCCCAAATCAGACTGCTCGAGTTTTTCGCCAAGTTCCTCGACCCCAATGCCAACTGGTCAGATGAAATCACCCTCATCCAAAATCAGCTACCCAAGAGCAAGTACTTGCTAAACCCAGAGAATGGTTTGAAAACTGATGCAATATATCGTAATTTACCCAACCCATCGACAAAAAAGACAATGAATTTTTTCAAGGATAATAAACGCAAGTTTACCAAAAAGACCAATCAATTGATCAGCAACAGCGTTGCAGCAACATTACCAGACTTGTCCAAGGACACAGACTTACCACAACAACAACAACAAAAACAGCAGCAACAACAACAACATGAAGAAGCAGAAAGTTTAGACCCAGAGTCATTACAAAAACAACACCAAAATAGCTTTATCATAAACACTTCTGGATTAGACGATATCAATAAACGCATTATGGCAAATTTTATGGGCTTATCTAATGACTATGCAGATTTGGGCAGCCAGCTCAATTCATTTTCCCTAATGTTCTCAGAAACGATACATCTGCGACATGAAGGAAATGACAACTACAATAATAGCCGCAAAAGCCATAACATTAAAAATAACAATGGTAATAATAATGATGATGATAATGGTAATGGTGGTGTTGGTGGTGTTGGTGGTAAAGGCTTGAATAGCAGCAGCAAAAACGACAATAGCAATGGTGGAACTGGTGCTGGTGCTGGTGCTGGTGCTGATAATGATGACCTCGGGTCTAATGATAACGATGACGACTTAAATTACATTCTAGACAAGGTGGGACAGGCATTTGACAGATCATACATTACCATCAACTCAATGATTGGCGAGTTGGAAACTCAATTCTCAGAACCTTTGGGCGAGGCAGTACAGTATACGGAAATGCTACATCATGTTACAAAGTACCAACTGAAGAAACTTAAACAGAAACAAATGCTCGAAAGTGAATTAAAGAGTAAACGAAAAGAGTTAGACGACTTGTTAAAAATAGAAGGCGATGCTGGTAACTCCAACATCTTGACACATAATGAGGATCGAAATGGTGGGGGGAAATCGCCAGAATTTGCATTGCCAAAAGAACAAGGTAAAAATGGTGCTGATGCAAATGGATCTCTGGTCAATTCGGTTTCAAGAGCAACAAATAATAAAAATGATGATAATGAAAATGTAAATGCTAATGTCAATGTTAATACTAATGGATCTAAGAATAGCACAGCGACCTCGAGTTCCCGATTCAAACTACCGAGCTTGAAAAAGCTTACACAATACGTGAGCGAGATTATAGATCAAAATCCACAACAAACACGCAAGACCAAGATATATGAATTAAGCGACAAGATCCATATCTTTGAACGTTGTCAGGAGATAATGTTGGCTGATTTGTCATATATATTTGATGAGGTGGATAAGAATTTACGTGCATTTCATGCACGCCAGTTACGTACGATTTACGGCATCTTGGTGTATTATAATAGAGTAATGATTTATTGGGCAAGAAAAAACACTGAGATTTGGGAAGAGATCAAAGATGAAATTAAACGGTTTTAACATTGATTGGTTCAAAGTTTGTTACAGTTTTAAACCTTTGATTTGGAAAAATTATAAGGATATACATATGTAGATATCTTTATATTTATATGTATGTATATATATACAGTGCACAGGTAGAATAAATTTACAATTAATGAAAGTTTCTTTCCTTCATCTGCATACAAACCAGCTCTCCTCCCTTCCCCCTTTTTTTTTTTCTTCCTTCCTTCCTTCTTCAATCAAGTTTTTTGCTCAAATATTGTATAATTGCTGGACCCCATTCACCTGCTGCTTTGTACTGCTTTATATCATCAGGAAACCCCTTTATAGCTCCAATCAACCGTTCACATACTTCCGGTCCTTCGTTTCTAATCTCCTCAATAGGAATCAAATATGTCCGGATGGTGAACACCACTGCGCCAGACTTGGGTAATTTGGTCAATACCTGTCGTTCACTTCTATACCTTACATCATCAAAGTTCAAGCTTTCATATGGTATAGCCTTTTGTTCGTGGCCATTGGGTAAATTGTGGCCCTTGTTCTGGTCATCCACGTAGAAATTTTTGTGTGTTTGCATCGACCAGTTGGACCTAGTGACAAATTGTCCAGGGGACAAACGGTCAAAAAACCTATTCATTGATGTCTTGAGTTTAGTAGTGTATCCAGGAATTAGCTGGTGGATCGATGTAAGTGGCTTATTAAATCGTTCCTTTGGATCAAATCCAGCGGCAAAACCAAAGACTCCGGCTTTGAACCAATACTCTTCACCATATTCCTCATGTGCTCTCAAAGGGTCCTTCAAAAGAATAATAAAATCTTCCTCAATGTTTTGCGACAAGTATTCTTCAAGAACCTTGGGCTCAATGCCATTACCCTTGAGTGGATATTTCTTGTTGGTGATCAAGTTGTGGATCAAAGTTTGGTTGTGATATTCTGATTCTGAATCTGTAGTGGTAGCAAAACATGTAGGGTATTTGCGTAAGCAGTAGTCCATCACAATGTCATAAAACTCAACCACTGCTTCTCTTGCCTCCTCACTTGCAAACAAAGTGGATGATCTCAAATCCCTTGTCTTGGGGTACGCAGGATGACAATTGTTCAAGATACGACGTTTATGTTCTAAACGTGATAAATAAGTGGGTTCAATCAAGAGCCAGTCCTGAGCCTCGAGACTCCTGATACCCATTGTCAATTTGTATGGTGCATTTTTAAATGGCATTGATTTGAGGGGCTCATTATCTTCATTCCATTTAAACTCGGTGAGTGGTGTGATTTGGAGCTGGGTTGAGTTGTGTTTATTGTAAAATGAGGACTTTGCCGGTTTTGCTTCGGAAATAGTTTTGTTGGCGTTTTTGCCAATACTTGATACTTTACTTTTAGTGTAAAGGTAAAATGAAGCAAAGATAAATGCAACAACCGTGACCAAAGTCGGGTCAAAAGGTTTGTTCAAAGCATTCTGTACTGTTGAAGCCAACGTCGAGTTCATGATATGTCTTTAATTTGGTCCCTTTTTTTTTCTCCAACCTCTCCAAGAACAAAAAATTAAAATAATAATAATTAGATATAATTCAATAAGGAAATAAAATTAATCAAAATAAAGAATGAAAAAAATTGAGAAATGATAAAATAATAAACAATCAAAGATGAATGATGAAAGATGAAGAAAAAAGAAAAATCAGCTGGTGTGTTGTAACGTAAATATATAGATCAAATGTTTTCTTATCTTGAGCTAATTTTTTTTGTTTTTTGAAAACTAATTTTATCAATTAAATATAGATCTTTTACAACTTTTTTGTTTTTCCTTCTGTTTTTTTTTTCTTGATTTTACAATTCTAGACGAGTCATAATTTGTCAACTGATTGAATGCATTGAGATGTGTATGTACATGTGTTTGTGGAGGGTGGGGAGTGGGGGGGCAGGGGGCAGGAAGACCTTCTAGTTGCTTTCCCTTTGCCGCTGAAGGCATAAATGAAAGTGGAGGTCGGTATCGGAAGGAGAGAAACAAAAGAATAGAAGAAGAAAAAAATTGAGAGAAGTGTCAAGCGAGATAGGGCCGTTTTAGGAAAGGTTTACCGCGGGATTCCAATTCCGATTTCATCCACCCATCCCACTGCCGCCTTTATCCCTCCTCTCCTCCACCTCAGCACCACAACACCTTAGCACCACAACACCACAACACCTCAAGCTTCATTTATTCAAAAAGAAAAATAAAAAAACATATTTAATGCAAGATAAGACACATGCTAAGTATCTCAGGTGATATTTTTTGTTTGAATACAAATATCTTGTTCTTTTTCTTTTTCCCACAATGCACACGATGTGGATAGGTTTTCGTCATTTTATTTCTTGGTATTTTATTGTGCTTGACCTTCCCCCAGTTGCAATAATGGGTTTTAGTCTTATCTCAAATAGTATTGGTAATACAAATTGTTATTGATTGTGAGCGCTGGTGGGTGCTGGTGGGTGATGGTGGTAAATGATTCCTCTTTTTCTTTGGCATTGAGAAATTGGTCAAAACGACAATTCGTAATGATATTTGCGGAATCATAAACTTGTTATTTCAAAACATGTAGAGACCAATGTTTATCAATGGATGTTAATACATCAACTGTACAGTCTTCAAATAGAACTTTGATGCAAATGCCGCCCAAAAAAAGAGAAAGTAAAATGAATGAAAAAAAAAAAAAAAAAAAAAAAAGAAAAAGAAAAAGAAAAAGAACATTAAACTAAAAACTAATTGCGCTTATGAACGCGCGCAATTATTGCATCTCCCCATCTCTACAAGAAATTTTTCAATATCTAGTTACGATTCCTACAACCAAAACTGCTAAATTTAAACACTGTACTCCAACGATGGACACTTTGGCTTTAATTGGCAGGTTTCTTGATGATGACAAGCAGAATGAGTTATTAGAAAAATATGCGTCGAGACTTGAGGAGTCAAATGAAAATGTGGACAATTTAGCCGACTTGTTGACGATCATTAAGATTAAAGATGATCACCATGTAATTACCACCATTCAGCTGTTCATCAATCGGCATATACTTGACAAAAGCTATAATGCTGCAATTGCCAAATTGGTCCAAACGGTGCCAACCTTGCAATCCAGTATTTTTGACCACGTCACATCACTTATAACCAGCTTTATCAGTCGTAACAAAAATTTCTTTAATCCTTCTTTTTACCAACTATTCTCTTTCACAAAGCCTACTACGGAAAAGGAGGAAATTGCAGAAGAAGAGCTATTGGCAATACTTGATTTGGTGGATTTAATATGCCAGACTAACTCGTCAGAAACAACAACATTAGCATCAAATACTTGTCCCAAATCTACTCAACTTGACACTTTACTTTTGATTCTCTTGGGAATAGATGACCAAACAATTGCCGAGACTGCCTCCAAAATATTCAAATGGAGAATCACCGCATTGAGTGCTGATGACTCAAAGTTCGACATCACATGGAAAGTGGTTTTCGCTTTGCAAAGCTCTTCACTGAAAATATTCCACACACAACAAGCCTACATTTTATGGCTCCGATACTTGAACAATAGCGCAAGTAATATTGCATCAAACAAACAGTTTGCAGAACTCATACAAAATGATTACTATTGGTCAGCCATCCAGATTGGGCTTACCAGTAACCTGCACGAACATAGAAAATACTCACTCTCAATCTTGACCATGAGCATCAAGTCAATTAACTTGGACTTTGAAAACAAGTTTGTGAAATGGGATACGAAGGAGCAAGACCTTTACCTTAATGAGTGGGCAAGGTATATCACCTTGTATGAGATTATAGCAGTCGATACTTCTTTGCACCAGGCAGAGGCTGGTATCAATGACATGACTGCATTAATCTCATCAAACTCAAGGATTTTCTCATCTTGGGGGTGGGCCCTCTTGTCCACTGGGTTTAAAGCTACTATTGACTCGGTGCGTAAATTTACAATGAGATTGTTGCTCTCCATTCCTTTGGAAAACTTGTACTTGATTAAATCGGCATTGCCGATTTTGGAAAAAGATATCTTGCCAAATTTGATGACAGCTAGTCATTTACACGTGAAAACAATTGATGGTGTAGTAAACTGTGCATATGTTGAGAAATTGCAGAGCTTTATCATGCACATGTTTCAAAATTTAAAAGATCCCAACGATGTTCAAAACGTTGCCAAATCTGTGCTCAAGGTTCTCGTTGACTTGAAAGATGGATTCGCCCCTTCAAGAATACTCGTTTTACAAGGAATGTTGCAAGGTTTAGGAGAGAACAGAAAACTCTTGCAATATGGTGGTGTTCATGATACTTTACTTTTGGAATTATTTGATAAGACGGCTGAAGATGAATTTCATGAGAGTTATTGTCAGGCACTAAACTTGCGACTCTTGTTGCACTTTGAACCAAATTCAAAAAAGTTCTTTGAACTTTTGGCAAAATTCGTCAAGTACAATGGATATGCAACATTAAGGAGAGATTGGAGTTTGGTTCTGGATTACGTTACAGAATTGCAAAATGATGGATGTGGAGTAATCGATATTACTGATATAGATCAACAGGTGTTGCAAATTTGCTTTTCAAGAAACAATAACGTCCTCAATACCACCAATGACTTGTTACAGGCAAAACTTCTTGAAGCTGGATATTTGCAAATGTCTTGTGAGAATTTGGCCAATTTGCCATTACTGGACAATATTGAGGTTATAGAAGCACTTGATCGTATTGAGTTCAAATCTGGTATTGATATCTCGTCATCTATTATGACCCAGTTGTGGCGCAAAATAGAAATGGAGCTCCAGTCAGCAGATATCGAAGTCTTGAAAGATTCTGTTGCAAAATTCAAGCTTTTCAACAAACTTTTTGCAAACTCAAACTATGTTTTTGAAAATCCCTTGGAAGTGTTCAATTTCAAAAATGAATTGCTATTGAATGAGAAAGAAGCATCGAAAAGAGATCGGTTCTTTTACAAATTGAAAGATGCAATCGAAGGTGAATACTTGACGTGTTTATCTACTTCATATTGTAAGCAACCAATTGATTTCCAAAATTTGCTTGGTATTTTTAGTTCCAGTATCTTGAGTCTTGATGGAAGATGTTCAATGATCAAAGCGATAATCAATTACTTGCAATCTAACCCTGAACCAGCTTTGGTCTCTGACATCGTTGCGTTCTTGATTGAAGTATGGTCTCAGTTAGCGTCTCAACGGTTGAACTTAATTGATCGGAAATTACACCTCCTTGTCATCGAAGCTATGCTTCATGAAAGAATTGTTTATGAAACCAGAGAAGAAAAAGAGAGAGACTTTGACGACGAAGACGACAACAACGACAACGACAACGACAACGACAACGACAACGACAACGGCAATTACAACGATTACGGACAAGATTTGCGAAATTTTTGCATTTCAGTCTTGGAAAATTCCAAAACAAGAAGAACATTATTACCTGCTTTGGCGTCTTGTCTTTCTAAACTCCACATTTCAAACACGAACAAGTTTGAAAGTTTGGATTGGATGCCAGAAGTTCTTGTCAAAATGTATTTGGTTTACCAACCTAAAAATGCCCATTTCAATTTGGTTAACGTATTAGCTGAAAAGTTTGATAAAGAAATTGCGGTAAATAAAGAAAGTTCAGACATTTATAAAAGAGTCTTTGGTGTCCATGAAATTAGTGCTCGAATTGATACTATTGTATTGTTCAATTCCATTAACAATAAGGACTTTGCACAAAAGATTTATGCCTTCATTATTGAAAATGAAAAAGAATTTCATCTTTTCAATGCACTTAAGCGCACCGATGCTTATGAAGAATGGAATAGAATTCAACTTTATTCTATAATTCTTTCCATTGTTGATCAAATAGACATTGATTTCAACCTTTTCATTACCAGGGTTGCCACTGACCCTAGTCCGTTGGTTAGACTGTATATCGAATGGATCATTGCTTACAAGATGTTGCAGAATCCTACACTCTCGGACGAAATGTTTAACGAGTTGACTGAGAATTACAAGGATATCAAACCAACAGTTTGTTTATCGTACAAGCGGATATTATTCCTTATGATTGCCCAATTGGAGAGGGATACGGAAGTGGACTATTTATCAAAGTATATCAACGTGATAATTGCTGGAGCAACTGCGCAAAAGAGATTAATTAGACATTTTTCACTATCGATGATTATATCAATTTGGAATGAAATTGAAAGAAAGGACTTGCTGTCAATGTCACTGCTGGAACAAAAACTGCTTGATCCACGTCTCAAACAATTGGTTTACACGCTCTATCAAACTGCTGTGAATTCTGAAATCTTTACCCTGTACAGAAGTGGTGACGATCTCATATGGGACATTAAACGCGACTTGAATTTGACTTATATTGCTGGAGGAAACTTGCTAAGATTGACTGATCGCGATGATATGGACTTTATCACAAAGGAGCAGTTTGAACAATACCTTTCGACTGATCAAAAAGAAATATTGAGACGGCCAATTGGAGAGACTCAAGACATCAACAAACTCCGAGAAACTTACAAAAGACACATCATTACACCAGAGCAGGTAGTAGAGCAGGCATCGCCATTGCAGACCAAGAGTGGTGCTTGGAATTCAGTTATGAATATCGATAATCCCAGATCTGCAAAAGACCTAAGCAGAAGCGACTTGATAGTTGTGGCTTCGTTAGTTGATAAGCCACCTAATTTGGGTGGTATATGTCGTCTTAGTGATGTGCTAGGTGTAGGTTTGCTAACTATTCACGATATGGAGGTGGCAAAACACCCTCAGTTCAAAAATGTTGCAGTTACAGCTGACCAATGGATGCCGATGCATGAAGTCAAACCGGAAGAGATTAAAAACTATTTACTTGAAAAGAAAAGAGATGGGTATACGCTTATTGGATTAGAACAAACTGACAAATCTGTACAATTAAACAAAAATCTTGAATTTGCCAAAAAGTCTTTAATCTTGTTGGGAAAAGAAAAAGAAGGTATTCCAGGAGAGTTGCTTGCTGAATTGGACTTTTGCGTCGAGATCAAGCAAGTTGGTATTATACGTTCGATGAATATCCAAACTGCTGCAGCCATTATAGTGCATGCCTACTCTTCTCAGCATTGTTAGAATCAAGACATTCAAAAGTTTATACTGCATCCTCGTTTGTTTGTTTGCTCATTAAATTCATTATCTGTAATTAAATTCTGAAAGTATTTTACTTTTCAGTCTGTCAGTTTGTTTGTTGCCTTGTTTGTTTGTTTCTTTGCTTGTCTTTATATTTGTTTCTTTATTTAGCTTACAATTATATAAAACTAAAATATAGATCCTTCAGTTTCATAGCTTTCTTGCTCAACCAATGTGTCGAGAGCTTTAATAATGTATGGACAAAACTTGTTACTTAAAGTTAATGCTCTTATCATCAAACTTTTATCAAACCCTTTGTAGTTGTTGCTTGAGAAATTTGCATTTAATATAGGTGTTATAACCTTGCCGTTATAGAAACCAACAATTAGACTATTTTCCAAGACTTGCTCTTCCTCAAGAGAAGGATCAAATATCAAGTTGTTGCCCACAACACCAATTGTCACTAGCACTGGCGGTTGAAAATCTGCGCTGGCAATTTGTTTCTCCTGCAAAATCTGCGAAAGTGATGTGGCATTGTCCCAATCGTCTGAAAATGTTGGTAACTCGGCGACTTCTTCATCATTAACATCACTGATTAAAAGCGGCAATTTTGTCAGCTTCAAAGCCAAATAAGTGGCGAAACTAATAAGGCTTAGTGGATACGAAGTATGACTAATAACAATGCAATCAATAAACAATTTAAACGCATATCGTGATGTGAGTTTCAAGACGTCGTGTGGGAAATTTTGTTGCAAGAGGTTGCTTAGCTGATATCGCAAATTGGCCACGTAATTTGAATCGTCTCTATATCCCACAATATCAATGTCCAACTCTACTGCATTGTGGTTGATTCGTGCATCGTAAGTGACAACTTTAGATTTAACACTGACTATACACTCAGAACCATCTGAGAGTCTTATTCGTGCCGAGCCATTTGATCCTGGCAAGAAAGAAGTAGTCGCCTCCAATGGCCTATATTGATGAGTTGATCGTGAATCTGGCCTAATGAGTTGTGGATGACTAAGAGAGTCATACAAGTACTGTTTCTCAGCTGGTGATAAAATCATGATTCAAATAAAATTCTAAAGAAACAAAAAAGTATTGAACTAGGTTGATTTTATATGGAAATTGTGTTATTCCACTTAGCCAAGATTGTTAATTGAATGGGAAATCAAACGAAAAAAAAATAAATTATAGAATCAAAGATCAAAAAGGAAAGTAAGAAACAGAAATTGACTCTAGTTGTTAAAATGCCTCGATCTTCAAAGTGTTTAATATGAGATGTATACCAAATAGTTGTAAATATGTACAGGTATGAAGATATGCTCCTAAGTTGATGCGGTATTTCGAATCGAACTAGAGAGATGATGAGATTTGATGTGACAGTGCTACCAACTGTAAAATTTCTATTATTGTTTTTTTTTCAGGCGTTCTACTTCTTCTTTTTCTTCTTCTTCCTTTTCTTCCTCTTCTTTATTTTGTTGCTTTTGAGATTTTAAGATTTTGAGATATTTTGGCTTCTTTGAAATTTCTGGAATCTCAAGTTATTCAACCACCAACCTCAAAAAATTTATCAAATCATCAACAACTTGTATTAGACCTACTCGATTATACCAAAACAAAGTTACACTTGTTTTTTTTTTCAATCCTTTTCTATTTGTTTGTTCTTATTTTTTTTTCTTTCAAAGTTTATATTTTATCAACAATGTCTACATTATTCAATCGTCAGCCGTCAAATCAATTTTTCACCAATAGTAGCACATTTGGTTTTGGTAACCAACAACAACAGCAGCAACCACTGCAATTTGCTCAACAACAAGTCCCACAGCAACCACAGCAGCAACAACAACAACTCTTGCAACAGCAACAACAACAGCAACAACAACAACTTTTGCAACAGCAGCAACAAAACAATCAACCACAATTAATTGGTAGCCAAAATCCACAAGAACAACCAACGTGGTTACAATCACAACACAACCACAAGAAAAGGATTATCCCAAACCACCTAATACCACACAAAAAAACTGCCTTCCATATAAATGCACCTAATTCAAACAAGTCTGGGAACAAAAAATCTCAAAATGCAAACTCTTCAGTGTTGGTGTCCAATGAGCAATTTAATATTGTTTCGTTTGGAAGTAACAACAAACACAATTCATTAGGTCATGGAAGTCTCTTGGACAGAAATAACACGAGTTTGAGTGCTCTTTTCGATTCTGTTGGTGGTGACCTTAGTCGTTTCGATGAAACATTGAATGATAGTTTCCATCAACTGCAAGATGATGATGGTGGAGCCAATTCAGGAGCATCAACTATTGCAGGAAGTGGCATTGTGACTGATTTGCCTCCTTTGCGTTCCATCTACGATTTGAATGAAGAACGTTTTTCTTCGAAACCAGAACGCGATACTTTATCAAACGTTGCAAATAAGGCGCCGCAAGAGTTCAAAAACCTATTCAATAGAAACAATAATTTTGTTGATAACAGCAAGAAGAAGAACAACAATAACAACAAAGATTTTGATCAAACTGACGAAAAAAATACACCAGTCGATTTTGATAATGATACCGAAACATCTATTATTGTGTTTGGGTATCCTGAGAATTCGGTTAGCCAGATTATCCAGTTCTTTAAACAGTTTGGAACAATTCTTGAACAATTTACAGACTTTTCCTTGGAAGGCCGTGACGGCGCTAAATCGTTGCTAACAATTGAAAAGCAGCGACGCAATGTACCAATATTTACCGGGCCAGGATGGATCAAAATTACATATGATAATACAAACTCGGCCCTCAATGCGTTACAAGAAAACGGGTCAATATTTAGTGGTAACTTGTTAGGTGTGGTCCCATTTCACAAAAGTGTTATTGAAAAACTTGAGAAAAACAAAGCCTTTTTGAATGAGGATATCGGAAACGGTAATCTCTCAACTCCTTTGCAACAAATATATAATGAGAAACAAAAAAATGGTGCAGATAGTGTAAGAGCTACGGGAATTATTACTCCGCCTGCGTCCTCCGCATTTTCAAATTCATCATCATCATCATCATCATCATCATCAGAAACAAGATTTGCCTCTTCCTCGTCGTCATCGGCTTCAGGTATGAACAAGTCATCTTATGTTGATGTAAAAGAAGGATCACGCTTTTTTATTAATCCTGACGAAAAGAAATCGAACAAGAAGGATGGTGATGCTAACAAACCGAAATTAGGTTTGGTTGGCTCGATATCAAAATATTTGTTTGGATTTCATGATTTGTAGCAGAGTGGCAGAGGAATTAGGGCTGGACTATAGCGAATTAAAAAAGAAATGCATGTAATCTAATTAGAATGGAATAAAAAATATATATTTTTCTTTTTTGTCTTTTGTCTTTTGTCTTTTGTCTGTTGTCTTTTGTCTGTTGTCTTTTGTCTGTTGTCTTTTGTCTTTTCTCTTTTGTCTTCTCTTCCTTTTGACAAATTTCATCTCCACTCGGGGTAACTATTGTGTCCATCATTCATATTGTTAGACGGTTTACTAGGAGATGGACTTCTGTAAAAGATTGTATTCTTATGTGGTGACGGCGACCTTTGTTGAGACGTTGTATGGTTGAGGTTATGATGAACGACAGTGTTAGCATGGTCATATTGATCTATGCTGCTTCGTCGACCACCATGGCTCAAGTCTGGTCGTACAGGTGTAAATCTTTGTGGACTTTGGCGTGCATAGAATCGGGATCTATTGGAATGAGTAGGGCTTGGTGATCGACTATGTAGCTCAGCATCTGCTGGCATTTCAAGGTGGGGATGTGGTAGTGAATTATGCAAGTCATATTGTTGGTCATACTGCTGGTCATACTGCTGGTCATAACCATATCCTGGGACAGGTTGGTAATCATTATAAGTATTTCGGTAATTGTTTAGTGATCTGTAGGGGGTAGAAGAATTATATTGAAGATCGTGAGGGAACGATAACGGCAAAGCCATTGAATATTGTTGACTATACACGCTCAGTCGCCGGCTCTGGGAACGGCTTGAAGGCACATAAGTTGGTCGGGAATTCGGTAAATAAACTGATGGACGTGATACGGACTTCTTAACCGTATAAGGAGAGGAACTTGCCCTATATTGACCATCTGGTTCTTCTTGGTTCATATTTGTATATTCAGTAACAACCTTCCCTTTCGGGTCATGAGTTGTAAATACACGCAGTTTGACAAAGGAAAACGGCTTTTTGTTAACCTGTACATTAGAACGCATTGGTCCCATAGTAGCATCAATCGAAGCATCTTTTTTCAAAATGTTTACCTTGGGTTTCACAAACTTGTTGTTATATTCCAGGAACATCTCTTGGTAGACAATCTGTTTATCCTGTACGAGGTTTAGGAACTTGCTGATAAATAAGTAGTTAAAAACTGAAATAAGCGCCAATGATGTAATAGCATTTAATGTGGAACCCTTTGATGTTAAAGTGTACACCAAAAAAGCGTTTATTGGATTCAAACCAACGTAGATGTATAAACAAAACTTGGACGGATTCCAAACATGAAGTTCCCAGTACTCTTTGTCATTTAGTTGGGATGTACAGTCATTCTCGCTGTTTAGGCCGGTATCCTCGTCGTCCTCTTCTCCTTCCTTGTTGCTTGAAAATATACTCAGTATAAAGTAAATGACCATATAGATAAAAGATTCATTGCTAGCTGGATGAGTGGCTGACTTGTAGTGTGGCTTGTCTCTATGATAAAGCAATTGATATTTTTTTTTGCTTCTTAGAATATATATAGCATTCACAATCGATATTCCAATAATTAAGTATTGTAATATGTTTAATGCCCAGATAAGTGCATTGGTTTTATTATTGGCAAAAGTGTTTTTTTGTATATCAATTGATATCTCCTCTGCTCTTGTTGCTTCTGGTGATTCTGTTGCTCCTGATAGAAGCAATTTTTTGATGTTTTCGTACTGGTAATAATCAGAATTAAAAAGAACATTCTTTGATCTGCTACTAATAGATGCATAATAGCAAAGAATGGTTTGAATTATGAGTGATAAAATGGATGTGAATATACCAAAAGGCAATGCAATTGTTGGCGCATGATCATCCCAATCAATTGACAACCGTATTTCGTTCAAATATAGATAAGTATCAAACGGAAAAGATTTCACCTTGGATATTAAGGATTGTCTCCTAACAAGCCTCTTTGGTGCCATTAGAAAATGAAAAAAAGAAAAAAAAAAAAAGAATAGGGCGGGGGTGTGAAACAAACAAAATGGATTAACACTGAGGGGATATGTTGTGAAAATCAGTCAAGGGTGGCACAAGTGGCACTTTGTCACTGGCTTACACACTCACAAAATGCAGGAGATAAACAAATGCTATCAATACTTGATGTTTGCCTGTAGAAATATGCCAAGTCAAGATGGTACTTTGTGATGATGGTTTGTTTTTATCCCCAGATTACCGCAATCCTCTATCTTGTTTCTATTGCTCGTCTGTTTACCCTGTATTTTTTATTTTTTCTTAATTATATTTTCAATTGTTTGTTCTGCTTCTCCTTCTTCCTCTTGCGAAAACATGAATTACATAACTGAAATATATATTGATAAAAAATAAAAATAAAAAATTAAAAATTTAAAAATTTAAAAAAGTAACACGCGCGTATCTCTTCAGCTCAGATCTGGTGTTTGTGGTAATTTTTTTTATTTAGAGAGAAAAAAAAAACAAGAGAATGAAAGAAAGAAACGAATCAGGGTGAATGGTTTGATCAAACCTTTTACATCTCAGACCATACAAGGTTTCCTTGATTTCTCTTTTTCCTTTATTTTCTATTTTTTGCAAGATGAGTATAGGTCTAGGCATGCATAACATAGATGTACAGAAGAAAGTACGGTTTGAAAATGGAGTAACAAAAGATTTTCATTCACCCAAAGTCGAGCTCAACTTTGAGCGGCTGAAGAAATGCAAAGAAACAATTAGAGAACAACTTGAAGAAATCAAACGTTCAAAGACACCCTCTGAATTAAACTTCAAAGAGAAATATGTACAGTTGGGAGGTCACTTCAAACGACTGAATGAGTTAGATGGAGAAACATCTAGTTTACTTGATGAGAGGGAGAGTATAGATCGTGAGGATTTGAAAGTGTTGCATTCCCGACGACTGTTGCAACAACGGAGTGCAACTCTTGGTGATAAGATTACATCTCAAACAGAGAATCTCCAAATTCAAGCTCTTAAGGAACAAATTAAAGCACTCAATGATAAATTGCAAGTAATTGAAGAGCAAAGGGAAGCTGAGAAACAGGATATGGCTGAGGATTTTAAACAAAAATTGAAAAAGACATTTGATACGTATACACTGACAATTCAACGGCTAGAGGCTGAGAAACGAAAAGATGCTAGAAAGATTGATCGGCAGCAAAAGAGAATTGCGTATTTGGAGAGTAAACAACTCAAAGAAAAAGAAGGTGACAAGATCAAAAATCTAGTTATCACAAGGCTAAGTAATGAAAAACAAGCTTCTTTAAATGAGATAGAAGCACTATTGGAAAAGACTGAGATGCTACAAAACAAAAACAAAGTCCTTTTAAGTGAGAATGAAACACTTTTTAACGAGCGAAACCAAATGAAGGAAGAACTTGAGGCAATACAGAAATCGATGATTCATATCCAAAAACAAAACCACGAGCTTCGTATTAAGCAAGATAAATTTTCGGTGTGCTCTAAACTACAACTGAAGAATGAAAATGAAAAACTTGCTGAACCTACCGAACCAGAGCTGAAATCTCTGGAGTACAAGAAATTGGAGCCTGTTCTTCTGAAAGGGAAAGATAGTATTTTAGATAAAGGAATTAAAGGCGATGTTGAAGAAAGGTTAATTGCAGATAATGGTAACGATAATGATGGTAATGATAGTGATGATAAGAATAAGAACAACAAAAACAATAACAATATGGATAATACTAATAAGAAAATTATTGGGGATGCTGATGGCTTAACTGAATCTGTTGATGAAAATATAGATTCAATTGCATCTTTTGATTCCCATCGAACCTGCAGTTTAGGAAAGGTTGAAAATGCAGCACATGTTTCAAGAGATGGCGAATTGGCAAATGAACCTGAACATGAAAATGGGATTGAAAACACGCCACAACTTCTCAGAGAAGCTTTTAATTACAATCCCCATCGACTTAATCCATACGATGCAACGTTTGATTTACCGAAAACACCAGAGAATAGGGACACGTTGAATTTACTTCGACAACAATACGATACCCATATATATCAAGGTATTGGATCTCACAAGGCCAGAGAAAATAATAACGATTGGAGCTCGCCTGGTCTCACTACTAAAGAACTATTGAAGGAAAATAATTTTTTGCAAATGGATGCAAGCACGTTAAAACAAATGCATTTCGTGTAGTGCTGGTCATATGAACAAATCAAGAAAGAAAGATCATGAAAATACGTATAGTGTACTTTTAGATAAATAATGAGTTTCTGAGCTGGTCTCGGGTGTGCTCTTCATCTCATAGGTAGACTGCTTGAGAAATATTGCAATCTATTGAACTCGAAAGAATACAATACCTTGAATAGATTTCTTTTTTGTAAAAAAAAAAAAAGAAAATGAGCAGTATTTTGAACAATGAATGAAAATCAATCTTTTGTAGACGAAGAAATTTTTCAAATACTACTCGATTTCCAAGTGAAGGAAAAAAAATTAATGTCTTTATGCAATTTAAGGATAATCTATTTAACTTTTCCAGAATTGGCTTATCCATGTAAGGCTAGTTAATATTGTAGGCAAGAGGAGTGTTGATTAGTTTTGAAAAATATAAAAAAAAAAAGAAGAAGAAGAAAAAAAAAAAAGAGAAACACCCTGTTGTGTGGAATTGGCGTATATACGTATATATATATATATATATATATACATCTCGGCGTCGTACCTCTATGTGTGTACTTCTGTTCCAGAAGGCTATTGTAGTAGATTGTTCGCACGCAAAATAAATACAAACTTCAAAATCTAGCGGATCGCGAACTTTTTCCGGCAAAACTCATCAACAAAACTCTAGACAACCATCTTCAATTGTAGCTATAACGAAAAACAGCCAATCTACGTGCTTGCTTGTTAATCTTTTCATTGGATTCCTTTCCAATAAATATTCACATAATGGAATCATTAGTACCGTATAACGAAACGGTGAGCACTGAAGTTCAATTTGCTAAAGCACTTGAAAAATACAAATTTGACTTGCTCCATGCAAAGTCGAATTTTCATGATCAAGACCAAGAGCAAAACACTGCTGATGTAAATAACCAACATCTTCAAACTCAAGCTCAATCTTCATCTCCATTTGATATAGTTCAAAAGTTTGCAGATATTGCTGCAGCGAACGCATACTCAGTACTTCCAGATCAACTGAGTAGCAATATAGACGATGATGTTTATGATCAAGATTTTACTAACTGGGATTTGGAGATGAAGTTTTGGAGGTTGGTTGAAAACTTAAACTACTACAGAGTTTTCTGCTATGAAAATGAAGTCTTTGGAAAAGAGAAGGAGATTGGAGAACTATATGCAATTTTGGACTGGTTACAGTATCACTCTGCAGGAGAACGTGAACATGACCAAATATTAAAAGATCAGTTAGGTAATGAAGACGAAAATGGCAATGGCGATGAAGAAGAGAAATTACTGGGTACTAGAAGCAAGTGGATTAATACACGATTGAGTATCGAAAATGGAGTTTACGATGCTCTTTCAGGAAAGAATAGTAATGATCAGCTTATTCAAGAAATGGATGTTGATGCTCCATTAAGAAGCGGTATGCACGTTGATGCAAAGGATGCAGAATTGGACTCAAAAAATTTCCAAGCCATTTACAAACTTGTTGTTCTTGGAGAGTATACAGATGCAATTGAGTTTGCTAATGAAACAGGTAATCATGCATTGGCTGTGATATTAGCCGGAGCTATATCATTTGTGGAGGATGATGACCAAGTTATGGAACTAGCAAATGAAGTTGAAGGTGAAGGCAATATAAAGCTTAGCGCTAGTACCAGAGACAAAACAATTTGGGTGCGATTGGTTTATAAATTGTCCAAAAACACAAACTTAGACCCCAATGAGAGATTGATTTACAGCTACTTGAGCGGAGGTGATATAAGTGAAAATTTAAAGAGAGCTTCCGACTCATATGAAGAATCAATTAACATACTTGTGAGACAATTGCTTACTTATAGTGAGCTACAAAAAATGCACCTGAACTCGTTTGTGGAATTCACTCCGCCGGCACCACAAGCAAATTCGATGAAAGACATCTTGAACATTGTTTCAAACTCGCTAGGCTCTAGAGCAGCTGAAGAAAGTCGTCACCCTGTGCGGATACTTATGGCAGCAATCATGTTAGATGACCTAGACCCAATCATAAGTGACCTCAATGACTCGACCAATGACAACATCTTGAGGATATTAGTTCATGCTTCATTATTTCTTGCGCTTTTGAGGTCTCCACAGAACCCCGAACAACTCAACGCATTGATCACATTGTATATTTCCAAATTGACCGAAAATAATCAGACGGAATTGGTGCCTTTGTATTTGTCATTTATTCCAGACGAAAGAGATGCGCGTGAAACATACTCATTGATCCTTGCCTCAATCACTGATAAGGAGCAACGAAGGAAGCAACTTGAAATTGCCAAGGGAATATCACAATCTCACCAGCAATCACCTTTACCATTATTACAATCACAGCCTTCATCGCATTCGAATGAAGATACCGAGATGGTACCTATCGATGATGTCGAGCAAGACAAGCTCGTTAATGTGCTTAGACGTACAGTAGAAAGGGTTATGGATGAGACTGAAGAGTACTATAACCCAGGAAATGAACCATTTGCTATTGTTGATAGTGGCAGCAACAACGATGAAAATGACTCCCTGGCTGCTATTGACCAAGTTGATTTAAAGTTGTCCTCTGCAGTTGAGTGGTTTTATGAGAATAAAATGTACAAGGATGCAATCCTGGCTACGATTATAGTTATCCGTCGATTTCTTCTCAATGGGAAATTGCAAAGCTTAAAAAGCTTTGCCAAAGGCAAGAATTTTAAGCAGTTGATAAATGAGTACAATTTACAAAACTTTAGTAACGATAGCGGGGTAGAGTACAACGGATCAGCAGCATTACCTTATTCTTTTTCGTCTTCATCAACAACGACGACAAAGTTTGTGCCAGAACATGAAATTATCAGTGAGGACCAAAAATTAGAATTAATGGACTATCAAAATTTTGTAAAAGGATTGAATTTGATTAGCGAGTGGAAAGAGTTCAATGGTAACCCCTATACGGGTCCCAATGTCGGTGCCTCTTTGGATAAAACAGGTCATGTGTTGAATAATTTATTGGACACATGGTTGGTTGACCTTGTGAATAAAAGTCTGAACAGCAAAAAGAGAAAAAAGAACAATAACAATAACAGTGGCAATGGCAATGGTGGTAGAAACGAAACTAAAAAAGAGGATGGCAATGAAGAAGATGATTATGGTGATGATGATGATGATGATAAACTTATACTTAAGCAGTTTAGATCCATATACGTTCCATACATCATTATGGAGTTGGTTTCTATCTACCAAAATGCAAGAAGTTTGGACTGGAAGTATATTACATTGGCACTCAAGCTCATCCATTCTGTTGCTGAAGAAGAGTCAAATGATCTCTTACAATGTTTCAAAGAGAGTGGCCGTTTGAATGAATTCTTGACCAAGATTGCCGAGTTGTCCACTATTGCATGCGAAAGGGGCGTCAAAGGTTTGTACTGTTTGTAGGAACTTACTTTCAAATTTTTTTTTCTTTTTCTTTTTCTTTTTCTTCTCACTATTTAAAATCTATCGAATCTAAATTAGTTTAATGCACTTGCCTTTTCATATAATAAATCAACTACGCCAGACAAATTTTTAACCAACTCCAAAGCAGCCTCGTACGACTTGTCTTTCTTTGGCTCATCGTACACTATAAGCCACCCGTTACCTTGATCCAACACTCCATAAAAAACCTTGTCTAGGATCATTTGTGATAATTTACCTTCGACTTGCTTCACATTGATTCCCACGATTTTCGCAATGTGATCCAACTCCACACATTCATAAGAGTCAATAATCTTTAATAAATTCACTTGTAGTAATTGGTCGTATAACGAGTTGAAATGATTCTTTACAATTTCATCACTTGTCAACTCTTGCTTATATGCAATTAAACTATGTTCAAACTCCTTCAATGATCTATTGGAGTACGCCACAGCAATTGCTTTCATTGCATCTATTTCCCTTGACTGATATTGCACCACGTTCTTGTTCTTCAAAATGCTGTTGACATCATCGATCAAGTTCAACATGATCTTCGACAAAAGTATATATTTCAACACTCTACCCGAAGTCTTTAAACTTTCCTCCAGCAGCTGCGAGTTGAAACCTTCAAAACTCTCGTAAAAATATGAGAATGCTGTCTTGTAGTCCTTATCTTCCATATTCAATATACCACTCTGGCAATCCAACTCAGCTTGAAGTAATGTGGGACAATATATCGAGTTTGCTGAAGTCCTCGCACTCGTCAATGCTGCTTTTGCTTTAGCGATATTTCTCAATGCATGATAAATCTTGCTCTCCAACAATTGCACTTCGACAAGAGAAGACTTATCGTCCAATTTCTTGTATTCTGTAAGCAAACTGTTGATGTATGTCAATGCTTCATGGTACTGGTGTTTTTTATACAAGAGCTCGCTTAGTTTCAATTGTAAACTTTGCCTCAAAAACGAGAGTTTCGACTCCACTGCCCAGTCAATTGACTGTCTTGTGACTTCAATTTGCGTGTCCAATGCCTCTGTCAAATTATCGAAATCTTCAATCAATGTCTTGACAATCTTAGCAGTTTTTGACTTTGCAAATTTGCCCATGAGTTCTCTTGAGTCAGTGATTAATTTCGCAAGTTGCAGAGGCTGATCCAATGTTTTGAACACTTTACCCAATTCTAAAATAGCATGTTCTTGTAGCTGTAGGCTTTTGGATGAAGTTGAAGCCGTGTTCTGTTCCTTTTTTCCCTCTTCAATGATTTGCTCATATTTGGACACTGCTTTTTCGTAATCCTTATTGTTCACGGCTATTCTTGCTTCATTGAGCAAAGCTTCTGACATTTTTACTGTAATGATATATAAAACTGAAGTGGTGGTATTAATAGCGATGTCGTTGTTGTTGTCCTTGTTGTTGTTGTTGTTGTTGCTAATGGTTTAAATAATTGAATCTAACGTGAGCTTTTGAACTTTGCCATCAGTTGAGAAAGGCTTCAATTGTTTCGTTGAATTGGTTCTGCTGTTTTGTAGAGCTACCAAGTGTACATGAAAGAACTTCTAGCTTTGTCTGCGGATATTTCTCAGCCCAGGTGATTTTATACTTCTTCATATACACATACACATATATATATATATATATATATAAATATAAATATATCATTTATATGTGCGATTATAGGATATTTCTTTTGTAAGAGGGAAATAATCAAGCAACTGTGGCCTATTTTTTTTTCCATAAAATGCTTTCACGAGGGTTAAGACTGCAGCTACGAGTAGGCGGAACATTCTTTGCGAAAGATATTTCCTCTAGTCGTCAAACTTTCCAGTCGTTGTCGTCACGCTATTCATCATCATCATCGAAACAGACAAAGTCTAGCAAATCATGGTTTGGGAGACTTGTTGAGACGACTCAATCGCGTCGTTTTCAAGATAAGACAATGCCCAAGATTTACCTTACTGCTATTGTTGTTGCCTTTGTCCCCATGTATTTCTACATGCGGGATAGATACCATGAGGATAAGCAGCTCAAGGTGATTCATGCCAAGTATGCTGAAGATCCATCCTCGCTTAGCGAATACGAGTATCTTGCAATGAAGTCATTGAGCCAAAATTCTCAGGATAAGTTGAGGCCATTGGAAGCGAAAAAGTACAAGATTTATCAGTTGATGAGGAAGGAGTTTAGAAGAAAAAATTTGTTTAATGGTGAAATGTTCAATCCGAGTCCCGAAGAATTGGAAGAGTGGTACCTGAAGCAAGCTAGATTTGGAAGCAAAAAGGTTAAGGCGCCAGTTTTGAGCAAGAATATTACTGATGAAGAGAACCAGTACAAGATTAATGAGGAAAACTCGGCAATTGTCAAAGCTGAAGACACAACTGATTTTTACGACTCTAAGGCTAAAGAGTATGATGATGCTGTGAAATGGGAAGAAAGAGGGATATTTATGGGTGGTAAGAGGCGATGGCTTATGTCCAATATCCATGGCGATGTTTTAGAAGTTGCTTGTGGAACGGGTAGGAATATTCCTTACATGTCCTACTTTTTGGACAAGGTCAATACTTATACATTTCTTGATTCTGCGCAAAACATGGTTGAAATTGCTCAGGAGAAATTCACGCAAAAGTTTCCCAATTTCAAAAAGGTTGCATTCACCAAGGGTAAAGCAGAGGATTTGCTTCAAATGGCTGGTGATGATGACAATTTGAAATATGACACTATTGTTGAGGCTTTTGGACTTTGCTGTCATGAGGATCCTGTAAAGGTACTTCAAAACATGTCCAAATTGTTGAAACCAGGCGGAAGAATTGTTTTGCTTGAGCACGGTCGTTCCAAATGGCAGTTTATGAATAATCATTTGGACTTTAGGTCTGCCAAGAGATGGGATACATGGAAGTGTAGATGGAATTTGGATATAGGAGAGTTGGTGGATGCCGCTGGTTTGGATATTGTTAAGGAGAAGAGAGCGCATTTGAGTACTACATGGATGTTGGTATTGAAACGTCCTGAGGATCCAATCACTCAGGATGAAAAGCCATTTTTGGACAAGTTGTTTGGAAAAAAGACTCAACCTCCTACCATTGCAAAATAAAACTTTATGTAAATAAATGAACAAGTAAATAAACAAGTAAATAAACAAGTAAATAAACAAATTAATATTTCTGTAAATACATATTAAAATTGAAACAAGTTTACGCTTATTTGTTTTGTAGTCGTTCAACTATTTCAGTTGTACGAAGTTATAAAACGACTCCCTCTGTTTCGTTTGCAGATTCGTTTGGTTCAGTGCGCTTTTTTACATCATCATGCAATTTCTTTTCTTCAGCACTTGCCTTTGATTCGCTTAATATCCCTCGCCTGACTAATTCTATATTGATCAAATGTATACGTTCTATCTGATTCAGTAAACTCTCTTTATTTTCATCAATTGTTTCTTTATATAGTTTAACATCATCTGGAGACAAAGATTCATCATTTCCATCTGTACTGAGTTCTCTATGTAGTTCATTATTTGTATCTATGAGTTTGAATATAAAAGCCAACTGCTGTGCCTTTTTTGCCTCCAATTCGTACTGTGAAATATCTTTGATTGCATCTTTGAATTGCTCCTGTGTTAGTATTGGATATGTAGACATGTCTTGCTTGAAGCTATGTTGTTGGTAATGATGCTAGTGATGATGTTAGGGAATCGTTAATGGTAATCGTTGGAGTATTAATGTTTTAAAGGTATAACCAAAAATAAATAAGAAATAAAGAAAACAAAAGGGAAGGAAAGATTGTAAATCAGTGTGGCGGGATTAATAGAATTTGCACGCAACTTTTATTGAAACCGCATTTAGACGGATTCTATTCATTTCTCTAGATTTTTTGTGTCGTGTTGACATTTTTATGTAAAGAAATCTACAATCTTTTTTTTTTTTAAGAATTGGATTCTAACTGTACATTAGCAGACGAAATGTCTGAACAAACAACATATTTTCCTCTCTGATTGGTCATTGGAGAAAAAAAGTTTAGTAGATACAATTATGCACAAGCAAACACAAGGCGTTCTATGTAATTACGCTTTTCACCTAAAGTTTCCTTTTATAAAGCGAAATGTCTATCATTTTTTTAATTCAGTTTCAGGAACTAAGCAGAAAAAATTTCTAAACAAACTTCTTTTGAGACCTCCTTGCAAAACCAAATGATTGAATACAAAAATTGAGATAAAGAAGAAATAGAAAAGGTATCAAGCTCTTTCCCTTCTTTCCTTTTCTCTGTCTTTTTTTTCTTTTTCTTGTTCCCTTTGCTTCGTTGTGGATTCTTTGTATGACTTGGTTTTCACAATCCTGTTCCTCTTTTTTTTTAATTTTTGCAACCACCACCAAAGAGAACATAAGAAATTAATAAATAAAACGATAATGAAGTTGATGACAAGCGAAACATATAAAGAAGAATCTAGAGAGAGTCCCAGAGAATGCTGCTGCTTAGAACGTGCGTGCGTGCGTGCGTGCGTGCGTGCAAGAAAGTAAGTTGGCGCGCGCAATTGTAAATTTTTCAACCGGCATTAAATCCATTCAGACCATTAAAACCATTATAATATGTATATGTATACATATACAAACGCTTATACATTATCTTTGCAATTTAAAAACTAGAATGTTTTGTCATCAGATTAGACGTCTTTCATGTTTTTCTCGACTATTGCAACATGCAGAGTCGCACACCACACTTTCAGGGCTTCCGCAATTACACCCACTCTTGGTCCGTCGAGCGCACCTGTTGCAAGAAGAACAAGCACAGTTGAGCTCCAAGCTAGACACATATGACCCCGAATTGCAAATCACATATGACCGAAATTCACACGTGTTGAAAACATACGATGAATTCAGTAGAATTTTACTGGAGATCCGCGAACTATCAACTATAAGGGATCCAGACTTGATTTCGGAGGCGCAGGAAGAGTTGCAGGAATTGGTGCCAAAGTATACATCAATCATTGAAGAGTTGAACAATAAACTATTGCCACCCGTGAAGTATGCCGAGTGTGGTTGCATGATTGAGCTAAGACCGGGTGTTGGTGGGAATGAGGCGAGTTTGTTTACTGACGATTTGATGCAAATGTATCTCAATTTCGCCAGTATTCAGAGTTGGCCCGCACTGGTTATTTCGAGGTCTACCAACTCTTCGGGGTTTGTGAATGAAATCATATTGAGTATAAACCAGCCAGGAGCGTATGATGTGTTGAGGCATGAAAGTGGAGTGCATAGAGTTCAAAGGATTCCCGAGACTGAAAATAAGGGTAGGGTACATACATCAACTTCTGCGGTCATCATACTTCCAAAGATGAGTGATGGCAACGAAAACTCATTGCGTGCAGATGAGATGCAATTCAAGCCAGGCGAAGTGAGAATTGATACTATGAGAGCCGGTGGGAAGGGTGGCCAGCATGTCAATACCACCGACTCGGCAGTGCGATTGGTTCACATTCCTACTGGGATAATGGTTATGCAGCAGGATGAGCGGTCACAGCCACAGAACAAGGCCAAGGCATTTGCCATTCTTCGTGCTAGATTGGCTGAAAAGGAAAGGGTTGAGGAGTTGAACCGACAGAGACAGATGCGAACGTCACAAGTTAGTTCTACTGACCGAAGTGACAAGATCAGGACATACAACTATCCACAGAATAGAGTCACAGATCATAGATGCGGGTTCAGTTTGCATGATATTGCGGGGTGTATGGGTGGTAACAAATTGAATGAAATAATCGACAAGGTGAGGGAAGTAGAGTATAAGGAAAGATTACAAGAGATGTTAGAGAACAGTGGTGCGAACTAGAAGGTGAAATTTAGAGTTGAGGTGGTTGCAGCTTAAGAGAAAGAAAGAAAGAAAAAAAGAGACATGGGATTTAGTATGATTGTAAATAGAAAGAAAGAAAAAGTAATATAGATTTTGGGCAAGTGTCTACAGTTTGGGTAGGCTAGACTAGACTAGACTAGACTGTGGCTGGGGTGGAAGACGGGGGAGAAAAGTTGGACCAAATGTTCAATGCCGGAACAAAAGGGAAGATGAAAGCAGAGAACGTGGTAGGATCTCTACTGTTTGTTTGTTTGTTTTTTTTCTCTTTACTTTGATTCTATCCCCAATTACGTAGACCATTTCTTTTGTTCTTTTCGTCACTAAAGGATTATATGCGTTATGAGCATGGTAGACGTGTTTGTCACGCTGGCCAAAAATTTTTAAATAAAAAAAAAAAAAGAAAAATTAGTATGGGCTTAAAGAATTGACTGGTGCGGAGATAAAATGACAAAAGGAAATTAAAGAACAGAGAAAAAAATTCGCGGTCATTTTGAAGAATGGGACAACAAACAAACAAACAAACAAACAAACCATTTACAGTGATTGTGATAATAACTTCCACCAACTATAAGTTAAATCTTGTGGGTTTTTATTTTTCCATTAATTCTCCAGGTATATCATTTTATCATTGATAGATAAATAAAGGTACTTTTGGCCCAAAGAATTACTCTGTCTAAATAATAACTGCATTTTTTTTATTTTTCATATATATATATATTTGAAAACAATGTGTCTATATTTCTATGTTGTTCTCTTTTGATACTGAAATAAAACAACCATCTGTTCAACAGTGCCAAAAATTCTGCCACTTTTCTCTTTCTCTTTTTTTTCTTTTATTTTTTTTATTTTTTTATTTTTTTATTTTTTCTCTCTTTCTCTTTCACTCTTTCACTTTCACAACCAACGAAATTTATATCCACGTCTTTGTTTTGTCATATCTTTTCCAACATTCAGCCTCACTCTTACTCCCACTTCCACTTCCACTCTCAGTCTCAACAACTATCACTCACATTTGATAACCTCTTGTTACAGGCCTAACATAAGTATCAAGATCTAGAGTCAAGAAAAAGAAAGAGAAGAAGAAGACGAAGAAGAATAGGAAGAAAAAAAAAACCAACGGAAATTAAAAGAAAACAACCGAGTTGAACGAATCCAAAAATCTTCCGTCTTGTTATCACAGATATTATATGGCATAACTATTTATCATTTCTTTTCTGCTTTGTTTTTTTTTTTACTTTTTTTCATTATTTTCGACATCTTCAACCTAAGGGAGGGGGTTCAAAATTTTTTTAATCACATTCGTTTAGTCAGTTACTTTATTCTACATTTGAACAAACTCTATTAGGTCTACCATGAAACATTGCACGAAAGCATTTATACTGCTACGAATAAACCAAATGCCTTTGGGATCAACATTATTCCAATTTATGTTGTTTGCCTTTCTTCTTCTTCTACCGTCAGCAAACGCTATTGGAGTAATGATACCACCAATCAAGAACCTGAGCAAGGACAAGAAATCTTCGTTGAAAAATTTGCAAAACTGCGTGAGCTACGAGACTACTAAAAAAGATATAATGTTTGTCACCATCTCCAATGTTGAGCAATTTACATCCCAAAGCCTCAACTTGTTGATTTTAGATGATCAGGGAAACACGCTTCGAAACCAGCAGGACATTGGCAAGTTCAACAGAGAAGTGGAATTACTCATCACCAACCTGGAGAGTTTAAAAAGTATTGTTTTGGAAGAAAAACGAGAAGAAGGCAAGGCCAATAGCAATAACAATGTCGAAGAAATTGCAAAGGATACAAAGATGATCCACGTATGTTTTGATAATGTATACAGCGACTTATCGTGGAGTTTCCAGCCGCGCATATTCGAATTTGAAGTGACTGTCAACATCAAAAACGACATTGAAAGCACGGATTATGGAATGTATAGACAATATTTCACGTATTTACAAGACGAGAATTCAAAGGAGGGACAAGCAGAAATCAATGCAATGTCATTTGAGGCCAAGATGTTGCTTGTAGAGATGGATCTACAAACAGTTGTCGACAAATTACTTGAACTGGACGAGACACTAAAGTTGTTAATGGAAAATGAGTTCAAGTTGCGAGACGCTAATGAAGAAATTTTCAGTGGCTACACGTTGATAAGCATTGTCTTGTGTGTCACGATCCTCGTCTGTGGATTACTTCAATTGATTTATTTCAAATTCTATTTGAGAAGGAAAAACGTTTTACGATAGGTTTGGCGATAACTTCACCCACACAATCACACAATCACCTAATCACGCAAGCACTCAATGTTACAATTTTACAATTTTACAATCACAGGCACAGGTACAGACACAGTAACACAATTCCTCGTGTTTGCATGAGTATGTTATGAAATGGTCATCGCCAAAATTTGTTAATATACCATTATTTGGGAAAAGACAAAGTAAGAAAATAAAAAGTCAAGAGAGAGAGCAAGGGGGGAATTTAGCAATCATTAGCCATCAATCATCAATTCTTTATTATAATTAGAGCATAGCATATTATAGATTATTATTATTATTATTATTATTTTAATACAAAGTATTTGTTTATACAATAACTCTCAGTGAGGCTTATTTATATGTTACAACTGAAATACAATTGCTTTTGGAGGGACACATTTGTCGATGTGTTGCTTAGTTTGCTGAAGGACAATAATGGTGAAATCGGGACCAACTAAACACATCCACGCATACATACTAAATACGTGGCTCGACGTTAGTTGCACTGGACTCGATTATAAAGTGTTCGCACTGATAAGGCATCTTCTCACACGATCATTAAAATTTGTTTACTACATTTTATTCCTTTTTAATTTTGTTAATCTTTGCTTTCCTTTTACTTTTGTTTGCTTTTGTTTCCTTTTGTTTGTTTTTTCTCTTTGCAAAGGATGAGGCACTATCAACTTGCTGCGTTGTTGAAATGCTATGAGATGAGAATCACGACTTCTTCGTCAAGCAAAATGCTTGTACTTTCCCACTCTTTATTGTTGCATATTCGTCCCTCCTTCTTTCCCCCCCCCCTTCCCCCGTCCCTTCCACACTCTTCCACATACACTCTCAGCTCTTGCTTCGACTCTCTTTTCCTCGCACGCCCAAAAGAATAGAAAATTAAAGAAACGGAGTTCCATAAAACGTTTCGCCACAGATTGAACTTTTAAATAAACCTCTTGATATATAAACATATATATATATGAATCAGATATCGTCTGGTAGCTCTATTCTGAAGATAATTAATTGATATAAGCATAGTCACGTGATCGAAAAGATCTCAGAGACTTTGTTCTTTACCGATTCCTAACCCACTTTCTCTAAACAAACAGTTAATGTGTATACTATTAAAGTCTACTGCTATCAATTACAAAACACTAAAGAAGACATTGATATTGAAAATTGAAGATTGAAGATTGAAGATTGAATTATAGCATAATGCAAAAAAAAAAGAAAAAGAAAGAAAGAGAAATAAATAAATGTATTAAACCTGACATCCATATTTTGCTCCTAATTTTTTAATTACTCATTTATTGGCCTCTCATTTTCTCGCTGTTTAGCACCTCACGACACAACAGTTCCATCGATTCCCGATCAACCAAACTACCAACATTAGCAAATGATAAGCTTGCCTCATACCCCATGATGATTCTTTGCTCGGTAATCCCTAGCTCGCCATATGCCAAGGCTTTAATGACATTGTAGTAACGAGCAATATTGTTTCTAATCAATGTGCTTATTTCGTCGTTCTTATCACTATAAATCTCCCACGAACTCTCTTCTTCTAGCCTTGTTATGGAAACAGAGCCCAGTCCTGGTGTATAGTCCTTAACTCCTTGTGTTATTTTGGACCCATTGGGATTCACGGTGGTGGAACCTTGATTCTTTGCGCTTGTGTTTGCACTAAAGACGCTTGCTTTCGTCTTATAAAGCCAAATGTAGCCATTGACACCTAAAATAACCGACACATTTCCTGGTAAGTCGTAGCTATGGTTCTTGGATTTGATCACTAATGAACTAGGGATTTTCAAGAAAATTCCATTTCGCAATTTCTCATATTTCAAGGAACGAGTATGCAAAGATGCAATACCATTATTGAATATAGTCTGCACTTCGCAGTTCAACAAGTCGCCCTCCTTAAGAAAATTTCTCATTTGAAGCTCATCGGATTCAGATTTGCGTCGCAAAATCCCACCTGGCAAATTGACTGATCCAAGCATCAATACTGCATCTTGCTTTGTGCCAATATCGACCTTCCACCTCTTATTTGCCACCTCGGTAATTCTACCAACAACGTGGTCACCAGTCTCAGGTTGGTACTTCCCACGGATTGGGTTCACCGAGAGCAACCTATTGACTCGCAGGATGTTACCTACCACAGAGGAATATGTCTTGTCGTTTATAAAATATGTCCCGTGACCTTTCATCCACATCGGATCCTCAGTAATCAACTCACCTGGCGTTACAATAGCATTCTGTGCAAGATTGCGTTGTTGTCTCTGTTGTTGTCTCTGATGTTGGCCTTGTTGTTCATCCATCTCGACATCGGAAATTTCAATATCCTCGTTCTCGTCAAAGTCGTCAAAGTCGCTGACATCACCCAAGTCTGATCTGGGGATAGGTTTTGTTATGCTTATCACGTCCGCAACTTCCATTTTCCAGTGTTCTTTTATTGCTGCTGCTGCTGTTGTTGTTTGTTTGTTTCTTTTAATGACTTCTACTAAACTTATATGGTGTATACAAAAAATTGACTGCAAGTGTAATTGTAAGTTGCAATTTAGAATGTTAAAATATTGATGGGTGATGGGTCTTCGCGCCCGCTTCACTCGCACTTTTTCATCCTCTGTCCCTCGCGCCGCATTTTAACCCCCCTCCTCTCCATCCATCTCACTAACTCACTTTCGCATCCTACTTTATATGAGACATTGTGGAAAAGAAGAAAAAAAAAAAATTCAAATTGTCAAAATTTCAAAATGTCAAATGTAATATGGATAAACTAAAGAAAATACAGCTGTTACGCACTGGTTCATGAAACGTCTTTCTAGGTTTAGAATCTTGCCAGAGTACAAATCAATAATGTCCAACTACAGACCTCCAGTCAACCATGACATGCAAACCTTAGATCGTTCTTTCTTCAAAAAGGATATCCCATTAATAGCTGCGAAATTTTCCAAACCACAGTACTTGCCGAAATTTATGAAACTGTGCGCAGATGAGATCATTAATGTGCCCAATATCAAACACATTGTTACTATCAATGACTCTAAAGCCATCTTGTTGAAAGACTCCATAACTAAACTTGAAGATTGTTCCCCAGAGACTCAAGAAAAATTTAAAGAATTTGGCATTGAGCTTGAGCCATACACGCTCCATCTCGACTATTGGTTTTGGAAGAGCGATGAGATTTTGAATGCAATTATACCAAAAGTAGGTAATGAAGATGTGCCTAGTGGATTTACTGCTGCGGGACATTTGGCGCATTTGAATCTCCGTGATGAATATAAGAAATATGGGAAAATCATTGGTGAGGTTATCCTTGATAAAAACCCAGCAATTAAAACTGTTGTCGATAAGAAAAACACCATCAAGAATGAGTTTAGAACTTTCCCTATTGAGTTATTGGCAGGCGAAGAGAACTATGTTGTTGAGCAAACGGAGAGCGGGTGTAAGTTTACATTTGACTTTAGTAAAGTGTATTGGAATTCAAGATTGGCAAGGGAACACGAACGGTTGATTGAGAAATTTGGGCCAGGTGAAGTTGTAGGGGATGTCATGGCTGGTGTGGGACCTTTTGCAGTACCCAGTGGGAAAAAGGGGACTATTGTATTAGCCAATGATTTGAACCCAGAGAGTTACAAATACCTCCAACAGAATATCGAGCAAAACAAGGTGGAATCTTTTGTCAAGGCATATAATATTGATGGACGCAAATTTATTGAAGATGCGGCACAAATACTTAGTCAATTTGCTCAGCGCCCTATAGAGAAGCGGGTAACTAAACGTGTAAAGGACAAGTCTGGTCATAAGAGCATTAAACAGACAGAAACCATCACTGTTCAAGTGCCCAAGTTCTACCACCATTTTGTAATGAATTTACCTGACTCAGCATTGACCTTCCTTGATGCATACATTGGATTATACTCCAAAACACCAGAAATCAAAGATGAACCTGGTTTTAAATTGCCGTGGATCCACGTTCACTGCTTTGAAAAGTTTGAACCTCAAGAAGAGCCAACAGATGAAGAGTTACATCGTCGAATATGGGTTAAGATCTGTAAGTTGGTAAACTACGAATTGGATATGAGCAAGATGGAATTCCACGAAGTGAGGATGGTAAGCCCTACAAAGCCAATGTTTTGTGTATCTTTCCAACTACCAGAAGAAGTCGCCTTTAGAAATGTCTAATAGCACTTTATAAGTGACATTTGAACAACTCATTTGAATTTAAAGAAAAGGTATAAATAAGGTTAGAGAAAAATAAAAGAATGAGCTGGATTATAGTCTTTATTTTTTTCTTTTCGACTAACGGAATTTTGTGAGGACCTGGTAATCGATTTTTGATTGATTTAAAAATAACTTACCAGAACGGATATTTTGCGATCAAGAGAAAATTTTTGAATTTGCGCTTTCCTGTTTCTGTTATAAAAAATTCCGCATTCCGCCCCTAATCTATTAATTGAATTAGGTTTTCCTCCTTTTTTTTTTCTTTTTCTTCTTCTTCGCTTTGACTTCTCTTATCTAGATCTGATTGATGTAGTCTCAACTAAATCAGTAACAAGATATAAAAGGCACATTTATTGTGTTTGTGTTTGTGTGTGTGTGTCTCTCTGTGTCTCTCTGTGTCTGTGGTGTTGAACACATTATATACATCAACTCATTGAAAGATTTCAAATTATTCATTTTTTTTTTTTGGTAATTTATTTTTGATAAAGAATAGAAAAATGTGTACCATGACCGCATCGAATCCTTTACAGATTGTTGATATTTCTCAAGAGACGCGTGTCGCCGCTGCAGAACTTCTCGATGCATTGACTACTCAGGGGTTTGTTTTTATCGATGGGCATGATTTCACTCAAATAGAGGTTGACTCGCTCTTCAATCTATCCAAGCAATTTTTTCAACTTCCACGAGAGTATAAGGAAAAGTATATTATTGACAGTAGCCTGGGAAAAAACACTGGATATATTAGTTTCACTCAAGAGAATTTGGATCCTTCCAAGAAAAATGATTTCAAAGAAGGTTTAAATATGAGTGAGTTAAATTTGTTAACCGGTGAACCGGATTGCAATGGACCTATACCTGATTGGTTGAAAAATGATACCGAGAGGTATGGCTTAATTACTTCTTCAATTAAAAAGTTGAATTTGTTGAACTTGAAGTTATTGGAATTGGTGGCAATTGCTTTGAATGTGGAGGATCAAAATAATGGTGAGTGTAAGGGCAAAGATTGGTTTACGTCAAGGTATAAACCTACAGAGAAATCAGGGTCTACTTTTAGGTGGTTACACTATCCAGTGGTGAATAGTGAGCACCCGGATGCAGAAATTAGGGCTGGGGCGCATACCGATTATGGCTCCATGACTTTGCTTTTCCAAAGAGAAAACCAGGAAGGGTTGGAAATATACTCGCCCATGAGCAAACTGTGGGAGAAAGTCCCCTTTGTGAAAAGTGAAAGAACTAATAGTGGTACTGCTAATGCTGGTGGTAGTGCTGTTGCCACAGAAGAAAAGATGGCACCCCCAATTGTGATGAATATAGGTGATTTATTAAGCTATTGGACTGCGGGCTTACTTAAATCTACAATACATAGAGTCAGATTTGAAAATAGTGCAGGAAAGCAACAGAGAAACGAGGATAGATACTCAATAGTATTTTTTGCTCATCCTAGTGATGATACGTTGTTGGAGCCTGTGCCTTGTGATATGATTAGGCACAGAAGCAAAATGGGAAGAGGCGTTGCTAAAGATGAAGAGAAAGGAGAATATATCACTGCATTGCAGCATTTGCAAAAGAAACTAGCCAACACTTATACAAGGTAAATATATTGTTTAAGCAGGAGATAGTAGTAGTTCTTTTTTCTTCTCTTTCTTCTTCTCTTTCTTCTTCTCTTTCTTCTTTTCTTTCTTCTTCTAGAATAAGTATAATGTAAACACCTTAATTATTATTATCAATTAATACAATACTTTACCTATTCTATAACAACCTTCTTACGGGTGAAATTCCTGTTAAACAGAAAATCAGGTTAAAATTACAAACAGATCCAAGTATCCTCATCCTCGCACAGAAAGATTACACCTTGTTGGAAAAAAGAATGGACCAAAGACAAAAAAAAAAGAAATCCAAAAAAATAAAATGATCACGCCCAGGATCGAACTGGGGACGTTATGCGTGTTAAGCATATGCCATAACCAACTAGACCACGCGACCTTTTCATTGATTTTGAAATGCACATTGATGTCTAAATGGTTGAGTTAGTAATTTTTCCATTAATATAGACGCTGACTGTAAAGAAAACAAATGAAGAAGAGACCCAAATAAGTTTTAGAATAGTTTCGAATCTACGCTACTATAGAGCGGTATAAGTATACAATTGACGAAACCAATGGGCGAACATATCTATATATAAGAATATAAACTTCAACAAAATAAATAAGAAGGGCAAATATTTAGCTTTTAAGTGTTTTTTTCTACCTCTTTTTTTTTTGGGCTGAAAATTTTACTTTTTTTTGCACAAATTTAAATACAAATTATTCACACTAAAATTACTGACAAGTTTTGTTTTTACCACCAATTGTGTTCACCTCTGCATTAGATAAAGTAATGAAAGTACTACTCGGTAAACTTTATTTCTCTCACTCTCGATTGAGTATAGAGAATTGAGGCAAGAAACATAAAACCTATTTAAAATGTGAGACGGCATTATAAAACCTATTTATAGTGTGAGATAGAATTATGAATGTTTCTGATGCACTTGTCGGTCTAAAGAAGTGGGCGCGCGGTAAAAGAAGCTTGTTGCTGTCATTGTCGTTGTTTGGTACAATGACTATCAAGAAAGGGGGCTGAAAGAAAGAATCAATTTTGATCATAGTCAATATGTACAACAAGTGAATAACTCAAGAGATATGGAAACCGAATGATTTTCTTTTTCTTTTTCCTTCTTTTTTTCTTTTGGTTTTCAAAAATTAGAAGCTTCGAGATCCCCTTTTCAACGAAAATCAAGATACGTGATTATACATATGGCTTTGTTGTGATAGTTATCAACAAAATTATGATTTAATGACATACAAAAGTCTGTGCTAATTTTTTTTTAGGTAGCAGCTTGTGCTACTATATTCAAATAAAGCAAAACCCAAATGTTCAAATATGATTGAGTCACAAGCTCTCTGCCATTCTTCTTCTTCTTCTTCTTCTTTTTACTCTTCTTCAAATGGTGATTTTTTTGGTTTAAGTAGTTGTAGTGAGAGTAGTGGTTGTAGCAGTTGGGTTGGTAGCATAGTGTTGTTTTATAGCTATCGTCTGTTTCTTTGTTTAATTTATTTCTGTCATTTTTATCGCTACCACATGTAGCCTAATGCTTATTGTATGCGCGTGTACAAAATAGAAATTGAAAATGAAATTGAAAATCAAATTTGATTTTGCGATTGGAATTGGAAGAGGGAGCTTTATCTATTTGTTCACCGTTGCGCATCAAATCTCTATTTCCATCAGTTTGTGTTTGCTTATCTTTTGACGTACAAAATCTCAACGCCTTATCTATGATAATGCAATTTCACCACAGACAATGTGATACACATACTACAGTATATATATATATATATATGTATACATACATATATAAACTGCTAAAAACCTTGCTTCATTCACATGACAGTCCTTCTAATACCTTTTTTGTTACTTCCTTCACTTTTATTACCATATATATATATAACTATACATACCTAGATACTATACAATATGCCACATACACCACTCTTGCTTGTGAGATCACCCATTGTTAGATCTCACACCAGCACCACCACCAACAACAACAATACTCCATTGCTACTAACGCAAAAGATTTCCAATGTCCCATCAGAGTTTCATTCTATTATCACATCTCCAGAGCAACGCAACTATAGGCTCGGTATTATATTACTTTTAGTATCAATAGCCACATGGATCACCGGCTTGGAGTTGGTCAACGGCGTGTTAAAGACTAATGAGTATAAGAAACCAATATTGTTTGCTGTCATCACCGGATCTTGTTTTGTGGTAAATTTTGTACCAGATTTGGCACTATTATGTCGGAGACAACGGAAAAGTCACGGCGATGGTATGGGCGATGGTGACGGCGATGTGAATGGTGGAAAAAAGGATTTAGAGAGACAACCATTGCTCATCAATAATAGTGGTGGCAAAGATGGAATAAACTTTGATGAAGAAAAAACACTCGATAATGAAATGACAAAGTTGGAAGTAATGGTATTGGCTTTACAAATTGCAGTGATATATCTATGCTACAATATTTTTTTACTTGAGGCATTGCAATTTACTTCGGCATCTAATTCAACGGTTATTGGCTCAACAACGGCTGTATTTACCCTTATTATTGGCTATTTCCTTCGAACTGAGCAATTGAGTATATTGAAAGCCATTTGTGTTGTTTTCAGTTGCCTTGGGGTAGTATTGGTAAATAATAGCAGCCCCAGCACTAGTCATAACGACAACCCTGATCCAGTATTTAATAATATTGGTGGTACAGGAGATGACATAGGGGGAGGCATAGGAGGATTTGAACCAAAAAATCCGAAATTGGGCAATATATTGGCATTGGCAGGCGCATTCCTCTATGCATGCTATTTATTGATAATGAGAATCAAGTGTGGATCAAGTAGCAGCAAAAAGACAAATGAAAGAAGATTGTTTGGTTACGTTGGTATAATGACAATTATTCTTGGTTTTCCTTTACTCTATGCGTCGCATATTTTTCAATTCGAAACATTTGAATTACCACCAAGGGGGGATAGAAATATCATGGTTTTTATCCTTATCAATGGTGTATTTTCCGTCATTTCAGATTTTACTTCGATCTTGGCAATGTTATTAACAAGTCCCTTGGTAACTTCGCTCACTTTGACCAGTTCCATTCCCATCACCATAATCATTGACTCTTTGATTCTCAAATGGAATCATGAACCAAATTTGAATATGAATTTAGATTACATTTTAGGGATTACAAGTATCCTTACAGCTGTTGTATTAGTCAACTTCAGTTCAACACCAGACGAATATGGCAATGATTTTCTTGAAGAGTCAGTGTTGGAAAATGTTATCATCAATGATGAAATATTATCACCAATCTTGTCACCTTTATTTGAACGGCCTTCACTTTCAACTAAGCCTTTGACTATCCAATCACCGCTTTTGAGGAAATTGTTCACTTCAAGCGAAACAAATTACATGGAAGCAGAAGAAGTTCATCAGAAAGTACCCATGTTCAACTTGAACGCTAACGACGAGAGCCCACCAACGCATAACGCAAACCATCATCCAAATTTGTACCATTCTCCGGATTTGCATTCGCATCCATTATTGACTCATCAAGTCAGGAAAAGCTCAACTATCAGTACAAATCCGAGTATTGAGCACTAAATCGGCTTTTTAAAATGAAGATAATAAAATATTAAGAGAACATGAAAAGGCAAAAAAAAAATTAAAAACATTAACAACCAAAAAAAGAAAATCTAGAAAGAGTGTTTATAAATATTCACCCAATAATCTATAGCTTTATATAAATGAGCAACAACTCTGACACTTTCAGATCTATTCCACTATGCCTCCTTGGTAGATTCCAATGCCTCATTAGTTATTCTTCTTCTTCTTCTTCTTCTTCTTCTTCTTCTTGTTATTATTATAATTACTTGAAAGTAAAATTAGTATGTAAATAAATAAGAAAAGAAAAACAACAACAACAACAACAACCTCATTTAAACGGGTAATTTTAATCTCTATTAAGACTAGTGTGCAACTTGTTTTCCCTCATAAATAAAGAAGATACAAATCCCAACACAACAGTCAACAATGCAAAGTAAAAAGCACCTTTACAACCAGCCTCATACGAGTCTCGAATGGCTGCTCTAACGTATTTGGGGGCTTCATTAACATAATCAGTACTATCCAAAGCCTTGGCAATAATTTTCCTTGCCTTCTCTGGGTCATTGGTTACTATGGCGTTGATTTTTTTAGTCAATTGTTGTAACAATACGTTTGAGAAAATTGCTGATGCAACGGAAACTCCTAATGTTGAGCCTGTGGACCTGAATGTATATTGAATCGAGGTGGTACACGCTTGAAACTTCATGGGTGTTGCTGAGATCAAAGCGAGTAGTGTTATTGTGAGGATCGAAGCGTAACCCAATCCCGAAGGAAGTAGCAACACCATTTGTTGCCATAGTGGTATCTTTGGCGATATCATGGTGATTCGAGTTATGCCCAAGATGACAAGGATCCCAGATACGACAGCGAGATTGTAATACTTTCCATAATGTTTCATATAATAGCCCGCACCCACAGATCCCAAAGAAACACCAAAGAAATTAGGGACCAACCTCAATCCGTTCTCACTCGCCGTGAGGTTCATTACAGAAGTGAAGTAAATGGGGACGTAAAAGAGGGTAGTAAATACTGCCATTGTAAAGAACCAGTTTGTTAATGACGAAGAAAGTACGGTTCTGTTGCCCAAAAGGTGAATGGGGATAATGGGTTCTTCGCTGATATATGCCTCCACGTAGATAAATGCCAAAAACAAGATTGCACTCCCAATGGAAAGCCCTAAAAATGTCCTTGAACTGTACGCAAACTCTCTACCACCCATTGAAGCAGCAGTGAGAAACATGAGCAATGCGCTGATAAGGACAAAACTGCCCAAGAAGTCGACTCGTTTCAATTTCAGCCACACATCTTCATCGTGGTAACCCAATCCTGGTGAGCCAGCAGGCAAGTTCAAGTACAGATAGATTGCAAATGCCACAAATAGACCCAAGGGCACTTGCAAAGCAAATACATACTTCCAACCCAAAGTGTCTGCAATCACACCTCCAATCACACCTCCAGATGCAGAGCCTAATCCGAAAAAGATATTTGCCAAGCCTTGAAATAATCCCCTATCTCTCAAAGGCACTAGGTCAGACATTGTCATTGTTCCAATCGAAGTCATACCGGAACCGCCAATTCCAGTAACAAATCTTCCGATAACCAACCAGAACAAGGAATTGGTCACGCAAATTAAACACCCTAATGAGAATAGTATGCTGCATCCGCAAATCAATACTTTTCTACCAAATATATCTGAAATTTTCCCAAAGATTGGCTGGAACGCGGCAGATGATAACAAGTAAGCAGTGGCAATCCATGAAATGTTTTGTACAGCGTGCAATTCTGAAGCAATAAGGGATAGTAAAGTCGTTACAACGGTGGCGTCGAGTGCGGCAAGAAATGAGGCCATAAACAAACTCAGCACCACAGTGTATAGTTGTGCCTTGGGGAGGGCATACCCGTTGTAAGGATCGTCATTTTCATCGTTGGGGATTTCTGACGTGGCGCCTATAGTGCCTGTGGTACCTGTGGTACCAGTGGTGCCTGTACTTTTAATGTTGGTGTAGGCGATGTTATTGGCACTCTCTGCATCAATTGAGCCATAAGTGGTAGATTTGTTTGGGTTGTCAAATGGTGTAAGTATGTCACTCTCAGCTGCTAGTTCATTTGCAATCAAACCCGATGTCTCTGCTGAAGGGTCCTGTATTATATTTGGCGATAAGGTCAAGTGCTGCAGAGGACGACGTTGGGACTGGGTGGGATTTGACTTGGAGCTGGTACCTCCTTTATTTGAGTTTTGTTTAGTCATTATTGTGCAGACAGAGTAAATGTGAACAGTAAAGTCAAAGGTAGTAACTAAAAGAACAAAAAAAATAGAAAAGAAAAGATTTGAGTGGAGTGGTAATAAAAGAAAGGGAAAATTCAGGAAAAAAATAAATTAAAATGAAAATTTGGAAATAACCAAAAAAAAAAAAGATTCAAAAGTTTGCAATATAGTTTATGTTGATGGTAGACTTGTTTTTTTTTTTTGTTTTTGGAGATAAGAGATTGGAGGAGGTGCTGGTGGTGGAGGTGGAGCTGGTGGATTAAGAGATTACCATTGTGGCTCAAAGACCTCAACGCTTGAGTATTTGTGAATAAGCAATGGCACTGCATATAAATTTGCCAAAAAAAGGAACAAAAAAAATTTATTTGATTTTTTTAAAACTTTAAATTTTTTTTATTTTTTTTTATTTTTTTTATTTTTTATTTTTTATTTCCGAATCTTAAAGAATTCCGCTTGTATCTCATTTGTGCGGAATTTTCGTAAACTGCGATGAAGTGTATGTTTATCGTCAAACTGATTGTGTTTACACAATATGTCCAACTATACAAAGATTAGAAATAATAAAATTGTTGATAATTTTCTTCACATTTATGTTAATAACAGGTATCTCTCTCTAGAAAAATTAAAATATTTGAACTGCTCTAGCCTTGAATAGACATGTATATATATATATATATATATATATATATATATATTGATCAACTTCCTTTTCGTTTTTCTTTTTCTTCATATTTTTTTTTTCTTCATTTCCACAATATTTCGCGCGCGAGAGCACGCGTCTCGAATGAACTCATGTGTAATCTTTATTAATAGGATGGAGCCAAAAGTACCATTTGCACTCCACTATCAATACACTTGATCATTAGACCACTCATTTGATCATTCACTCTCATTGTTCAAACCTTTAACCTACTTTTTTTTTCCCATTTGTCCATTTTTATTCATTTTTCCATTTTTGTTTTATTACAGATCTACCATCAATCAATATGAGTTCAATCAAAGTTGATGCAGATAAAGTGGTACCGAAAGTGACGGCATCGCTTTTGCCAATGCATATTCAGCATAATGGGGCTGCAAATACAGCTGAATATTTCACACCTTCACACACAACAGAAACATTACGCGACGGCTCGACTATATCGACCGCTTTTTTCAGAGGATGTCGTCTTATAGGAAAAGATTTGAATTTGCTGGAGCAAAATTTACAAGGGTTTGTGATGAATAGCTCTGAACTGCTAATAAGGGAAGAGAATTTAGAAGATGGAACTGAAACTATAAAAAGTGTAAAGAGTTATACACCAGTTGCCACATTTGACAAGCTAGTATTGTTTGGACACGACGAAGAAGTTGAGCCCAACGATCAATGGAGATTGATTACAGAGTACCTGAAAATAAGCAATGTTTTGCACTCATAACTGGAGGTGTATCACCAATACGGGTGTGCATGCTCAAATTATATAGAGACGGTAGGAAGCGGGGGAGAGGGAAGGGGGAGGGGTAAAGGAGGAAAGGAGACGAGGAGTTTAATATATCTCAACAAAGGCTTCTTGATCAAGATTCAATAGTTCTCATATAAGTTATTGCTCAAACATTTATATACAAACATACTTAGATACACAAAGACCCAAACCCAGACTCTGACACATACTTTCACACTTTCACACTTTCACACTTTCTCTTGCCTTCTCTTGCCTTCTCTTGTTTTCCCTCTCTCTCGCACATTTCAGAACAATGATTATATTGCTTAGTAAAGTTTATCTTGAAATGCATATCACGTGAGCAATTTAGAGATCATACCCACATCTCACTTACATCAAGATATGGAAAATGGTAAATCTATTATTTGTAAATGCCTGAGAACAATATTATTTCAGTAATTAGTACAAAGAGAACGGATTACTATACCTCGGTAAACTTGATGGCAATGACATGACGGGACTCTTTCTAGACGATGACGATGAGTCTGAAAATGAATCTTTTTTAATTGAAAACGTACCAAAGATAAAGAAACAAAGATTGGATGAAGAATCATCAACAGTGGCGGACTCGGATCTCGATTCACTCTCGGATTCTGATTTCGAAGAAGTGTATCTTCAACCACCAGAAGCAATTCAGCAATTTGATCAAGTCACTAATCAAATTACTAATCAGGTTACTAATCAAGTCACTAATCAAGTCACTAATCAAGTCACTAATCAAGTCACTGATCTTCAGGGTTCTATAGAGGGAGATCAACACCCATATACAACCACACAGAATGAATTCAACATCACGTTGAACCCCATTAACGACGAAGAAGAAAAGAAAAGAAAGGAGAAAATTAAGCAGCTAGTTCGCGAGAAACGCCAACGAATATCTCTTCAAAATTTAAGCGTTATTTCTTATATGCTCAATGCAAGACATCGGAACAAAATACTCTCCCATCCAAAAGTTCTCAAATGTCTAAAGAAATTGTTACCAGAACTGTTTTTGAAACATTACAAAAAATTTAAGAAGCAGTCTGAGAAAAAACACTCTCAGAATTCTTTTCAAAATGGTGATCAATTACTAATTTACTTGCTCAAATATCTCATAAAATGGTTTAGAAAAAATTTCAAACATGATTCAAATGGACTAAGAGTATTGGGATACCTTCCAAAAAGCTCAGATTCTGTTGATTATGCAAAGTTTTTTCCAAACAATGCAAAACCCATTAGTGATGTTACCGACATGTGTCGAATAATTAGGAAGTTTCAGCACAATCGGGATACTGGTGCCCAGTTGTTTACTGCATTGTTAAGGTCATTGGGGTTTGAAGCTCGACTCATATATTCGTTACCGTTGCTCGATACATCGAAACCTTTTATCAAATGGCAACCCAAAGTGAAACAGGATATTATCAAAGTTAATAAAGATAATGACTTATTGTACCCGTATTTCTGGACTGAGATGATCAACCCGCTTAACAATTCCGAGGTGTTGGTCATGGAGACGCAATGCTTTATGCAAGAAGAACGGCAATTGATCAGATTACAGAGATTTAAAGGAACTGACAATCTGCAAAACAACTATACAAATATATATTATCCCATTCAAAGTGAACTATCTCAAATGTCTATGCATTATGTGCTTGCTTTTTCTAATAAGAATCAAATTATGGACGTTTCGTCTCGATATATGGCCAACATCTCGTATAGATGGTTTAGCAAATTGGATCTACGGACCGAAAGCGGTAAATTGGCTTTGTTAATGCAATCGACAATCAGAATATTAAACGGCAACACATTTTACAGTAAACTAGATAATTTAGAGCTTGACGAACTCAGAAGACTTGCATTGACCAATTTCAAGGTCCCAGAAACTTTTTCAGCAATGAAGAAAAGCCCGAATTTTACTACAGAATCAACTTTAAGATACAACGAAGTTATTGTACCTGGAAGCAAGAAAGTTAGCACCGTACGTTTAGATGGAAAAAAGAAAGCTGTATATTTCAGAAATGATGTAATTATTGGCAAGTCAATTAGGCAGTGGGAATTTTTAGGAAGATCTGTAAAACTGGACGAAGTTTCTTTGCCAACAAAAAGCGTTCTTGCAACTCCCAAAACACTTTACAACAGACGCATATATCATCAAAATATGATGGAAAACCAACAACTCAATTTTACCAATCTATATTCTTTCAATCAAACGTGTCCCTATATTAAACAAAAGATATCACCAGATGGGAAATTGCCTACTAACAAATATGGAAACATTGAAATTTATCGACCTAATATGATTCCAGAAGGTTGTACATGGCTCAAACTATCTGATATTGAAAAGCATATTTCCCAGAAAGGTCAAAGCTCGACCAAATTCCAATATGTACCTGTCGTTGTTGGTTTTGCATTCAAATCAGGACAAGCTTATCCCGTGAAAAATGGCTTGCTTGTGTTGGATAAGGACGCAATAGCTATTAAAAAGCATTGGCTCAGTGCAAAAATTAAGGCACACAAAGACCAGCAGCATGTTAAAAATATGGCTTGTTTCAAAGCTTGGAAACTTTTTCTTAGACGGTTGAGTGTTAGAGAACATTTGAACAAGAAACATGGCTACTTATAACATATCTGGAGGTGCTCCTGATACTGTTACTTGAATATTGCCAAACTGAGGGCTAACATGCAAAGTTGCTCCTTTTGTATCTCCTTTAAACATTGTGTTCGATCTGATCTCAATTTCCTCAAGTTGTAACTTGCACATTTCATGCGGATCTTTTGGTAACCAAACAATGGGTTTATGGTACTTGAAAGCTGGATGAAGGTACAAAGTATTATAGCCAGTAAGACTAACACCACTGTCAATGGGAGTAGCCTCTTCTGATGACTCATGTTTAGTCTCTTTTTCCTTCATACAAACTCTATCTGATAAGATGGGGAGATTGGCAAAGTAAGGCGAGTATATGTTATAAATTATCGCGTTGATGAAGATGGTGACAAACAAAACACCGGTCATGATCCATCCTTGCGTTTGCATAACACATTTACCAGAAGAATCTTTTGAAAGGAAAAGTATGCCTATTAAGCAACATTCAGAACAATAAATTCCTGTGTACATGTGCAATAATGCATTTGGATATAATCTGCCCATTGTTTCCGAAATATTGATGTGGCTATAGACATAATTTAAAGCATACTTATAGTATAAGATGGATAAGCTGAGGAAAAATATGATAAATAATGATATCAAGGGGGAAATTATGGAAAATGCAATACCGATACATGCATAAATGGAGTATACGGCAAAAGTTGTACCCCACTTTATCAGTGACAATTTCGTTAGCCTATGGAATTTTTGCCTTGGTGTTATATCAATGATTTTGTAGTATGTGTTTCGCAAGACTAATTGCGTGAAACGGAGGAAATTATTTCCACAAAGAGCAAATGCTCTAAGACATATGTATCGAAAAAAAAAAGTTGCCGACTTGGGCAAATTTGTTGCGAGCAATACTGGTATGGAAGTAGGTTGATCAATGATCTGACGGAGAACCACCGTGATGCTTGATGATATGGTAACAACAAGGAACTGTTGAACAAAAAGGAAAACAAAGAACCATTTTTGCAAACCAACCTCTACTTCAGCTCCGGTGACTTTTCCCTTAAAGCATATAAGAAACCTAAACATTTTTAGTACGATTTCGGTCAAAACAGTCAAGAAAATAGAAGGAAGAAAACCAGAAATGGTTTGTTTTGCTTCTTCTGGGAATTGATAGATCCAGTCGAGAAAAGGTATCATGTGTGTGATGACTGCTAATTCAGAGATTGAATGGACCAACGACACAGGTACCACATAGAGTATAGTAATAATGATGAACAAGATGGTGACTAGGTAATTTTCAAACTTGCACATGATACCATCAGTTCTTGACACATTTCTCCAGATAATATCTTGTGGATGAACTTCCATAAAAGTTTTATCAAAACATCCTTGGCTTTGAGAAAGGAGACACTGGTTAGCCATACATGCACCTTTGTAATCTTGGAACTCAATAAACACATTGTTGTGCTTGCCAAGTTGGTCATTTGTCATCTTTTGTATTTCTCCATCAATAAACAGCTGACTTTCCTGTAACACCGACAATGCCCATTCTATTAGAGAAACACGTCTTTGTAATGCAAAGATTCTTAACCAACCAGGCAATTTTATATGGCAACTGCAATTGATTTTGGGGATTTTGGTAAATCTGTATTCTATTGGAGGGTAGAACTTTACCTCTAAATTTTTTTTCTCGGGATATTTCTTAAAGCTAAATTTGCTCCAAGAAATTTTACAGAGATTTTCCCAAGGCAAAGTCCAGGTTAATCTCCAAGACATCCATCTAGACATCATTGTTCTTCTCGTAGTCAGGGAGTAATATTTTTTCATTTGCAAGATTTGAGACTCTTCCAACAATTGCAATGCATTCTTGGCCCTTTGAACATGGAAATCTATCTCTTCAAATTCGTATACAAACCATAATTTTTTAACACCGCCAGGTATTGTTTGAAAAATGTCTTTTAAAACTTGTTCATACTGCAAGTGTGAGGGCACGTTGGTAATTAACAATGTTCTTGACATTGTTAGCCTCTTGTGATATTCTGAAAGAAGGTAAGATTGTTTGATGAGGACAAAACTTTGGAACTCATAAATTATTAACCAATGGAATATTACAACAATTAATAACCCCATGATGAAATGGGCATTTAGTCGTGGCACATTAGCATCTGCAATATTGGAAATACTCAATTTATCCAATCCTTGAGCAGAAAAAGTGGCCGAGTTTCCAGTGAAATTTATAGGGATCAATATGAGCATGTTGAGTGTACCAATGAGAATGAAGAACAATAATAGTACGGATAGGAACCGGATGAAGAAATATGCATCCAATCCCAATGACATATAAGTGTTGATATTGGTTCTCAATGTTGGCATGATCCACTGGAGTAGTCCACGCGGCAATCTTTCTATTCGCTCAGTAATTGGGACGCAGAAACATCGTGGTTGGTATAATTCAGTGAATATCGGTCTTAAAAGGCAGAATAATGTTATTTCGATTGTACAGAGAAAAACCGACGCAAATAAAGTTTTGAAAAAGATGCGGAATTCGATTCCATGCGATGAATGTGCATAGCCTGTCTGTGTTGTATTGAGGAGATTTGTAAACTTTGATGAACTGAATATTTCCATATACGTCTTTGTTAGCGCCTTGTAGTCATGTGGATGATCATCCAACGACAGCATAATAATGTGAGTATGATATATGATATATATATATATATATTTAGAAAGGAGCAACAACAACAATAAGAAGTTTGGTGATTTAGTTAAGAATGAGTATGTAATGGCTTTGGATAATCTTGTTGGGCGCTTTGCCCTTTTTTTATTTAACAAGCATTATGTTTTATCGCATCTCACCGTATTCATTTTACTCTTGACATTTTTGTTATATATTTGCAGCCATTTTTCCCTCTCCCTGGTATTGTGAATCCACTTTTGTGTAATATTCAAATAAACCGAGCAAAGGAATTCAATTTTTAATGATTACAGATGAGTGATTTGACGATTTTTGGAAAACGTTCTTTTCCCTTACATTCTTTTTTCCCCTTACTTTCCCTTTATTTTCCCTTTATTTTCCCTTTATTTATCTATATAAGCTACAATCGAGGAAAAGAAAAGAAGGAAAAGCAGATCAATGTAATTAAATCAGGCGTGATTGAGGCTCAGCCAGACCAAATTGGACCAATCAAGTCCAGATGGGGTGAGATCTGGTCCAGTTTAAGATAAGTGAATGTCAACATTGATGGTGAATAAAACGAATCAATCAATTAGAGCCCCCCCTCCCCTCCTTCGATGAGGCAACATCTTCGTATTGAAGCACAAATCAAGGAACAACTTATACAAGAGATAACAATCACTCATATTTTAAAAAAAACATATGTACAGATCATCTGTGCCAAGCGTATGTAGTTGTAGACCAATTTCTTTTCTTCCCCTGAACCAAAATCCAGCCTCACTGGTTCTCTTTCCCGTACCTTCCCACTCTTCTCCTCTTGACTTTACTTTATCTACCATGTGATGTCATCACGCCCAACGATATAGGCCGGCTCCAAACCTACAGCTGAAAAATTTTCCTGCATAGAAGTTGATCCTCACTACAACCGTTGTAGGTGAGTCATTTTTGTGGCCAGAAAGGACATTTGTTGTACATACATAATCAGAGAGAGAGAGAAAGAGTGAGAAAGAGTGAGAAAGAGTAATTTTGAAATAATACTCAACAACGATAAAATCTGGTAGACTGTGCTTCTTTTTCCTCTTCCTCTTCTTCTCCTTCTTTCTTCTTTCTCCTTCTCCTCCTCCTACTCCTACTCTTCATCATCATCATCTTTCTCATTATACATCGTTTATTGTTGAAAAAAAATCTTTAAACTACATTCATTTTTTTGTTTTCAATTCGACATTTTGAAATCCTGATCAACATTCTTCACAACAAACAAAAAAAACAAAAACAAAAACAAAACAAAACAAAAGAAAGATGTCTCAACATTTAAGAGAAACTTTTGCAAGGTGTAAAAAAGAAGGCCGCAATGCGCTTGTCAACTTTATCACTGTAGGATACCCCACAGTTGAAGATACAATTCCTATTTTGAAAGGGATGCAAGATGCCGGAACAGATATAATTGAGCTTGGTGTACCATTTTCAGACCCTATAGCCGATGGCCCAACCATTCAAACTGCCAACATCAAAGCCTTGGAGAATGGAATCACAGTTCCAAAAGTCTTGGAGTTGGTGACAAAGGCTAGAGAAAGCGGAGTCACTGTGCCTTTAATTTTAATGGGATACTACAATCCAATCTTGAAGTACGGAGAGAACCAATTTTTGGAAGATGCAGAAAAAGCTGGTGCCAATGGTTTTATTATTGTGGACTTGCCACCAGAGGAAGCAGTTAAATTCAGATCATCGTGTGCCAAATATGGGTTGTCATATGTCCCCTTGGTCGCACCCGCTACAACTGATGAAAGGTTGAAAGTTTTGGGACAAATTGCTGATTCATTTATCTACGTTGTGTCAAAGATGGGTACTACTGGTGCCTCAAGCAAAGTCTCATCTGGTATTGATGAGTTATGTGCACGTGTGAGAAAGTTTGCCGGCGCAGAAACACCCTTGGCAGTAGGATTCGGTGTTTCTACGCGAGAGCACTTTTTGGAAGTTGGTAAAGTTGCAGATGGTGTGGTTATTGGCTCAAAGATTGTGACTTTGATTGGTGAGTCTGCACCAGGAAAGAGAGGCGAGACTGCTTACAACTATGTCAAATCGATTTTGGGACAGGATTACAAATCTAATGCACCTTCCACTTATAGTAGGTCAGATCTCAGCAAAGAGCAACGCGAATCGAAACCTATTTTGGAAGAGGCTCACAAGTTTAACCCTAGATTTGGAGATTTTGGAGGTCAATATGTTCCTGAGGCATTACACTCTTGTTTAGCGGAATTAGAAAAAGGGTTTGAAGATGCAGTTGCAGATCCGGAATTCTGGAAAGAGTTTAGAGACTTGTACTCCTATATTGGTCGTCCATCATCATTGCACAAAGCGGAAAGATTATCTGAACATGCAGGTGGTGCAACCATTTGGTTGAAGCGCGAGGATTTGAACCATACCGGATCCCACAAGATTAATAATGCATTAGCCCAAGTATTGCTCGCTAAACGTTTAGGTAAGAAGAAGATCATTGCCGAGACCGGTGCTGGCCAACACGGTGTTGCCACAGCCACAGCCTGTGCCAAGTTTGGACTTGAATGTACGGTTTTCATGGGTGCCGAAGATACTAGACGTCAAGCATTGAATGTGTTTAGAATGAAGATCTTGGGCGCCACGGTTATCCCAGTCAAGAATGGTACTCAAACATTGAGGGATGCAACTTCAGAGGCTTTTAGATACTGGGTTTCCAATTTGGAGACTACACATTATGTTGTTGGTTCAGCAATTGGCCCACATCCATACCCTGTTTTAGTGAGAACATTCCAAAGTGTTATTGGACAAGAAACCAAAGAGCAATTCAAACAACTCAATGATGGCAAACTTCCAAATGCAGTGGTTGCATGTGTAGGTGGTGGTTCCAACTCTACTGGTATGTTCTCACCATTTGAGAAAGATGTGGAAGTCAAGATGTTGGGTGTAGAAGCTGGTGGTGATGGTATTGATACTGAGCGTCACTCAGCTACATTAACAGCAGGTATTCCTGGTGTTTTCCATGGTGTTAGAACATATGTTTTGCAAGACAGCGATGGACAAGTGCACGATACACACTCAGTCTCTGCAGGTTTGGATTACCCAGGTGTTGGTCCTGAGTTGGCATTCTGGAAGAGTACGGGACGTGCCGAATTCATTGCTGCTACGGATGCACAAGCCTTGCAAGGGTTTAGACTTTTATCGCAATTGGAAGGTATTATTCCAGCCCTCGAGTCCTCGCATGCTATCTATGGTGGTGTAGAGTTGGCCAAGAAATTACCCAAGGACCAGCATATTGTTATAAACGTTTCTGGAAGAGGTGATAAGGATGTTCAATCTGTTGCTGAGGTGTTGCCTAAATTGGGTGAACAAATCGGATGGGATTTAAGATTTGACGAAGACCCTTCAAAGAAAAATGAAGTTTGATTCCAAAGAGAAAGAATAAAGAATAATAATAAAAAAAGACAAAAGACAAAAACAAAAGCAAACAAACCATTACATAGTTAGAAATATAAACAGAAACATACGCAGTTGAATTAATGCATCACATATATCATTTAATAATGCCGCCTCTATCAATCAGTTTATTACAAAAAGAAACTGTTTTTCTAACCTTTTTCATTTCTTCCTTTATCCTTTTTCCTTTTTTCTTTTTCGTCTTTTTATTTTTTGCTTCTCCCTCATTCTATGACTCTATTATTCTAAATTTCCAGGCATTTTCATCATTAACAATACTGCTGAAGTCCAACCAAGGAAATTTTTGGCTCCCTTAGCATCACCAGTCTCGTCATTATATTGTTCCCACACAAAACCTGTCTTGACCCACTGTCTATAAACATTGTCTACTACATTAATCCTCAAGTCATGGTATGCAACTTGAAATTTTTTTTGAAGGGCCAAAGACATGAATTGGCGACTTTCGTAATAGTAGTCTTCAATACCTTTCAAAACGAGGTAGTTCATGTTGATCCACACTGGCGACCTCCAATAATCCTCTCCTGTTTTGTAATTCGAGTCTGACTTTGACAATGATCGTATACCAAATGGCGACCACAATTCTTCTGGATCGGTAATAATGTTGAGTACCTTTTCTAGCTTATCAACATCATCTTTGGGAATAAGTTTGGTGACAAAAGGAAGAAGAGAAACATATCCCTTATGACACACATGCACATTTTCGTCATCTTCATCCACAGAAACGTCACAGTATATTCCTTCATTTTTTGACCAATGCACTTTATCCAAATTCTTTGAAATTTTTTCTTCAATATCTTGAAAGTATACGACATCATCATATTTGTTCAAGATACCAGCCATGAGACGTAGTGATTTTGCCATTATTCCAATCCATGAAATCAAGTCAACATTTAACTCAGCCACATCAGCTGGAGAAGCACGTGGATAGTCGTCGATTCCACTTGCAAGACAATGCGTTTCTGTTCTACCTCTCCAGCGGAAAACTTCACTGTTGTCATAGTTTCTGTCAAACTCTTCAAAATGACCTTGTTGTGTTTTCCTAAGCATTTGAAAATGCAGTTTCAACTTGGGGTAAACTTCCTCTGCGTATTTGAACAACACGTCTGGATGCTTAAGGATATAGCTACCAAATTTAGTGGTGTTTGTAGAATCAGTTACATCACTTAATTCATTATCACGATCAATATCGATGGGTTTCATTACATCACCAAATCTCTCCTCAGACAAATGCTCAAGCAACATTGTTAGCATCAATGTCAAAGTTGGAGGATTTACAATCTGAGGACTTTGCACTTGAAACTGGGTCGGAACTCGAGATCTTGCTTCAGGGCCCAAAATTTGCTCCCTGGCAATCCAACCTTCAGAGTCAATTAAGTTAAACCACGACTTAATTATATCCAAGACCAAATCAGAGTCGTATTCTTTCAAGGGCATTAAATGGAAACCCTCGTCCCAGTAGAATCCCCTAGGGAAAAAAGGTCGCGAAGGAACTAATGTGAACAATTGATGAGGTCCCTCAGGTGATCCGTTCAATTCATATGATTCAAAAGTATCTTCATCAAATATAGTTTTTCTATCAACGAGGTGGTCACCATACATATAGGTCAACCCACCCAAAAGGCCAGACAAAATCTCCTTGGCAAAAGCTTTGTAATTTGCAGTTCCACTATCGTTTTGAGTTCCATTATATGGATATTGTAGCTCAAAATATTCTGAGAATTTTTCATCAAACAAATTATGATTAGCTTCTATCTTCTCATGGATATTTTTGGAAGTAATCTTTTCAGTATCTGGGGTCTTTTCGTTGTGGTAAATGACATCGAACTCACAGCTCCCCTGATATACTTTTTGAACCAAATGTAAATTTCCTTCAAAATCGTTCAAGTCGCGAATTATGTACAAGTTTTCAGGTGGGATGTCTTCCATAGAATCAGTAGTGCCTTTCAACGATTGCACAGATTCCTGTAACATAGTCATGAAAATGTCTCTCGCCTGCCAAACATTATCATCAGGGACTCTTAAACTATAATGATGAGCAAGAGCAGGACTGAACTCCAATGGCAAATCTGATTTACCCAGTGGATGCCGATTCGTCTTTGGACCGTCATTGATTTCAACTTGAAAAGCTCCCAACTCTTCAGAAACTCCCGATAATTTCACGGAGCCTTTGTATCCTAGAACATTTTTTTGATTTTCCAATTTCAAAATCCCAGTTCTTTCTATTTCTCCCAAATCATCAATAGATGCTTCTTTCTCTCCTTCAAGTCCACTATACCAAACAAACGAAATCTTTGATTGTTCAAATCCTTTATGTGGTTCTGATTTTATTTTGACTGCCCACGACAAACCATCCTTGCTTTTTACAAAATCAATGGTAATATTTGTGTGACAATCATTATCTTGAATCACTTGTGTACCTCCGTACCTCGGATCATACGAGACCCAATTGGCTTTGGCCATATTATCGTTTTGCTCATAAAAGTGCCTAATGGAACCAATTGACCGGTAGTCATCCATAGAGAACCACATCAAGCCAGATAAAAGAGACCTTGGTAGTCTTGGTCTAATACCGAGGTATAGTGCTGACCTGTAAGGACCCCAAAGCAAAGAATTTTCAGCCTGAACTGTATAATCATTTGCTAGTTGGTCTTGGTTTAATGGATCTTGGTCGAATAAGTCAAATTCAACATTCTGTGCAATACTAAATAGCACATAAAAAAGGACAGAAACAATTTGAAAAATGTGACATTTCATCATAACAAGCAGTAGATTGAATGAAAAAACGCAATTAGTTGTCTTGTATGAATATGGTTGTAAAAACTTGTGTAAATCGACACGGAATTTATCATTTCTCCCTAATCTCACACTCTCGTAGTCCATGTATCATTTGACCCGAGCCTCGCATAGTATTTTTTTTTTTATTAAAAAATCCTTATGTTCATTTTGTATCACCATCTCGTAGTTCTCCTCTTTTTGCAATCTCCCACATAAAACTGTGAATAGGAAACCTATAGCTAAAACCAAACATACAGACATAAACATTCATAGAATCCTATATTTACCAATTCATACATTCATTCATTCATACATTCATTCATTTATTCGTTTATTCATTCAATCCTTTATATATATATATATAAATTTGAATTACTTTTTCTAAAACTTTATGTGGCCACAGAAGGACGGTGTCGGGACTAGAATAAGCTATGGAGTTAACGGAAATGCATTGATCCAAGCGAAATCCACAAAGAACGAAGGAGATGATAGAGGAAAAAAGGAGGAAATAGACTACAGTGGTGATACAAGAAATGCTTTCTCATCACCTATATTTCCAAGACAACAATATGGTGCAAGAGCTTTTTCGATGCAGGCTGGAAGTCTCGAAACCACCATTGATACTACCAAATTGAGCACATATGATGCTTTGCCAAATAATTCCAGTCTATCCATGAAATTGCAGACGGGACTTGTACCTAGAAATATGTTGTCTTCTTTATCCGTGGAATCACGAGCGTTCGATACAAAAAAGACCTACATACCAAATACTGGGGAGACACTCAATATTTTACAATTTTATTTGAGAAACAGCAGTCAAAGTATAAAGGCTTCAGTATATGCTACTGGCGAAACATCCTCGACTATGCGAATATCAACCATCAAGGAGGACAATACTCATTCATTTTCATTAGATATGGACTTTCGAGAAAACATTGAACAGATTGAGGTATCACAATGTAAACCAAAGGGTAAGGAAAACCTCGTGCTAGTGAAGACGACCAATCGAGTTTATCTATGTTTGTGTAAAGTGAGAGAAGGGAATAGTCACCACCGTCATAAACATTTAAAATTAAAAGTCAATATTCTTCAGGACATGAAGTTGCAGTCACCACAGTCTCATTTGACTTTTTGCAAACGAAATTGCCGGAAATTTGCTTCAATTGATCACAAGGGACTTTTCACAGTCTATCAAGTTAGTGATGACCTTAGTGATTTCCAAAAGACATTTGAAGTGCTGCTAGATTTGGCAAATATTGAAACCAATGGGACTATGTCAAGCTGGATCAATCTTTGTTGGCCAAAAGATAAAAAGAGAGTTTTAATTTCAACACGTACAAATGTTTACGAATTTGATTGGAAAAGCTCACACAGTTTTAGGACCTTAATAACATCAAATACATGGTCAAGAATTCATGGTATATGCAGCACAACAAAGTTTGTCTTTATCCTTACATCAAAAGAGTTAATTTGGGTGAGTTATCGCAAACGTTTCCAAAGATTACTTTCATGGAAGCATTACTTAATGGAATCCGACCCTACAAAAAGAATGACATTGTTGGAAAATGGCGACAATTTTCATATATTTTTGACTAGTCAGATCAGTCCTATTATTATAGTGTATACATTTGGATTAATTGCTGGAAGGCCGTGTAGTCTAGTTGATCCGTATTTGATTGATATTGGGGCTCGTCTGACTAGGCAATTAAAGTGTATATGGAACAACGAGAAGAAAACGGAAATTTTGTTGTTACACACACTGGTTGACAATACGATGAGTACATGTTTGCTTACCTCGGAAGATTTTGATAATAGTACAATGCAGACAGTCCCAAACTCAACTAGCTCGCCGAACTCGCCAATGTCTTTTATTCTAAAAGATAATTCTCGAATAGACATTGGTCTTTTCAAGAAAACATTCACCAATATAAAGACACTGTCTATAAAGCAAAATTCTGCAGAGGCTTCTGCAAGTACAACTCAGTCAATTGAAACGAAAATGATATTTGAAATACAACAACTACCGTCTACCTCGTCTCATGGCACATACTCTTCCATATTTTACCAGTTGAAATCAGTTCCTTTCCACATAAACTATTTACCTTCCTTCGATAAATTAATAGAGAGTCTCAACAACGGCTCACAAGACGGACTTGTTGACGGACAACGTTCTTTTAGATTCAAGAATTTCATATACACAGCACTCGAAACACGAGGTGCAAAATCTAGAGCAGGACCACAAGAGACGAAATCGTTCCTGGACTTGTTCCATTCAATGACGAGTACTAATTCCGACACAGATCACCAAGCTCAAAAAGCAGAGACAGCCATTTGTCTAGGTACTTCTTTAATCAAATACCGCGATGCTGAGCAGCCTAAGCTTGAAATTGAGTTTCAAGAAACTAAAAACAATTCAAACCAACAAGTACAATTGATTCTCGATGCATGGGATGAACCAGTTGACCAAGTTCAAGAGAGTCCTGTTAAACGAAGAAAGATGTTATCAACAGGGGTTACAGACAGTGTGCCCGTTCTAAGGGCAAGTCAAACTGTTACCCAGCATAATCTTTATTCTTCTCAATCTTTTCAAGACACATATTTCACACAATCTCAGCCTTTATCACTGCAGGAAAAGCACGAAAATTCTCAGTCCAAATTTGGTCTATCTCAAAGGTCATCTCAGCGACCTTCACAAGCTTCTAGCCAAAGATCGATCAAGAAGAAAAAGAAAAAGAAAGGTGGGTTCTAATACTTGTTGCTTATGTTTTATTTGGTTGATAGTGTTTAATGTAGAAAAGAATGCTGGATTCGGTTATTGCACCAGGTACTTTTTTGTTCCTATTTTTTTTTATTTCAATTTTTCACAAAATGATATTTGGATCTTTCTTTACTTTAAGATTGGGTTTTCACTCTCTAAAACAGTTGAATCATCCCCATACATATATATATATTTTATATTATTAGAGTTTCGACTTTGTTTTGCTACATTATTCATTTATCATAGTGAGGAAACAAGTTAGTTTCAAGTCTAAAACCAGTAAACTTTTGTTGTGATTGATTTTGTGCGCGCAGCTCATTTATATATATATATATATGTATATATGTATATGTATATTTTATACTAGCTAAAAGTATATAGTCTAAAATTGTTCCATATTCATATTTGCCTAGGTAGGTACTTTTAATTCAGTTATAAATGAGACTAAATACCAATAGAAGATGGCTACTGCTACTAATTGTACCTCAAACGAGACGACTCCATACTCAAATCAAAGCCAATGCCAATGCCAATGCCAAAAGCAAATTCAAACTTGATCCACTTCGAATTGCATTCTTTGGCAGCGACCATTTTAGCACCGAAAGTTTGCGTCAGATAAAAAGTCTACATGATCAGGATAGCTCCTTGATTGACAACATCAAACTAATCACCAGACTGCTTAAACCAACGGGTAGGTATATGAAATCAGTTAGCGAATTGCCCGTTGGCGTATTTGCAAAAGAAAACCAAATTGATATTCTTCGAGCGGATACGCAAGAAGATATAATAAACTTTTTACAACTGAATTCGTTCAATTTAGTCATTGCCGTGTCTTATGGAAAACTTATACCAGCAGAATTTATTGCAAAGTGCAAATATGGAGGGCTCAACGTACATCCTTCCTTCTTGCCCAAGTATTCAGGCTCGTCCCCCTTACAATACGCGTTGCTCAATGATGACCAAGAGACTGGTGTCACGGTCCAAACTTTACATCCTACAAAATTCGATCATGGTAATATCGTTGCCAAATCCCATGCGGTACCGATTCTTGAAAACGATAATTATGATAGTCTAGCTAAAAAGCTTGGAAGGATTGGAGGCGAACTTTTGGTTTCAGTGATCAAAGATGCATCGTTTGTAAACCCAAAGTCAATCTTAGAATTTGGAGAGCAAAAACGAACTCTTGCACCTAAAATTTCCAAAAACGAAAGTCAAGTTCTTTGGTCCGAAAGCTCATCGCGACATATCAAAAGACAGTTTGACGCGTTGGGTCCTCTTTTCACTTTTCTAAATGTAAAGATTAAAAGGAAAAAGCAAACTATCGAGGAGAAACAGCGTGCTATATTGTACAATGTCACAGAATTGAAAATGGATCCTGCGGTTGTTGCTAAACAGCACAATTTAACCAAACCTGGCGATTTTACGCTTGTTAAAGATGGTTTGTGTATCAAAGCCAATACCGGATTTATTTTGGCCAAGGGGATCAAAATGCAAGCAAGGGCAGAAATGACCCCCGAAACATTCATAGGTTCGTATCACAAATATGCAGGAAATGTGCCTCAACAATTCATCAGCACTTTGGAAGAGAATAAATAAATGATGTGAAGAGCAACAAGAGTGGTGGATGTGTAGCTTAATGTTGATTTTCACATATTCACATAGACACATAGACACATAGATACATGGATATATGGATATATAGGTACACACATAAACAGGTATATAGGTACACACATAAACAGGTATATTGATGCATAGATACATATATATATATATATATATATATATATGCCCTTAAGAAGGCTATAGCACCACTCGACAATGCTTGTTATATTCCTTCACAGCCACTCCAATTTTTTGATACAAAAAGGAACGATTCTGACGATCGGGTATGGGGATAAATGGTCCTCTCCTATTCTTGAGGTCGATAGTGAGACCTGTTGGTTCTACTGATATCGACTTGATTTGGTCAAACTTAATGACCCATTTTGATGCGAGCGTCTTGATATCAAATAGAATAATTTTTCTGTATGATGTGATCACAGCCATATCTCCCCCAGGTAAAATAACATGTGCCAAGTACGTCTCATTGTAAAACTCTCCGCCATTTATACTGTATAACCAAAATTGACCTTGTGCTTCTTTTTCGGAATACGGTTTTATAGCTCCATTGGTATTAATGTACCTTGGAAGCCTTGCCCTATCTAAAGTTTCACCATCAAAAACAGTAGTGGTGTTTCTTATTCCTTCACTCAAATTTGAAGCAAAGTCAAATACACCGATTGCGGTCTTTGTAGGTAATCCAATGACACCTCTGCCTAATCCTTTAAAAAAACCAACTGCACCATCTTTAGCAGCTCCTTCCAATGGATCCACTGCTATACCACCAATTCCAGAAGTAATTGATTCAAAAAGCGAGTTGGCGCCACCTGCAAAATAGTTTGCTCTATTACGCTTGAGTTGTATTCTCCTACGCTCTTGGAATCTAGAGTCCATTGTGGCAACAGATAACCCTTTAGCAAGAGAGCCCGTAATCTTAGAAAATGAATCAGAAACCCCAAACACTGTTTTCTTAACAAAGCTCAATCCTCCTTTGGCAAGTCCAATACCCAATTCTTGTGGCCTATCGTTCAAAATGAAACCTTGATATGGTTCATAAAAAATATCAACTACTCCCAGCGAAAGTAAATTGAATAAACCAACAGGGTTACCCAAAAAGTCCGCTGAACCAACAACATTATGAAGTTGATAAAAGAATGCTTGTTTGTAATGAGTCTGGATGGAGTCCAACAAAATTGGAGTGGGAACTCTAATATTTTCAATAAATAAAGCATTCAATTTTATTGGGGCATCAGAAACATTGCCCATAGCCATAGTCAAGACGTTGAAACAGAACATGATTATATTCTGAGCCGAAGTCTTGTCTTCAGCTTCAACAGAATCAGTTCGTACAAAGGATATATTCGCTTGAATTGGTTGCAAATGCAAGGCCTCAAAGTAGATATCACTTGTGTTATTTAGGTTTTGTGGCTCAGGGATGTCTAGGTTATTATCGCACAATTGGTCCACTGGAAGTTTGTTCCAAGAAGCACCAGGGAATTTTGCAAAGTCGAGTAATGCATACAAAAAGTCTTCACCTAGGTCAAAGGTTAATTCTTGAAGCAAGATTGTCGCATACTTGACGTAAAAAACACCATATGAGTCATCCTTGACTCTACAAATGGATGCAGAAAATGCCGGATGCTCATTCAATTCTTTACCAGTCTTTGGCACAACAGATGGGTACAAGACTATAGGAAATATGCTGCCATAAAGTTGATTATCTATTTGAATCCATCTAAGCTTGACACTAAAATTTTGATAAATGTTGGACTCATTATAGCGGAACTCAACACCCTTGATAGTGATGTAGCTCAATTCCTTGTCGTTAGTATTGATCAAAGATATTCCAACACCATCAAATTTTGTGACAACTTGAATTCCATAATTGTCCTCAACATCCACAGCCTCAAATCCTTGGTTTTTAGCCAATGACGAAGACGACAGCAGTGAGTTATTACCAGACGCAATGCGGTATAAACTCTTTGAAGGGTCATACGGCGATATGACCAAACTCTGGGTTGGGCCATCAGCACGAACACTGAGGTCTACCACTTGTTGTTGTTGTTGTTGTTGTTGTTGTTGTTGTTGTTGTTGTTGTTGTTGTTGTTGCTCGTTAAAATCACCAGGTGGTAATCTAAATGGCCGCAAATTCCCAATCTCAGACAAATTGACTGCTCTCTCCCTTCCACGTGATCTAACAATCAATTCTTTGACTATAGCGTTTGGAAAATCGTACGCATATGGCATGACACTTTTTGGTGGGATTCGATAATAGATTGGCTTAAAAGTACGATTCTTGCGCACCACTTCACCATTGGCATTGATATTCGGATTATTCTGATAGATGTAAAATTCCTCGTTGGTATAATTTTTGATAGAATATGGCCATTGGTTATTTGCATCCTCAATTTGGATAAACATCGTGGCATTTTCTAAAAGCATCGTTACTTTCAAAAGCGATTGTCTCAGATTTTTATCTTGTATCTTAACAAATAGTTGGCCAACATCATTGATGCAAAATGGCTGAGTCCATTTGCTGCTCTCTTCAAATTTCAAAACAACATTGGTTTGGCTTGAGGAGCGGAAACCATATAAGGGCAATAGCTCGTTAGTTGTAGCTATTGATGATGTCTCTGAATCCTCTTCGGAAATGACCAAACTATTCGCAATCCGATTTATGAAAACATACCTAGGAGCAATGGTCACTGTTTTAGTCAAATTATATTTCCCTTCACCTTCCATAATCGTAACTCCCAAACTTATTTCAGTTTGCTCGCCACGCTTTTGTAACTTTAACTGATTCAGTTGGCCAATGGCATCAAAACTTATTGGAGGTGACCAAGAAGACTCGCGAGTTTTCAACATAGCTCTGTTACCTCTATCGTCACCACGATCAAAAGAAAACATCACTGGCATAAGTTCTTGGCCCTTGATATTTTTACCTGGCACTTCAAAAACATTGCCTCTGTCACTAACTGCAAGATCCAAACTTGACCTATTCAATATGACATAAGGACTGTAAATAGTGACTTTCAAACTGGTGCTATCAGCATGCTTTCTGGGATAATGGATCTTGAGTTTCAAATTGTTCTTTCCATGTATCGTCAAGCTCAGTTCACGAGAGAACTCGCTAGCTTTTGGACCATTTATGATTGCAAACTCTGACCTTCCGAATCCTGGCAGCAAATCAGGCTCAACACTAAGAAGTAAAAGATTCTTCAAACTAACAACATGGACATAACTCTTGACACCTTTTTTAACCAGACCAGTCCATTCTCTTCTTGAGTTTTTGTCGTACAATCTATATTTGAAATCATATGGTAATAAATTTTCAATTTCCAATGGTGCAGAAATGACCAAGTTTAAGTGCGGATAGACTTTAGCCAATGGCTCGTCTTTGTCGAATATGGCTTCGCCTTGGAAAAAATAATTTGTTTCATTTTGGGACACTGGAGGGCATTTCAATGGCAATTGCCGCTTCATTATATCTCTCCAATGAATGATTTCGTTAGACCAACCATATTCAGTATGCAAAACAGGTTTCACTCTGAGCTTTCCATCATACACTGAATCTATTGGCACTGATCTTGACTCCTTCGAATTAATTTGAAGAGTGGATTTATTGTCAGCAAAAATATCGATCGATATCGGTACATCAGCATCATTTTCAATCAACATCGTCGATCTTAGTGTAATGATCTTGACGTTATCATCGCGGAGTTTTATATTTACCAATAATCTACTGTGGACGTCATCAATTGGAGGATCTAAAACATAAATCTCCTCACCAACACATCCAACATGTAACGACTCAATTGGCTCAAATGCAGGGGCAGGTTCGGACGAGGACAAAGTGGCGTTGGTGGAAGTACTAGAAGCATTTGTTTTCTTTCCCAAAAATGAAATACCAAGAGCACTTGTGCTATCTGCATCCAAATTCTCACGAATGGTTCTCCAATCTTCAAAAGCCCAGGGCTTGCTTTCTCCATAGACAAGCGTAGTTTCACTATCATTCTTTTGACCACTTGTCCAAATTTTTAAATCATATCCAGTATCGTTAAATATCACAAATGGATAATCTTGTCCGCGCGGTTTCAACTCTTCATCAGTGCTTAAAAGAGACTGGATTTGAGAAAGCAAAGCAACAGTTCGAGAAGTTACGGTAATTTCAGCAAGTTTTCTCGATACAACTTCAACTAATAGTTTTGGATTTGATCCATTTTGTGCTCTGGATGCTAAAATAGCTACCGGCCACGGCTCTAAAAGAGGCTGCCAGCATGAATTAGCGTAATTGAAAATATTGATATGCGTCTCCAAGTGAACCTCGGCATTCAAATCCGTGGACCAGTTAAGAGCTCTCAAATCAAACGCTTTCAAGCTAACATCAACAACCGGCAACTCAGAAACATCACCAATGAGCACAAACCGCAATCCACCAAAACTTACATACATTGTTTCACTTAGATCTGATGATGAACCGGTTTGTACAAAAGCATTGGTAATGCTTTTGTTGTCTTCGTCATCTCCATTATTATTTGCATCCTCAGAAAATGTAGAGCTTATGCTTGAAAGTCTTCGTTTCAACGTGTCCTGTGCAGATTCTACGCCATCTCGAGCAGGTGACTGGTACTTGGCAAACATATCATTTGCTCTTTGTACAATTGCAAGCCCCAAACGTATGTCTCGCAAAGACACCCTCACAACAATCGGTTCGATTGAGGCTTGAATATTATTGGAGACAACTGTGTCTGTAGAATCCTTGTCATCAGCAGCAAATGAAACTGAAAAGTCATCAATAAGTCTATAACGAGAGTTTTTCGGATCATCCATACGGGTGAGATATAAACCAATATTGCTTGAAGCAACGGATATAACGTTTTGCTTAGAAACCAGAAGTTGTTCAATTTTAAACACTAGGGCTTCTGTTGTACTTCTTGTATCATCAGCAAGAAGATAAATCGATGGTCGGTTGACATTCACAGAGAACCAAATATTAGTAGTGGCGGATGCAGCAGCAGCAGCAGCAGCAGCACCTTTTTGTTTATTCTCATCATCTAGTGTTTCTTGCAGTTTCAGTTCCAGTTTCAGTATCAGTTGCATTTTGGTTGTTGATTGTTGAGAAAGCAGGACAATAGATCGTCTTGGCTTATTTGGCAATTTTTTGGGAGCTTCTAAATGTGTTGAGCTCTCAATAAAAGATTGGAGATCAAATATGTAATCTAGTGCCAAGATCACCTTTGGATTTTCAACATTCAAAATCACGGTAATATTCTTCAGTTCTGAAAGTCCAGTAGAATTTGCCGTCAAAACAAACTGATCTTTTACTCCGTCAGCAGCCGGGATTATTGTATCAAACTTGCTGTCTGTGAATTTTCGCACATCTTGCACCACAAATGATCCAACCTTTAGGTTAGCATCAAACTGTGAGTTCTGGTTTTGCTGGAAAACAACGGCTATTCTGTTTAAAGAAAATTGCGACAACTTTAAATCCTCAACACTTGTTTTGTCCTCGGTTTTTTGATACAAAGTAAGAGCAACAAGAGGAACCTCGAATCTTAGATCCACCATTTTGTGATCGGGCGGTGGAGTTTCATTGTCAACCAGTAGACTTGAAGCAACAGCTGGGTTTTTTTGAGCACTTTGCTGAGTGACTAAATCTTGCACATCTTTTTGAGTAGTTAGTTTACCTCCTGACCTTGCACTCGACTTTTGTGTATTCTCCTCCAAAGCTCTGTTTGCATACTTTGCGCTTTCCTTCACCTCTTCTAAGCTCTCTTCTTGTGTTTCCACCGAGAAAGCATAGGTTATTGAATTTGACAATTCATTCAAAAGTCTAATTTGCATATCTGTCAAATCAACTTTCAACTCTGGCACCTTACCCTGCACCACAAATGTCGGAACATCTTTGATGTAATTCTCAGTCCATTCGACGTCAAATGTCAAATCCAAATTATCGACAATATTCAAGTTTTGCACCACATTGGAAAATTTAATGTAGGACGCAAAGCTCACATTGCGAATACCCGCGGTGATGCAATTTTTCATATTCGCGCCTTTGTAATCGTTCTTTGCATACAACTCTCCAAAATTTGCAACAAATCTGTTATCTTGTTGCACAGGGAAATACACTGTTGGTGCCTTTATCAAAATATCAAACTTTAATTTCACCGGTAATTGAGTATCTTCATTCAACGCTGCCATACGTGCGCCATCGTAGATGGCCTTCATTTTCAAAAATTGGTCAAAATATTCGACAAGTCTATTGAATGAGCTTTCCACAAAGTTTATTGTTAATGCACCGGTTTTGAATACCAATTCCGAAGGTCGGTCTTCGACATGTACATCATACGTTTTATATGAAAGTTCAGCTAAATTATCACCGTTCATATGAATCAATTTTTGTTCTTGCAAATCATTAGCCTGCAAACTAGACATGTTATCAAGCACCGTTATGGAGCCCAAGCGTCCTTCGATATCCATTGACTCCGGTAAAATGTTCATATTAATCTGTGCGGTCTCTAAAGTTGCTGTTGCCAATTTGAAGCCATCGTCATTGAAAATTACAACAATACTCTCCAACTTGATGCTCAAGTTTAATTTTTGAGGTGCTGCTGCGTCGTCCTCTTCACTATTGTGAATCAATTCATCTGCAGGAACAGGAGGTGCATTAGGATCAGCAAAAGTGTTCATCGAGAATGTCAACACGTCCAAAAGTGTCATTCGTGTAACAACAACCTTCACAGTAGCTATTTGCATGTCAATATCTTGATCAAAAACGTCAACATTCTCACCTTTTAAAAGCACAGTTCGACGTTTACGTGCCAATTTCATTGAAAGCAATTTTTGTCCTTTTTCTTTTTCAATACTGGAGGACATCATTTTTTCAAATTCTGCAATTTTAGATTTTTGAACTTTGTCAAAAACAGTAAAGTCCAAAAGACTTAAATTAATGAGCATTTCCAGATCAGTTTGAGAAAGAGAAATTTCCAATGAATCACCCAATATCTCAATAAGTGGCTCGTCATTCATGCCTTTCCCGCTGATGCATCTCCTAAGCGATAGTACAATTGTGTCTATGGAAAGATTTGACTCAAATACTTTTTGATCTGCATTTGTGGTGACATCTTTTCGATTGTTACCGTTGTGAATTTTCTCAAATTCAAATTCTTTTTCATCCTGCTCGCCACCATAGGCTTTGAAAACACTTTCTTTATCAGCATCACTTGCAACACTTTGAGGTATTGCTTTATCGACAATTTGCATCAAAGTTTTGTATTGGAAGTCATTCAAGTTGACTGCTAATTTGGGGATATTACCCTCAAGTTTAAACTTTGCAAGGTTTAATGCATCTGGCAAGATAGAAACACCTAGACCCAAATTCAAATTCAAATTAGTTAAAACTCTTGCTGGGCGTGCGTCCTCTGTCGCATACAATTGCTCCATTGTGGATTTTATTGTGTGTCCCACATAAAATTCAATGTCACTAAGATGAAGATCAAACCTATCATAAAGTAGATTGCCAACTTCCTTCCAGTCCGCCGCAGTATAAGACAGTTTATCTTTATATTCCTGAATCTTTGATCTTTCTGCAAAATTGCTCACAATGCTAACGTGACCGGCATCCAAAATCGCAACAGGTGACTTGAAACTTGCGGGATCTAAGGGCATTATTAGAAGTGGTGCCTGAAGATCCATCATCAAATTAATTGTCTTGTGCTCGTCAATCGCATATTCCAATCCCATTCTCGTGTTTGCTGTAATACTTTCAATGGACTCTTCTGCTGCATTCATGATGGCACCCACAGTATCAAAATGTGTGGTTGGTGGAGAAAAGAAACTGATTACTTTCTCGACAAATTTGGGACTGTAGAAAATGGTCATTGATTTTAACTGCGCTGAAAGACTCGAGTCTGCTTTGTGGTCAAGTGGATTTTGCTCAAACATTACTTGAAAAAATGGAGTTTTGGTTGCATTAGTGTCATCTCCAGTAGCTTCTTTCACACTCACTACATGCTTATAAATGCTCATGTTCGTTCCATCCTCGATTCTAAACTCTTGCATTTGGAAACCGGCTACAAATGAATTTGGTCTTTGAAGATATTGTGTGCTACAACCTTCGAAAATCACTTCCGCCAAATTTGCGCCATTGCTTTCTTTTAAAACGAACCCACCTTTCTTAAGCGAAGCGTTTACTTTCATTGTGACATAATTGTCTGGCAATTCAATTGTTGCGGTCGTCGCATTCTCGTCGTAATCAATGGTGTCATAGAGTGCCTTCTTTTGATCTTCGGTGAGCAGCAAATCTGTATGCTCTCCATCGGCATTATATGTTTGTTCTTTTTCCTTCTCTGTCTCCTGATTTCCCCTGTAACTGCTATTGTTGTTGTTATTATTATTATTATTTCTGTTCGCACCTCCTCCCCACCATCCTCCAAACCACCCTTTACTTTGCTCTTCTTTCTTTGAAGTTTCAGTATCATATAATCTAGCAGTCTTGTTTTCTTTTCGAAGCTCTGTTCTTGCCAATGCACGGTATAATTTGATATCTGCCAAGGGTAAATCCCACTCAAGTTGCTTCAATTCTTTGAGATCCAGCTCTGATATAGTTCTTAGTAATTTGAGTTTCCAAAGTTTAATATATGAAATTCTCTGATCGCGACGTTTCTTGATGTAATCCCAACTCCATTTGTAATTTTTTTCGTGTATTTCATTAAGCACGCATTTTGCTGCATATCTGAACCATTCTTTGGGATCTTCGCTCGGTGAAGTTTTTGGTCTGAATTTCCTAAATTTTGCAGTCTTTGTAATCCACTGGAACTGGGATGCCGTGGACAAAATGTCATTGTACTGTTTGGAATTTAGTTCAACTCCAAATTCCTCAAAAGCCAAGTGTGATTCTATATGAGGAACTGTGTTGGTTGTTCCAGACTTGTGAATGGTGACTTTACCAGAACCGGTAACTGGTTTTAAAAGATATTCTTCACTTGGCTCAAGCAGCTTGAAATCATTCAATATTTGTTCTCTGCTCGAATGTGAAAAAAGCTCTGGGGTTTGTGTATCCATGTAAAGAGAGAGACTATTCAACTTTAAAAGCTTTCTCGTAAATGCTTGCGTGATTGAAATGAATGAAGGTTCCCAATCCTCATTCGTAGATACGGCCGATAACTCTTTCAAAGAGGCTCCAAATGTGTATGGCTGTTCAGTTAAGACCGATTCATCTTCATATCTAATATGAATATTCTTTATGGTAACTTGTAAGTTATCGATAATCTTTGTTACTAAAGACTCTGCAAATGTTTCATTTGCCAAGTCCTTTCCAAGATCTTCTGATTTAGCTTCCAAAATTTCCTCTACTTCTTTCAATTTGCTCTCTTTAACTGCTTGCTGCCTTTTCTGCTCTTCCTCTTCGTTGTAGTCACTAAGAACAATTGGGGAGGCAAGCAAATACAAATCTTCAATAACAATTTGCACTGGTTTTCCCTTCAAGTTCGACCATGGAATTTGCAAAGTCAATACTCCGAGGTGACCAAATTTAACATCAATTGGCAATTTAAACTTATCGAGACTCTCCTTCTTCAAGCGAAGATCAGTCAATTTGACATCACCACCCCATATTCCAATATTTAGTTGTTTTGGATCAAAATTCTCGAGGTATGAGCCCAAAAACCTATTCAATAGGTTGGCAACCAAGGATTCAAACATTGTAATGTATGTGTTTATGTGTTTATGTGTTTATGTGTCTAGGTATGTGTCTAGGTATGTGTCAGTGTGGCTTCCTATGCTAGCAAATGCTACCTAGTCCTTCAAATCAATTATATCAATTGAGAGGGGGTCCAATACTAAAATATTTCAGAGGTAATTGTGCTATGTAAATTATCAGTTCGTATCTATAGTTTAACACGACATAAATAAGTAAAAAGAAGGAAGCTGGATTGGATTGATATAAAGAATTGTCAATAAAGAACCTTTTATTAAGAAGGAAAAAAAAGTATTCGCCGTTTGATTTGTAGCAACCTAAAGCAAAATATGAAACTTTAGCCTTGTTTACATAGTGATTAATATCGGCCTCTCGACTTTGTGTGATAATATAGTATTAGCATCCGCCATAACCCACTACCACAACAACACCAACAACACCAACAACACCAACAACACCAACAACACCAACAACACCAACAACACCAACAACACCAACAACACCAACAACATCAAAGGCACAAATAGCGTCAAAACCTACTCAAACAACACAAGGAAGAACACCTACAATAGCAGTGAGATCGGCAGTGACAAAAAAATCAGTTTCCAGATAAATATGGATTCTTTAGAGTATTCAATTTAGGATTTCTACAAATTTACTCGCGACATTGGGTGTCTACATTATCCACAATGTTTAAAACAAAATAAAGCAAAATTAAAATGTACCGTTAATAATGGATATAAAAACAAAAAAAAAAATTACAAATACAAATAAAGAATATTTATAGAACAATTGGCAGGTTTGAGCCTCCAGTTCCTGCTTTAGTAACCAGAGTAGCTGGGGTATTATTGTTATTGTTATTGTTGTTGTTGTTTTTCTTGGTAGGCTTTTTCGTGTTTTTCGTTGCCGTTGATGTATTGTTGTTATTAGCTCCGGATCCAGTACCTGTACCAATACCAACACCAACACCACTGGTTCCTACTCCCGAGCCTGCGGGTGTAGCAGTAGTTGCATCACTAGCGGGTGAGCCTGTAATTATATTGGGAGTACCCTTGTTCCCCAATAGAGGTGTATTGTTCGAAGTAGATGGTATCAGTTTCTTGGCTGAAGATGGCGGCGCTTCTACTTCGTGACCAAGTTTAATTTGGGCTAGATTTATGATTGGCAAGAGCTTGTTATATCGTTCGCAATACTCCGCAATATCGTTTTGAACTGTCTGTAGTCGCTGAATCACATTTTGATAATATTCATTCCTTGACCCATCTTCAGGAATTGTAGCAAGAGCCTTGAGAAAAGAAGACATGTCATTTCTGAGGACATTGATCTCTGCCTTGAGCATTTCTATCTCTTCATAAATCAAGTTTGGATCAATTCTTCCCGAAGTTATATCATCAATCTTGATCAAATCTGGAAGCTTGGGTCGCAGTGCATCACCATTTTTATTGAATTTGAACATTGCAAATCGACTTTGCCTCTAATGGAGTTTGATTTGCGGTGTGCTTCCTATCCTTTCAACGTCACTTTCTGAAGCAAGTGAGAGTGAACTATTTTTTGTATAAATTATGTAGTTTTAAATTTTGGTCTCTAAATTTTTCTTTTTCTTTTTCTTTTTCTTTTTCTTTCTTTATAATTTTTTTTTTTAATTTTTTGTCTTTCTTTCTCAGTTTTATGTTTACGTTTCTAGTTTTGGCTTTAGCTTTAGTTTGGTTCGGATTATTCTAATGAGCTACCTACCTTCCCAACACTTACGTTTATCAACTTGCAATAACAAGTTGTGGAAAGAACCAAAGAAAAAGGGGAAGAAAAAAAAAATTCAAAGAGAAATAATGGAACAAAACACAAGGAGAATCTACATGAATCAATTGCATATAGCCAGCATATTGTCAATTTACCAATCTCAGTCACTTTAGTCATTTTAATCAATCATTATTTCATTACATTAAGTAAATATAATTAAAAATAAAAATAGAAAAGAATCAAATTCTTTAAATTTGCTATTGCTATTGTTATTGTTATTGTTATTGCTACCTGCGTGCTCGTTGTCTAACCGTTATCATACCATCGTTCTTTTCATCCTGCCAGTTGGGACTATATTGCCTATGAAACTCTTCATAACTGAGTTCATGCGGAAGAAAACACTCTTGTATCACTTTCTTGCTTAGAGTAAAATAACTCTGACTCACGGTTTTCACCATGAGATTTAGCATCCGGCCTAAGCCAATTCTCATCATGGATTTGATTGCAATGCATTCAACTTCGTAATTGTAAATATGCATCCAGGTATAAAAGTCATTAAGAATCCAGCATCGAAGAATCCTCAATACATCTTTCCTTTTTGGAATATACTTAAAATACAAGGAGGTAGCTGATGCTGGGTCATTGTTGGCATGGCACATGTGCAATACTAAAATCACTGCCGCCTCCATAACTTCCGATTCATCCAATTTGAGATGTGCGCGATATTGTAGCAAGTAGTTGACACTTGGAATATATGTTTGGTGGTGGTTAAAGTATTGCGAAAATCTAACTGAAAATAAAAATACTCGTTTATGAAACGGACTAGGTGGGATCGAAATCAAACTCTCTCGAAGCTTACGTATTGACATTGTGATTGAGTCCAATGTCACTTCATTGTTTTCGCCATTTTCACTTATGTTGGTCTCGTTATTTCTCTCTTTCTTGTTTTTTGTAAGAACCTCGGAATTGGTGGTACACTCAAGATCATCGCTCTTTAACTTTTGAAAAAACTCACGAAGCTCAAGTGTCGAGTTAGCTAAAGTGTATTGCGTAAATTGTTGCAAAATATATTGAAAAAACTCCTCCCTTGCCTGTGCTGAGTCCTTTAATCGAGTGTCCTCGCCTCTACTTATAAAACCATAGTTATACTTGTTTGTATTAACTTGCTGTTTTGACTCTTTGGCGAACCTAGCGCGTCTTTGAGCCAACTTTTCCTCGTCAATTGTATCAAAACCATGAGAATTTGAATGTATATTTATATCCGAGTTCCGCGAGTCACCATTGTCCTTCTTTGTAAAATGTCTACCCATTCTAGCCTGTTTCCTATGTGGTGGTTTATAGATATCTTTAGAACTATGTAGTGAATCGCCACCATTGCGAATTTCGTCTTTCTTCCCCAGCACACCTACGGCGAATGAAGCTTCAGTATCATTAGAATCACCACGACTCACTTTGTTTCTGTAGTTTTGAGAGTTGTCAAAATCTGTATTATCCAAATTGTACAGCTTAATTAAGGATTGAAGACAATCGTCCATTTGTATTGTCGTGTTATTGATGTGCAATTATTATTTTTGCAATACTTTGTGCAATTCTCAGATCAATGTAAGGGGAAAGAGCGAGCTTCTCTTTTGTATCATGAGCAAAGTAACTTCACCTTTCCCTTTTACTTTCCCTTTCCCTCTTTTTGTCACAATCTCTTCTTCAAAAAGAAAAAATATTTAAAAGGAAGCAGAGATATAGGAAATGACTACATTTTACTAGATAGACTTGATACAGTACAATGTTCAAGATTGGTAGTATTTAAAAGAATTTGGGAATAATAATCAAAACAACTTCAGCTATACAATAAACTAAATAACATATACACTCTTCTCGAAAATAAGCACACTCACTAATCAACTCTCATTTGAGCTCCATCCTTATTTCTCACGCTTTCTCATGCTTTCTTTCTCTTTCTCTTTCTTTCTCTCTTTACTTTGCAGCTAATAATTGAGTAAATTCTTGGATGTCAATTTCGCCATCATTGTTAGTGTCAGCTTCCTTGATCATTTGATCAACATCCGCATCTGACAATTTCTCTCCAATAGATGTCAACACGTGTCTCAATTCAGCTGCGCTGATCTTACCGTCTCCGTTTCTGTCAAACACCTTGAATGCTTCGGCAATTTCTGCTTCTGAGTCGGTGTCTTTCATTTTCCTTGCCATCATAGTTAAAAACTCTGGGAAATCAATTGAACCATCTGAATTAATATCAACTTCATTAATCATATCCGTCAATTCACTCTCTGATGGATTTTGACCCAATGACCTCATAACAGTACCTAACTCCTTTGTGGTGATTTTTCCATCACTATCCTTGTCAAATAATGAGAAAGCCTCTTTGAACTCGGCAATTTGTTGCTCTGATAATCTCTCAGCCTAGTAAAAGCAAATAGTTAGTAAGTCATCCACTTCAAATATTGATTGTGTTTGTTTTTAGTTTATTTCTTTTTAAAAGAAAAAAAACACGAACATCATATTATGAATGATGTGTGTTTGATTGCTAGGCACAATTCCCAATTAAAAAAAAAAAAGATATAAAAAACATGGGATCTCGTAAGGTACATACCATTATGCTTTACTTTTGGTGCTTGTAAAATAAGTTTTTCTTGAAAATTAGAAACAAGAAAAGAAAAGAAAGGAATAACTTGGAAAAAGTGGTGGGGGTTAGCAAATGTAAACAGCGTGGTATTGCTTCTGGTGTAAGTAAATTGATGTAGATATCTAGCAGGAAAAAAAAAAAAAGAGAGAGTCAGTGGGTGAGTGAGTGAGAGAAACAAGAGAAAGTAAGACACATTTCGCTGTTGTGTTTCATATTTATCGTGATCTTCGCAAATTTCATTCTCACCTTTTCTAAAAATAAATCAAACACGTCCTAAACCTTCCCTTTCGCCACCTTTAACTATCACTCAAAGCCAATACTTAGCAAAGCCGTGGGACATTTGTTAAGAAAAAAATTTGTTGAAAAAAAAAAAACATGCAATAATTACAATGGATCTCAATATACTTTCACATGAGTCTTTAAATAATGGTTCCATATATCATTAGGTAGAGAAGTTCTGAGCAAGGATAACCAACATGTTTTGTAAATTTGTAAAATTTTATTCTAGAAAAGAAAAAAGACAACAAATACATATAAAAATAAAATAAGAATAGAAAAGGAATAACAATAATAAATTTATAAAAATTGGAGGTCAAGAAAGTGTAACCGGACGGTCAAGATGGAAGAGGATAAAGTTGAGCAAGAAAATGAAGCTTTTCAAGAAAGTCAGTATCTGACGTTTTTGAAGTCCCTTGACAATGAGAATCTTATTTCACATATCAACCATATTAGCCAAACGCAAGAATTGAGACACAACTCGTTTCAGGGTGTATCTACTCCCAAAAAGATTACGTCGCAAGTAAGTAATGCGAGCTCTGACCCATTCAATGATGGCTTGGATGACCAAATTATAAACCTCTTAGGTGGGCCCCTGCCGCCAGAATTGGATGCAAAAAAAAGTGTTGATGCTATTGGTGGTATTGAAAATGGTGAAGATAATGTAGATTGTTGTAATAGTGGTAATAGTGGTAATAGTGGCAATAGTGGTAACAACAATAATGAAGATGAAGTGGCGATGGTGGTACTGGAACATTCTCCGCTTTTACATCAAACGGGTGCCATTTTTCACGCTTTACCCGCAGAGGAAAGTGATGCATCAGAGAGTGATAAAGATGAAGCGTCCATTGGTGCTCTTCATGAGTTTAATGATTACGGTACCTATTTAGACTCCAAATTAAAGAAACAGCAACGTCAAGACGAAGCATATATCGCATGGGACCAACAACGAAGAAGGCAGCAGAAACTCGATCTGCAACCGAAACAAATGTTTAAAGGGTGCACGATATTTGTCAATGGACATACAAAGCCGTCGATTAATGAGATACATAGATTGGTTATATTGCATGGAGGCAAATTCCTTAGCTATATGGCTAACAAATCGGTTGCAACGCATATAATCTGCGACCGCTTAACACCAAGAAAGAATGTCATGTTTAAAAACTATAAAGTTGTTAAAGCGCAGTGGATCGTTGACTGCGTTGAAGCGGGAGAATTGCTTGATTGGCAAAGATATAGGTTGATCATGGATGTAGCATATGACCAAAAGCGATTAAATTTCCCACAACGAAGAGAAAGGACTATTTCTGAAGAGGAATCGGAGTATGAAGATGTTTTTCAAAATGGAGACAACGTTGCTAGGGACATTGATCAAGATAATAATGAGCAAGTTCACAAAAAGAACAAAACGGAAAATAAGGAATGTAGGGAAAATTATGGTCGTGATAATGGTTCTAAGGATGATCTCAACGATAATTTGATTGATGATCTCAACGATAATTTGAATGATGATCTCAACGATGATGGTGAAGAAAATCAAGTTTTATCCATACTAGCAGAAGAACCCGACATTTTGGAGCGCCAGCAGATGTTGGAACTGCAAAGAAGTATCCTTAGCAATAGTACATATGAGGATAATCTAGACGATGATGAAGAAATCGTGGACCTTGCTATAACTAATGACAATGGAGAACCTCCATCTGAGGGAAAAGGTGTTCATAAAGTAAAAGGCAAGTACGTGCTTGATGCTCGCCACCCTGATTTTCTACGTGGTTTCTTTGCCAACTCTAGATTGCATCACCTAAGTATGTGGAAAGCCGATTTAAGGCTAAAATTTCTCCGAAGAATAGTCAAGGAGCATTTGCATAAGCCCAACCCTCAGGACCGTTTTGCGGCTTCTTCTATTAATAATTTAGTTCAGAATAATAATGATAACAAGGGGAAGAGAATTATTATGCACATTGACTTTGATTGTTTTTTTGCTACTGCCTCGTGCTTAAAGCATCCAAATTTAGATATCGATAGAGACCCAATTGCAGTAGGTCATGGTGGAGAGACTTCTGACGTTGCAAGTTGCAACTATGTTGCGCGTAAATATGGCGTGCGAAATGGAATGTGGTTCAGACTGGCGCAAGCATTATGTCCGAATCTAACATTATTGGATTATGAGTTTGAAATATATGAAAAATGCTCAAGTGAGTTTTACAATTATTTGGTTACCAGTGATTACTTTGACACTATATTTCCTGTATCCATAGATGAAGTACTTGTGGATGCATCTTCATATTGTTTCAAGTCAGAAAAACCAATTGAAGAGGCCGTTACCGAATTGTGTAGTCTTATTAGAAAGCATGTTTTTCAGCTAACTAAATGTTCAGTCAGTATTGGTGCGTCTTTTAATGTGCTACTTGCAAAATTAGCAATAAAAAGGGCAAAGCCCAATGGCCAGTTTTTCTTGCACAAGGATATAGAAAAAGAGCTTTTTGAAGTTCCAATCAAAGACCTCCCAGGTTTTGGCAAAGGTATATTGGAGAAGCTTGAGCCGGAAATAGACAAAACCAACCCTAAGATCCTGGATATAATAAATCTTCCAAGGTCACGTTTAATCTTACTTGTTGGTGAAAAAACAGGTACTAAGTTGCATGAGTATGCTCGGGGCATAGATAATACCAGTATAGAAGTGGATACTTCGAATCCTGAAGCAGTTTTAGGAAGAAAATCTATCTCTGTTGATGTTAATTTCGGTATTCGATTTGACACGGTTGAGGAGCTTGATGAATTTTTTATGCGATTGGCACGAGAATTGTATGAACGAATGGTTAATTTGGGATTATGTGGTTCTATTTTGACTCTCAAGTTGGCAAAACGAGCTCCTGGGGCAGATGTTGTAACTGCAAAATTCTTAGGGCTTGGCCAAGTTGAGTTTGTCAATAAATCATCCCGGCTTGGCGTTGCCACTAATGATTGGGGTGTGATTGGGAATGAAATCAAGGTTCTTTACCGAATGATTAATATTCCCGTGAAAGATTTGAGAGGAATTTCTGTAAGTATGACAAAGTTGAAAGATGTGGACTCTATGAAGTCGTCAAAGCAAATGACCTTGCCATTTGGTCGTGCTGCAACAAATCGAAACAAAGTTTCCTATGAAAACGGCTCTCCTTTCAAGAATACGTCCATTTCCACAACGGAAAGCAAACTCCAAGTTCGAGCTCCTATTGAGGCTCCGTCTTTCAAGAACCTCAAAACAAGACCTAGAGTTGGAGAAAAGCTTGTTTTTAGTAGAGAAGATATTGCAAGAAGACGTAAACGTCCAAAAACAACATCGTCAGATCCCCTCAATAATGCAGACGATATAGATTGGGATGTTTTTAACTCGCTCCCAATAGATATTCGCAGAGAATTAGAATGCGAATTAAAGCGAAGGGGAATGCTTCCAGAGCAAAGAAGCCCTCCAAAGGGGAAATCTTACTTGCAACAGGTATTTCTGACACAGGTTGGTGGGAAACCAAAATATGTGAGAGTAATCGAATCACCCACAAAGACAACGAAGAAGAAGCGCAAGACTTCGGCATCACCGTCACCGTCACCTGGACCCGGACCCGGACCTGGACTTGGACTTGGACTTGGACAAGTATTGGGGCCGTCGCCTGCGAAATCAAAACAAAATGTAGTATATGAAGAGTCCCAATCTTACGATACTATGATTGTCAACGAATTGCCCTCTTCCATAAGGGCAGATGTCTTAAAAGATATGGAGTATAAGAAAAAGATTCGCAATTTTGACTTGGTGCCCATGAGAGAAAAGATGAACAGGAAAATGGAAGAGGCAAAAGTGGATGTTGATCTAGTCACTTTAGAATGGTTAGATAAACAACCCAAATTGAATGAGATGCCTTTATTTTTAAATGAGAATGTCACTCCTAGACAAATGAAGACGCGTTTGTGTCAGTGGGTTGATACATCATTGAGTCAAGAAGGCCCGCATGAAGAAGATGTTGCCTACTTCATTGCATATATTGCTCAGATGATTGAAGCTGGACAAATCAGCAGAGCAATTGTGGTCGTAGAGACCATTAGAGATCATCTACAATATCACATCTCGATGCTTAATTGTGGAGTACCGAGTAATAACACTTCTTTGCAAACAACTCTCAATGCCATCGAAGATTGGCGTGTGCAATTAAATACAAAAGTATATCCTGCATTGAAGCAAAACTGCAAGAATCGAAACATTAGCATAGAATTTTAAATACTATGAAAAAAATGAAAACAAAAATAAAATTGAAAAAGAAAAAGAAAAAGAAAAAAAAAATTGAAAAAGAAGAAAAAAAGATTGCAAGTGTTGGAGGAAGCCAAAGATTACTAGTTTTGTGTTGACAATGTGATGTGATGTAACAAAGAATGATAATTGATTTGTAAGTACTTTATTTCTGAGAGCAACTTCTTACTGTTGTTGCTGTTGTTGTTGTTGATCTTGTTATTATTATTGTTCTTCTTACTCCTCTGTTAATCTTTGAACTCCGTCTGTACTGTCCGCTTAGCGCGCATGGAAAACTGCATCAATGACGAGACGCGAACAAATATATCAGCATCGACCTTGAACATTTACAGATATTCATATAAACAATGAGGGATCAGGTAATTTTGGTAGATGTGGACATTCTCACTGAACTCGCTGACAAATTACCCTCTAATCATGGACGACTGTCTCTTGTACAGGAATTAATTAGGGTATATGCCTTGCACAAATACTGTCAAATTATTGATGTTGTGGCACCTGTCGATAAACGTGTCCTCACTCAATACCACGATGCCGATTTCATAAATCACATTTTTGCTCCAAGATTGGACATTGATAAGCAAGATGAACATTACAATCTGCTTTCAAAACGTTTGGATTCTACTTTTCCTTTTGACAAAGAGTGTTTGATACCGCAAGATCAAACGGAGGAAGAGTTAGTGTCTTTGGATGAGAATTATGGATTAACACACGATTGTTATGTATTTCCATTCATGCGCCATTACGTTGCACTCACAGCTGCTTCAACAATTGAATTAGCCACTCATATAGCAAGAATGGTCGTCAATTCTCGAGATTCGGATGATTTACATATCAGGCCTATTGGTATTAATTGGTATGGTGGTCGACACCATTGCCATCGGGCAAAATGCTCTGGTTTTTGTTATATAAATGATGTTGTGCTTGGTATAAATGCATTACGCAAATTGACTTCTGCCACAGTTTTTTACCTCGATTTGGATCTTCATCATGGCGATGGTATTAGTCAGGCTTTTCAATATTCTAAAAAAGTGACAACTTGTTCGATACATAGGTTTGATGTGGGGTTTTTTCCTGGAACTGGCGATGTGAGAGCTTCTGTAAATGGCGACTACAATATACCAACGAAAAGAGGTTTAAACGACGAATCATTGCGGTGGATAGTTGAAAATATTGTGCAGCCATTAATTCAAAAACATCAACCACAATATCTATTTATTCAATGTGGGTGCGATGGATTAAGCACAGATCCACATAAAGAGTGGAATTTAACTATTTGTGGATACGCAAAAGTTATAAAGCTGCTTTTGGATGCAATAAGAATACCAGTGATTTTGTTAGGAGGTGGCGGCTACAATTTCACAGAAGCTGCAAAGTTTTGGACCTATCTTACAGCTTTGGTGACCGAAATTCCAATAAGTGATACTTTAGATGATATCCCTGAACACAAATGTCTAGACAGTTATGAGAATGATGGCTACCGATTCTGGACTGACAGAAACACTCAACGGGGGAAAATGAATGATGAAAATGACCCAAGGTATCTTGAGTCTATTCGAGATCATCTATTAAACTTATAGAAAGGAAAAAAGAAAAATTAAAAAAAAAAAAAAAAAAAGTGAAAATAAATTACATGTGTATTTAACTTCGCCTTTGCCCTTGCCTTTGCCTTTTTCTATGCATTTTGCTTATACTTTTATTGTACCTCGAACCTGGGTCGCAAGGTCAGCGTCCAGTTTTCATCCCATCTATATCTACTCTCTTCCATAGCGCCTGCTTTCAATTGTCTAAAACTAGTCTCATTGGTGAAAATGTTGCTAATTGCTTTTCCGAGCTCTTTTGAAGTTTTGACAATTACCCCATTTTTCCCTTCCTTTACCAATTCGCCAATAGCTGGGAAATCCAATGAAACTACTGGGATCCCACAACCGAAAAAATCAACAATCTTCATAGGCAAATCTATCCCGCTTGAAGACGTGTGAAGTGAAACACCCAAATCTGCACTCGCCAATATCTTGGGATAGTCCTCAGAAGAAAGCCATGCAGTCTTGATTACAACTTTTTCTGAGAATTTGAAATCTTGAACTTTGTTTAAAAACTCATTTTTCAATGGTCCCTTTCCAGTAATGATTAGTAGTAATGGTGGCGTGTTCGACTCTTTTTCATAACTTTTTAACGCCTCTAAAAGTATATTAAAGTCTTCGTCAGGAGTGAATGACGTGGAACTTACAAGCACTTTGTAGTTTTCGATACCTTTTATTTCATTGAATATTTCATGCTTGCGGTACAATCCGCTTTCCTTCACTTCATTTAGTGGTTGAAATTGTTTACCAGGTCGGTCATAAAGTGTTACAATCTTGGATTTTTCCAATGCGAATTCGTCAACCAAAAAAGATTTCATTTTCTTGGTTACGGTAATGTTGAGGCTTGCAAAGCGAGCCAAAACTTGTTCGTAAGCTTTGGTAATTCTCACCAAGGGGTGATGGAGGTTGTTGTATCTCAAGTTCAAGATGGTATAGTTTAGATTGTGCCAATCAATGATTATTTTCAAATGCCTGCTAATGAAAAGTTTAAACAATATTACAACAAGCAAAATTGGAATACTAGGTGGATTTTGAATCATCACGTAATCTGCATCCTCTCGATGGCTCCAAAGTATTTTGCTAATGTCTTGTATTTGCACCAATATTTTTCTCATTGCAAATAATAAAAAGGGACTATCTTTTTCATTCTTAACCACAGTAATTGGGCGTAGATCTATATTGACATCATCAATAATTTCGTAATTGGGTTGTGATTCGATATAGCCACATAGACTCACGCTATACTCGAGTTTGCTAAATGAAAGGGCGTGATAACACATTCTTGGGGAATGGCCCAAATCACCCATAACAAATATCAATATGGTTTTGCGAGACCTATTTCTTCTTGTATGGAACAAAAGTGGAAGGACCTTGTATGCCAACACTGGCAAACTTATATAAAGTGCTAATAAATAGTAGAGCCATGGACCTGAATACTGCCAAAGATGATCAAACCCTTGATATTTGATTATATCGACCATTTCATAAATTGTTAGGAGGCAACTTTGGCGTTACTTTCGTAGTTGTTTATATGGTTGTTACCCTTACTGTTGGTAAAGGAATCCACGGTCTCTCTTTTATTTTTTAAACAAAAAAATAATAATCAAAAATAATAATTAAAAAAAAAAAAATAGAGAAAAAAAAACAAAAGAAGAAGAAAAATTAAAATTAAGAATAGACAATGAATAATAAACCGGTTATTCCGAAAGCTATAGGATTCAAATATATCGGCGGACCCCTGGATAAAATTAATTGAAACAATGTTGATATATCAAAACAAAGTGAATTTTAGGAAATGGAATCAACGCAAAAACAAGTATTAAGAAAGTATTAAAAAAGAAATTGATTAATTAAAAACAAAGAGGGGAAAGTAAAAAGATAAAAAGGAAAAAAAAATATAACGACAACTGCAGGACTCGAACCTACGCGGGCAGAGCCCAAAAGATAACTTTGAATTTCAACACAAGGGTTAATTCAAGTCTTTCTCCTTAACCACTCGGACAAGTTGCCTATTTTCTGAAAAAATAAATAACGTCATAGATTACACGTTACAGGTTAAGAATTCCATTTAGAGTTTGCATAATCAGTATTACAGTTTTTACTTTTAGAATTGAATAAATAAAGTATCACTTCATACATCCTTTCGAAATGGAATGTCATCATTACCGATGGATTTCAAATGCAAAAAAACTTTGGTGAATCTTTAAAAAAAAAAAAAGAAAAAAGAAAACGGGTGAATGAATGAATGCGTCAAGGTTCTAGTTTGTAATTGTTACATCTATCAACTTGTATATGTTCTGTTTTGTTTTAATTTGTTTTACTTTGTTTTCTTTTATTTTGTATTATCCACTCTTTTCCATCTCATACTAAGCAGCCACAGTTAGTTTGAGCTAAGGGTTTCCAAAAGAAAAGCCGCTTTATTTTTAGTTTGACTTTATTCACTCAACGAAAAACGTGTGCAAATAAAAGATTTCTTAAGAGTATCGCGATAACAAATACATTTAAAGGGTGAGAAAAGAATTGCATTACATTGATAACTGTAACCAACCAAATACACTGACCAGATCACCAACTACTTTTTTCTTTATAGGATTACCTTTTTGAACTCTTTTCATTCCCTTGCCCGTTCTCCCGCCCAATTTTACCTTCTTTAACCTTTATTCCACTCCCATACTTTATTTGAGTTTATATAATGTCGTCAGGCCGAGCAGGTTTACCCCATGCAGTGGATGTGCCTGTGACTGATATGGATGACCCAGAAGATGATGTTATATTCAACACCAAACATCTGGCTCAGAGTACTCTACCTCCTGACTATGATCGCAATCAAAATTTGAACCAACATGATGTTCTTAGAAATTTAGATTACGAGACAAGTGACTCAACTCCACAAAATACAAGTGTTTTTGATAAGGTCAAATCACTATTTGTTAGCAGTGCAAATACGGCAAATAATACATATGAGATGTTGCTGCGGTCAGACTCTGCAGAGACACCCGACCAAGATTGGCTAGATGACCATGACTTTATTGAGCCGCCTATAGATTTAAGAGATAGAAGGTTAAAACTTTTGGAAAAGAAAGTGAAAAATCGAACAATTGTTGGAGGTATAACTTTAATTATGGTGGTTTTGGTGTTTCTAGTGCTATATCTAACAAAGAAGCAGAATCTTCCAATAAATTCACAGCTGTCAAGTGGAGTTGTAAAGACGGTTTACTCCAATTCGACACACAATTTTTACAAGACTACAATTGTTGTATCTTTAGATGGGTTCCACCCCCATTATATTAGCAAAGAGGATACACCCAATCTTCATGAAATGCTCATAAATGATTATGGTGCACCCTACATGGAACCGAGTTTTCCTTCTCTGACGTTTCCCAACCATTGGACTTTGGTCACTGGGCTTTTTCCATCGGAGCACGGTATTGTGGGGAACACGTTTTGGGACCCCAAGTTGAAAAAGGAGTTTGTCAATACAGATCCAAAGAGGGGAGGATTGGATCCAGATTTTTGGCGCGGTGGCGGTGAGCCCATATGGCAAACTGCAAAACTGCAAGGAGTCAAGTCAGCAGTACATATGTGGCCCGGCTCAGAGGTGCCTCACGTTGGGCCCGAATTTGATTTTGATAAATTCAACGGATCTGAAGTCTTGTCTGCAAAAGTAGACCGAGTAATGCAATGGCTAGATCGTGATATCAAGAGCCGTCCAGAATTGATCTTGACATATGTTCCCACTGTGGACACTTATGGACACCAATTTGGTATATCTGGACCCAACTTAACTGAGAGCTTGACGTATGTTGATAGTTTCGTTGCATTGATGAATGCAGAAATTAAGAAAAGAAACCTTGAGAATATCATAAACTTGATTGTTGTTAGTGATCATGGTATGGCTCCCACATCGAAAGATAGAGTCTTGTACCTTGATGACTTGGTTGATCTTGATGAAATTGAACACATTGATGGCTGGCCATTGTTTGGTTTAAGACCAAAGGGAGACTTGAATGAAACCTACAATATCATTAAAGCCAACTTTGAGAAATTGGATGCAAAGTTGACGCAGAACTATCATTTATACAAAGTCGAAGAGTTTCCTAAACGATTTCAATTTGGTGGTCAATTGCGAGACCACAGGTTTAATTATAGGTTGGCACCCATATGGCTAGTTCCGGATGTTGGATATTCAATAACAACACACCAGCAAATGAAAGATAATGGTTTTGAATACAAACCAAAAGGTGTTCATGGGTACGACAACTCGCACTTGTTGATGAGAGCAATTTTCTTAGGTAAAGGTCCCTACTTTGAAGAAAAATTGTCAAAGTCTAAAAAAATACAACCTTTTGCAAACACAGAAGTATACAACATCATTTGTGACACTCTAGACTTGTCGCCTGCACCAAACAATGGGTCAATACCTACAAAAGCAATATTTAGCAACATTTTGCCTGAGACGTGGAGTGATGACCTCACATTCCCCAATTTGCCTTTTGAAGTTGATCATATTGTGCGCAATAATGCGACATATGACTTTTTATGGAGGCTGGGTCGAATCGAAAACCCGGAAGATAATGACAAAGGAAATGAAGACTCACCACCGTCACCAACACCATCACTGGTCACGATTTCATATGGCAGCAGCGCTTTGGATGTACCCACCTCTTTAAGGACTGTTACAACAGAAAATGAAACTAACAAAGCTACAAGTACTGCACATGCAGGCTTAGGTGATATATTTGAGGATATTTTGGATGGAATTGAGGATGGTCTAGATGCTATTGGTGATAAGATACATGGATTTATTGATGACACTTTCGGGGAAGAGTAAATTTGTAACTTTGAATTTCAATTATTTAACTAATTAGAAACACATAAAACTTGGAATTAATCTAGAAGTCCTGTATATCTTTTCATTTTGTTTTGTTTCGTTTTTGGCGTAGTTTTTTTTTTTTTGTATTTATTTATTTATTTATTTATTTATTTATCTATTTCTTCTATCCTTATTTCATGAAAAATTAAAAGATCACAAGTTTGATGATATATGAGAAGAGTCAAAAGCAGGAGAATTAAAAACAAATGGCGAATGTGTTCGTGGTGCAGGCGTTCCGGGTGACGGTGTTAATCCCAATGAATCAGTTGAGTTCCTTGAATTTCTAGAAGCTCTTGAAGTTCTCGAATTTCTTGAATTTCTACTCAGACTTTCGACTTCTAGGAGAGTAGAGAATATAGAACTTGCTTGAACTTCATCCTGCCTTTTGAATCCATCCGGATGGTAGTCTGAAAAATCTTGACATAATTTGACAATTTGCTCCCTCGATAATTCATTAGTGAATGCTTGCGACCTAGTAATTGCAGCCCAGTATTGCCGCACCAAATACATTATCTTGGAGAGAAGAAGTGGTTCATTTGCCAATGAAATATCTTTCCAAACCAGTAGTAAAGTAGCTATAGAACCTGTACTACCCTGGTGAAGCTGTAATGCAAGTTGCTTTAGTAACACAAATACTTTCTGTATAATCATTACTTTTAAATCTTGAAGTTCGTACAAGTTTGCCAACCCCACTAAGCTCGCATAATCGTGTAATTCAAGGCTGTGGCCATTATTTCGGATACCATCTTCATCGACATATCCGACATATAAGTAACTGATGATTGCCATTACTCTGTGGTACGGTTCTGGAATCAACACTTTATTTGTAACTGTTTCAGCCATTCCGGAAGATATCATTCTATTGAAATGCGGCCAACGTGCTGCCAAGATAGCCTTGTGCACGGGTATAGATTTCGTTTGATACGGTTGTTGAAGCTCAAAATTTGACCGATCCTGTTCCGTAATCACGGTCTCAATCTGGAAATCTGAAAACTCGCTCGTCCCCAATATCAGTTTGAAATCAGAGGAGAGTTTATCAGCCTCTCGATCGTTTAAACCATATTTCTCTTTGCCTTTTTTCAACCCAAAAGCACTCAAATTTATTCTCAATAAGAGATTTAGTTTCCATGTCTGCGGATCTATTCGGTCAGTTAAACCTGTCATGGATTCCTCATCCATGGGGTATTCATGGAGTTCGTTGCCCAACAAGTTTAAATATCCTTGATTGTCTACCAAAAGGTGATACCAAACATATTCTTTATCTCTTTGCTCGGGATCTTGTAAAAAGATTCTATCACTTTCATTATTTAAAAAAACATTTGTCTCAAAATCGCATAAATTGAAGCTTCTCAAGGTAACTCTGCGGTGCCGAGCAATTTCCGTTGGAAGCAAAACCAGGATCGCCAATGATGTTTGTGCCCTGTACTCCAATATTTCCAAAGTGTGCAAAAATCCATCTGGGTTATACGTAGGGAAATTGGATACAGACATTTCTCCTATACTTTGATCTTTCAAGGAAAGATATATAATTGCATTCACTCTGTTCATCTCCTTGCCCAATCCCCCAAAGCTAAATATTCGATCACCAGAGCACATTATTGTGTGGCTAAACCTAGTAACAAATTCGATGGGGCCAGTCCACACACCAGTTGACAAATCGTAACAATACAAGTCGTTAAAAGTTTGCGATTTGTATTGTCCACCGCTAATATACATCTTGGTTCCATCTGGGCTTAAGCAGCATGCATGTCTCGAACGCTGTGTTGGTGCATTTTGCAATGCAAATTCTGGTGCGCCAGTCCATTTCCTATCAAAAACGTTGTAAATCATCATTAATGAATCGTTTCGAAAGTCTTGTAATGCTGTTGAGCCTGCCACGTTGAAACTTGTTTCACTAATTATTACATTTCCATTTTCATTTAGATTTACACTTTCGCTCTCATTTCCATTGTCATTTCCGTTACCGTTTCCATTGCGGCTAGTACTTCCACTTAAACGGCTACTGTTGTTTCGCCCCACTCTGTGTGCACTGGGAATATCATCCTCAAAAGGAATACCGCCAAAAACCAAAACATTTCCATTGCCAATGTATGCAGCCAGGTGTCCTTCACGGTAAAGAGTGTCTACTTTATCATCAACTTCCCATTGCATAGTCTCAGTGTTTAATAAATACACATTTGAATCCAAATTTTCTCTTTCGTCAAATCCCCCGTAAAGGAAAAAATAAGGTGTCCCAGAACAGGCAACAATTGTTGATCTTGTACTGCATGTAGGAATAACCGGGCCATTTGTTTTGAGTAGCTTTGCTGGTGGTGTGGTTCTCATTGGTGGCGACAGTGGCCTCAAAATAGGAGCTTGTAATTCAGCTTCGGCCATTCTTTTAATGAGTCTCAGCACTCAACACATTTTTGTTATACAATTGTGAAGAGAAGATTTGATATAAAGATGGTAGTGGTGGTGGCAGTGGTGGTTATGGTGGTGGTTATGGTTTCTGTGGTGGTTGTGAACTAGTGATTCAAAAAAAAAAAAAGTAGATTAAAGTTTTTAAATTCTGGGATCAAATTATGTATTCGTCTGTGTTTTGTTAAAGTGTAACTTATTTGTTTTGTTTGTTTGTTTGTTGGTTGGTTTGTTTGTTGTGGTCGCTAATGTTCCATTGAGATGCACGATAGCAATCTGGTGGGGTTTTTTGTTAAAGATAATAGATCTTTTCGAATTTAAGGGTGTATGGAGCTACCAGTTGCGGCTCCCTTTTTTCGTTTAGTTATATAAATATTTGTATACATTATGTACACTCATGTGGGGAAAAGACAAGGAATGTGTAAATCTGTTATCGAGAGGAAGAATGAGAGAGTGAGAGAAATAATGGAAAATTTAGGGATTTGGAATTCACACAGGGAACCATGTCACATTATATCAAGTAATATTCACTTCATCTACCATGTTTCAAATGGATCTTTATCATTTTCACTTATCACAATTTTGTCTTGAGGCAATTCCTTTTGCAATTGCTCCTGTATAACTCTCAAAAATGAGCGCTCAGTGTTGGAGTGGTTGCAACATATAACAGACGAACCTGACTCTTTGAAAAATAATGCCTCGTGATGTGATAACTCACCAGTAAAGTACAAGTCTGCTTGTATGCCTTTGAATACACCTCCTCCAGATCCTGCACAAACTGCAATAGTCTTAATCTCTTGCAGTGGACCTTTTATTGACTCTGCAACTTGAACGTGCTTGAGTTGCAATCCATTCTTTACCGATTCAACCAAGGATTTAAGTGTTGAAGATGATCCGCTTAAAGTAACCAATCTTCCCATCCCATTCTCTGGAGTATTTTTATCCTCTTCGATTGGTTTAGATGATTCTATATTCAACCCCTTTGTAATCACATCCACTAAAAAGTCATTCACGCCTCCTTTGGCGCTATCTACGGCTGTGTGGGGTGAGTAAACACTAATGTTATTTTGAATCAATTTGATGAGTGATCGTTGTTGTGGATCTTGTTGTGTGATTGACTTGAGTCCTCTAAATATAAATGGATGATAAGCCATAATCAAATTTACATTCTGATCAATTGCTTCTTCTGCAACTGCTTGCGTTAAATCAATTGTTAAAAGGATCTTGAGATTTGTGGCAGATGATGAGGTGGATAGGGCAGAGCTAGAATCATCATAGCTCGAGTCCACAAGTAAACCTGTATTGTCCCATGTCTTGTCTGCCAATGCAATTGGATAAAACTTTTGAACTGGTACAAGTTAGTATTTGTAATTAATAAGTAACTGAAATGGGAAAAAAAAGGGAAAAAAAAGAGAAAAGAAAGGGTAAGAAGGAACAGAAGACAAAAATAAAAAGGTGAGAATAATATTAACATACTTGCATTGACTGCTCTTTGGACTGAAGTTTTTGACATGTTGTTGTTGTTGTTGTTGTTGTTGTTGTTGTTGTTCTATATTATCAAAACGTATTTACAGGAATTGGTGTAATGAGAATACAATTATTGCTCTTGCAAATTCGAAATACTTCAAAGATACTATACTATGTTGCGCTACCGATGAGTAGCGCCCATACATACCTTGAGGAAATAAATACATACTCATACACATAGACTCCTCAAGTTTAAAAAAAAGTACCAAATGTTTAAATAAATATAGTTAGGGCCAATTGAAAAATTGTAGTCAAATTGTGTTTGTTGGTGGTTGGTTTATTTCCCTATAGTCTTCTTTGTTTTTGCAGAGAAAACTTTGCAACAATTTTTTTCTCAATTATGATTTTGGCATGTTTCTCAACCAATCTGTTTTGACAAACATTGTGAAAGACCCATCAAAGTTGAGTTACATGCAACATTTATATATTGAAGTCTTTCAGTATGGTAAGCTTAAAGAAACACTCTTTAAATGATCAACATTGCTAGGGTAACACTATTCAATGGGCTGGGATTTATGATCGGTTTACTTTACGTGTTTCTTCATTGCTACCCTCTTTCTTTCTTCCTTTTTATTTTTTTGTTTTTTTTAAAAAAAAAACCTTCACTAACAATAATGAGATTACTTTTTTACATCTTGATCGTGGACATTCACTAATTTGTCTTCATTAAATTGTGGTGTTTCCAGTAGCTAATCAGCTTTGTTTATCAATGTATTTTATTAAATTTGTAGTCATTTTTCATCTAAGTCTTCATCACATAATTGTCTGGTCTATCAAGTACCACAGATATCTTCGTTTTTGACTTTACAGTTAATTAACAAGGAACTCGAAATATCTTTTTATCTATAACTAAGAGTAACTTATCTTTAATAGTGCTTATAGTACAGTAGAGAAACTATTTACAAGAAGAAGCGCAAATGGTTTAGTGGTAAAATCCAACGTTGCCATCGTTGGGCCCCCGGTTCGATTCCGGGTTTGCGCATTTCTTTTTTATTTCTTAATTTTTTTATTTGGTTTAGGCGATTTGTGCTTCCGCCCTGTGACTTTTCCCCACAAATATTAAATGAATTTCTGATAATTTGCAAAGGTTAGAGAAAACAAAAAAGATGAAAATAAAATATAGATTTTTTTTTAATACTGAGTACTTGCTGTTTGGTTTTTTCCTCTTCATCTACCTATCCTGTTAGATCTAATCTGTCATTACTCCGGATATGAGTTTTGCCAATTATGTGTCATCAGCAACCTTTTTTTTATTCTTTTTTCTATTCTTTTTTCTTGGTTATTGTTTTTTGTTTCTACTCTTTGAAACCCCTCGCCCTGAGATTTAATCTGAGTCTGTTCTATGTAGCTACAAGGGTGCTTATGTGCTATTATTTACGAAGATTGAATAGTTAAGTTAAAACAAAAATACAGACTATTTCAAAATATTAATTAAATAAACATTGTGGGGAAGGGAAGAGGGGGGGGTGGAATAGTAAAAACGTGTTTGAGGCTTATTAGTTGCTTAATAGTTGTGGAATGTCGCTAGCTACTAAATGGGAAAATAGTTACAGAGGTTGGGAGATTGAAAGTTTGTAAACGGATAAGCAATAATCATCATTAAACAATTGGAGAAATACAAAGAAAGACAACAACAAAAAAAAAGCACAAAAAATAAAAAACTCCGAGACAAAATATAGAATGAGAAATGAAAAAGATAAATCGACTAAAATCACCTGGGTAAATGTTTACCCGTTCTTCATTCAATTAACAATGCCCTTTACTCTTTATGAAAAATATCGTCAAAATGAATTTCCGAGAGTTTTGAGACACCGGCAAAACCAAATAGCCGATTACATTATAAGGACACATCAAACGTATGGATTAAGAAGAAGAAGAAGAAGAATTCCCCCCCTTAACAACCAACCCCACTTTCTTTATTACTACGTTCTTATTCCCTCGGAAACATCCAAATTATACAACCCCCACCTCCTTTAGAAAGAAAAAAGAGAGAATTTAATAAACATCAAAAGTAAAAACAAATGAGCCACGAAAAGGTAGATAGCGCAATGGAAACACATCCAACCAATATCGTAAAATTTTTCTTTTTTTTTTTTCTATGCTTGTCTTTAGTTTCATGTTTGTAATAGATATAACAACTAAAGGAAAGCAAGAAAGCTGATTGTTTATTGAATTTATAGTTGTAGTTGTAGTTGTAGTTGTAATTGTAGTTGTAATTGTAGTTGTAATTGTAGTTGTAATTGTAGTTGAAGCTGAAGCGAGAGCAGAGCGAATCGCTGTGCGTTGAACAAAGCAGAATTGAACGGCTTTCGAGACTACTTACCCCTTGCAAATTCTTCTTCCACTACGAGCTGTTCAGTTGCAGTAAGCATAAGGTTGATGAAAAAAAAATAACAATACTAAGAAAGGAATCAAGAAATCAAGAAATTTAGAAACAAGAAAAAAAAAGCAACCCTTGACATTTCAATACTCACTACCCTTACCATATCCTAGCTTACCCTGATTTTCCTAACTTGTTTATCTTGGTCATGCAAATAATACATCATCTCCACTAAAGTCTCAATAACCAATCCTGAGTTGTGCAATTACTCATACTTTCTACAAATCTTTCTCCACTCCTCTAACCCATTCTTTTCATCCATTTGTTCTTATTTTTTTCTTGGTTTCTACTTCATCTTCATCTTCTACTTTCTTATTCTTTTTGAATTAAAAGTATTTCCGAATTCACCTAACCATTTCTCCATCCCCACCAAACTATGTGACACAAAAAGCTTAAAATTAAATTTTAAAAAAATAAATAAAAAATAAAAAATAAAAAATAAAAAATAATAATAGCTTTGTGTATCTTTGTGTTTTCAATTTCTTAATTTTCCGAGATCTTGCCCATCTGGCGTTGTTAAAAGACAATAAGCACCTATTTTTCTTCTTTCGCAGCCAACAAGTAAAGGACCCCCCCCCCACCACATTCCAGAATATAATAGAGGATTGAATATTATACATTTTGTGACATGGATATATTGATTCATGCAACAAAAATGGGGGAAAGTGATGAGAAATCACACTTGAAAGTAGTTCTAGAGAAAGAATAATGATAAGAAAAAAAAAAAGGAAAAGCAAAAAGCAAAAAGCAAAAAAATAAAAGGGAAAAGTAAGATGGGGAGCAAAGGGTGTTGGGGGAGGGGGGGAGCGGAGAGAAAAAATGGAATAGCATGTGTGTGGAGGAAGGCGTAGTGTGAGGGGAATCAGTCCAAGTAATTTCACCTTTTTCCAATAAAAGAGAAAAAGAGAAAAAGAGAAAAAGAGAGTGAGTGTGAGTGAGTGTGTTTGTGAAGGAGATGGAGAGGGAGTGGAAAAAACAAAATAACCCGAAAAAAAAAACAACAAAAAAAACAATTAAGTGGGAAACGACCATAGTGGAAATGCGTCTAGTGTTAATTTCTCCACCCACACGTCTGGGGTAAAACGCCAGAGGCCAAAGAATTGAGAAAAACCCAACTTTCAAACCTATCTTCAATCTTTGAAACTACTTCAAAAACTGTACTCCGCTAATAACCATTCTTTTTTATTCATTTGATTTTATTTTATTTTATTTCTTTTCATTTCATTTCTTCTCTTTGCTATATATATATATATATATATATATATTCAGCTCCAAATGTCCTCTTTCATTTTTTCTCATTCATAAATCATCAACAATAACCCCAATCACCTTAGTTGTGCTATAACTCAACAAAGATGGTATACGACGACAACGCACTTGGCGACATTGAAAAGGCTACACATGCCCACTATGAGAATTCAACAAACTCTGATCTTTCTCAGCACCCTGTTGAAAACGAAATGAAACTCTCACCTGAGCATTATGACTACCTTATGCAACGGCATGGAACTATTGATCTTGACCCATTACCCTCTGCCGACCCCAAGGACCCACTCAACTGGCCCAACTGGCAAAAAAACTATGAAATCTTGAATATAGCCTTGAGTACTTTCTCATCAACATTTATGGCTGCTGGTGTCAACTCCGCGTATGAGCCTTTGGCCGAACTATACGGCGTGAGCATGTCTGATGCTTCATACTTCACTTCGGTGATGATTTGTGTGTTTGGTGTTATGCCATTTATTTGGGTTCCCTTGATGAACACATACGGTAGAAAGCCCTTTTTAACCACTGGTGCATTGTTTTGCTGTGCATTAAATATTGGTAGTGGGTTTGCAAAGACATATGGACAACAGATTGCAATTAGAGTTCTTATTGGTGTTTTTATTGCAACTGCCACCTCAGCAGGTGCTGCCATCGTTAATGACTTGGCTTTTGCTCATGAAAGAGGTAAAAAGAATGGTTGGTGGAGTTTGGGATACGTTATGGGTACTGCAGCTGGATCATTCCTTACTGGATTTATCCAATACCATGTTGGTTCCAAATGGATCTTTTTTGTGTTTGCCATTATGAACTTTGTGCAATTCTTGGGGTGGGTTTTCTCCAGGGAAACTGTTTACACGAGATCTTCACCACAAAATGAGGCTACTGGGTTGGCTAAAATGTTGGGCTTTAGAAAAAGCCATGCAAGAAAGTTTTCATGGTGGTCCTTTTTGCGTCCTTGGAAGCAGGCCATGTACCTCGACATTTCATTGGCAGTGATGACTACAGCAGTAATCTTTGCTTATGGTAACATCTTCTTTAGTGTTGAGATGCCGCAAACCATGTCTCATTTGTTTCATTTGAATGCACAGCTGATGTCGTTGCAGTTCCTTTCACTTGTTATTGGTTGTGGTCTTGGTGAAGTGCTTGCAGGACCACCCTCGGATTGGTGGATGCAAAGAAGCATTAAAAAGAGACACGGCAAAAAAGTGATTGTTGACCGTCTTTGGCACTCATACCTTGGGTTTCTCTTGGTGATTGTTGGAATCATTGTGTTTTGTATCATGATGGCACAAGCTACACCAAACCACTGGACAATCAAGCCTCTTGTTGGAGTGACTATTGCCGCTGTGGGTAATCAAATTGTTACCACTGTGGTTATCACATATGCCATTGATAATAATCCCAAAGAGGCTGGTGATGTGGGTATATATTTGGGATTCTGGAGACAAATGTTTGGATTTGTTGGCCCATTTTATTTCCCCAAGATGGTGGCAAACTTGGGATTTGGAGGATCTGCTGGGTTGATGTGTGGAATAATTGCTCTTTTCTCATTAGCGCCAACCGTTTTCTGCCATGTTCGTGGTGAGATTAAGCAACGTCGTGATTAAAACAAGAACATGAAGATGAAGGAAGAAAAAAAAAAAAAAGGAAAGAGCAGAATTGAGTTATTGGTTTACTTTTCTTTTCTTTTCTTTTCTTAGATTTTGTTTTTCCACACTTTACTTTATGACTAAAGAGAAAAAGAAAATTGGGGTGTGTGTGGAAAAAAAGGGTAGTAAGCAACAGGTGGGTTATTTGGGCTCTGGTTAGTCTGAATAGTAATTATTTATGATTTTATAGCTATGCAAGTTCTTTTCATTTTATTTTGGAGTATTTTTTTTATCAACTTATTTGATAAATCAGGCGAGTGGGGGTATAAGTTTTAGCTAGAGTACTCTATTCAGTGTCTAGCATAGGCGTATCTTTAGTAAATAGCTTTTTTTCCCCCTCTTTCTTTATCCCAATCCTTGTTGTTCATACAAGATTATGCAAAAACAAATGGAGACAAAGGGAGATGGATAACTTTGCCGTTGAATACCCGGTTGACGAGCACTTTTACTAAATAATAAATAGAAACGATAAAGAAGCCAAAAAAGAAAAAAATTGACTCACTATTATTGCATGGTAAATTGTAACGTTATAACAACAAGTGTCGTCAACGTGGTGTTTGATGTATACCATATCTGTTGAACTTGTTGCATTCTATTCTCATGGGTGAATACAACTAAGTTTAAGCAATAAACGAAAAGTCAAAAAAAAAAAAGAAAAAGTAAAGCCAATAGAGAGCCATGTACATATGTTTGTTTCTTTATATACATACAGACAAACATACAAACATATATACATATACATATATATATGTTTTATTGTTTCGGTGCATAAACTCCGTGAAGAAGTGGACAAATTCTTTGAGTTGATTACTATTGTCTATGGTTGTGAAGTTTCTTTTTAAATAACAACGGTTGAAGGCTCATTTCTGTATTGAAATATGTTTTTTGTTTTTAGGTTTGTTTTCACTTTCGGTTGTTGTAGGCTATTGTTGGTTAACATTACCAACGGTTTCTTCTTCTTTTTTGGTTTTTGGGTTGTGGTTCTGGTTTTCAGCCACTTTCTATTTTCCTTATCTTTATATTTTTCTTTTCTTCTTTTTTGGCTTTTGAAGTAGGAACATATAAAGAATGTATTAATTCATTTGCAACAAAGTTTTGGATAAAGCAAAACACTCATAACACATTGGTTGGTTAAACATTGTTTTTTTTTATATAAAAAAGAAAGTGGTCTGACAATTGAGCACAACAAGAGAAAGGTATAAAAATAGAGAAAAAAACAAACAGGGAGGTTAATGGTTTAAGATAGGCTGTAAGAAAATGGCGCAACTGGTGAAATTAGTGAAATTTGTTTTATATTGTATTATATTGTATTGTTGTTTAAAAAACAAAAAGCCCCGTTATATGTATTGTATTTATACAACGTTGGGTTGCTGAGTGGCTTTTTCACTTCTGTAGGTGCAAAAATAGGGAAAGAAGAAAGGAAGAAAGAAAGGAGTGGTAAAGGAGAGTGAAGGTTGTTTTTTTTTGTTTCACTTGGTAAAATTCAAGATAGTGTGGGTATAACGTACACAATGTATTGTTTGTTCTATACCAAAAGTGTGTTTTTTGAATAACAAAAAGAGTCAGAATGGGAAGAGAGATAGAATGGAAACAAAAAAAATATTTGATAATAGATAAATAGATAAATAAATAAATAAATATACCAAACTTCCACTTGTTAGCAAGTAAATGGTTGTAAAAGAATATAAACTCACTGCACTTGTGCATCCATTGCAAATCCCCGTTTAATTTTTGTTTGTTCTTCATTTCGTTTCGTTTATGGATCTCGTGATCCAAAATAATCTGAAAGTAAAAGTAAAAAATAAAAAATAAAAATAAAATAAATAACGATGGAAGACACAAATAGTTGTGGAATAGAATATTGAGTATAGAAAAATTGTACTGTATCAAATAGAAATAAAAAATGAAAAAAGGGGGCGGGGGAGAAAAGGATCATAATGTGTGAAGTTATATACATATATATGTATTTGTCTAAAGTATAGTATAAGATAACACAAAACCAAACGTAAATTTCAGGTGATTTCCTGATTTGGAAATTAAATAATAATAAAAAAGAACACACAAAGTTAATCCTAAAGTGTAAGTGTAAGTGTGTATGTGAATGTAAGAGATGTATAACTTACACAAAAACTATACTGACTCGTTTTTTATATTTTTGGTTTATATAATGATTAGTTATATAGTTATACATAATATACTCAAGTGTCTCTAATGGCAACAATTAGCAACATTGGTAGTGGTAGTAATATAGTTTGCTATTATCTTAAACTACTACTAGTACTACTACTACTACGATCACTAACTGGATGCTACAATCATATTATACATTCTTCCAAAACAATAGTCAATATAAAGACTGTTCATTGTTTTTAAGACTGTTCTATGTTTTATCTTTTTAGTTGATGTTTATTACAACCTATGAGTATGAAGTATACACTAAATGCATACTCAGAACAAACAGAAAATCAAAAAAAGCGCAATTCTTTTCTTTCTTTTTTTTTATACGGCAAAAAAATATTTAAAACAGGAAAAAAAAATAGAAATCTGGAATCTACCCCCTCTCACTTAGGGTCTATAAAATTTTCTCTCTCTTTTTATTTTTTTTCTTTATAATTTTTTTTTCTTTTACCCCGCTTTTTCACACAAGTGCACGTCCCCCCAATATAAGTTGACTATTTAACAACTTTTATTCACTTTTTTTTGTCTTGTTTTGTTTTGTTTTGTGATTCTCAGTTGCTGTAGTGTACATTTGTATTTAGTATATGAACAACAACCAATCTTTGTATCCATATAGAACAAAGACTATGTTATCACTATCTTTCTTCTGTCAACCAACCAACTCCAGGTGATATAGCTCTTCAGAATTGAATAGTTATGAAATAATGACGTCAAGTTGAAAGAATAATAGATATGGACTCTATTGTTAATAATAATGATGATAAAAAATGATGATGATTCTGGGTAGGCAATAAAGCTAGCAAATTGAAAAAAATTAAAAAAAAATTAAAAAAAGAGATAAAGTGGAAAACGTTTGTAGATATAAAAACTTTGTAGTGCAAGGCTCGAAACTCTTTTTTTTTTAATTGCAGAGCAACAGAAGGAAACTTGACTTGCGATGTAGTGTATGGTCAATAGAGTCTTCCTCATCTCTCTCATTCGTTCATTCTCTCTCTCTCTCTCTCTCTTAACTTTGAAGGTTTACAACAACCAAGACCTTTCTCTTGATACGTCAAGATGGAGGCTTTCAACAAGTGTGTGTTTGTGTTTGTGTGTGTGGTATGTATGTATGGTGTGGTGTGTGTTTTTGTGCTGTTCCAAGCCGCCTTGAACAGCATAATATACGCACAGAGAGAGAGAGAGAGAGAGAATGAAGATGGAAATATCTTGGCAACAACTTCGTATTAAACACCTCCTCCCCCACCACCACCCTCCCTCCGCAAAGAGATACTGAAGCGAGAGAGACTCTGCAAGTATTAAATTGGCCCTTTTTTTTCTTTTCTCTTTTCATCTCTATTAAAATTCTTGAATCAAAGCCTCAAAAGCCACCAATATTTATGAATGCTACAGCTAAAAGCCACCAATGTAAAAAAGACAGGGATTGTTTCTTCTTCTTTCTTCAAGGAGACAGAGTTGATAGTTAAAAGAAGATAAAGAGTTGAGCAAGTTAGTAGACTCCTTGGTGAAGAAATCTTAACTCTTTTTCAACAAACAACAACAGCAGGAGCAACAACAACAACATAGCCCCAATTCCACTTATTGTAGTTCTCTCCTTCTGTTCTTTGTTTCTGTTCTTTGTTCGCAACAAAGAGTTGTCACTACTAGGCTGTTTTTGTTTAAAGACAAAGCATAAACTCAAGATAAGAGCTTCTAATGGAATATACAAAACATTGAAAGTTTGATATATAAAATAAAACAAGCTTAAACACTTTCTATTTATAATTTTTTTTTTTCCTAATTCTTTTGTCACCACCCACCACTAACAAACATCACAAGATGTAAAACAAAAAAAGAGAAAAGTGACTCCATTCTTACCGAGGCAAGTGGGGCACACCACCTATTGAAAAATTTAGAAAGAAAATAATAATAATAATAATTGAGGGGGAGAAAAGGGGGGGAGATGAGTAGGGAGATAAGTGGAACTTTAGCAGATACTCAACGGGTGCGGAGTACTAAAGGTGGAGTAGGTGTTGCAAATATGTTTGATGTTTTGAAATGAAGATAGAGATGGTGGTGGTAGTAATAGTAGTAGTAGTAGTAGTAGTGGTAGTAGTAGTAGTAGTAATAGTAGTCTTAGTACTGGTGTGTCTCGGAGGTAACCAAATAAAATAAAATATAAACCATAGACGAATATAAGGACAAGGCATTGTGCTCTCAATTGTTCATAACCTCACTCTCTGTCTCTTTGTCTTTGTTCGGCACAAAACACAATTTGCGATTTACCACATGCAGTAATTACCACAATAATAAGAACCACTATAAAAAAAAAAAAAAGAGAAAAAAGAAATGAAAACAATAACACTACTAAATTACTTATTCCTATTTCTGTATAATATTAAACGAGAGAACAAGAGTTTCCCCATTTTGACATGAACCTTGCACTAGAGCCAAACACACATCATTTGAAATGAATTAAGTAAAAAAAATTCAAAGAAGCAAAGAGTTGGAGCAAAAAAAGGCGAGTTTTTTATTTGAATTCTCAGTGCCCTGTACTTCCAAGTCATATTGCTTAATAACGCTGATTCACAATAGTGGCTTATGAGCAGATAACCCCATGTTTAAACGAGTTAATGCAAACTGAGTAACTGAGTAACTAACTAAGTAATTAAGTACGTAGGAGAGATTAAGAGTTGATATTGTTACTGCTACAACTGTTAAATAAGTAAAAGAAAAAAATTGTTCTCTTCTATATTTAATTTTAGAAACATACGTTTTAGCTTTTAGTGCCCTTTTTTTGTTTCTCATAAAGACACAGCAAAGCAAATGACTATATGAATGGACAACTCTCAATCTGGTAAGTCTTTGTAAAGTCATTTGTACCAAACAGTTAGGTAAAGAACAAGGAAGGATGAAAGGAAGGAAGGAGGTGGACTGAGGAGTAGCCTGCAACAAAAAGGTTTATAGACAATAAAGAGAGAATAAAAAAAAATTAAAAAAAATTAAAAAAATTAAAAAAAATTTCTGGGAAATGGCGGGGGGAGTGGGAGTGGGAGTGGGAGTGGGAGTGGGGGGTAGGTGTATATTAAAAATAAATTTATATAATAAAAAAAAAGGGTCATCAGGCCAAACGAGGAAAGAATTCAAATAAATAGAAATAGGAATCTCATTGATTTATAATTTTATATTTTTGCTTTTGCAGACTAATATATATATATATTGGAGTGTGTGTGTGTGTGTATTTATATACCCTTGCAATTAGAGATTGTATAGCCCCTACATTTACCCTTTGTTCTTTTCAACTCCTACTACTACCCAAAGGTTTACCCATCCATTCATTTCAGATCAACACTTGGCTTTACTATACCCTTATACCCATTCTAATTCATCAACATCGAGACTTATAAAGCACAAATTTTGTTTCATTATTTAACATTTACTTTTTTTATTATCTGATTAACTTTTGCAGCAACCCGTTTTTTTTTTGTTTTTGATAGTTGACACCACACATCCTTAGAATGGGAAGAAATAGAGAATCGCAGCCATACCACGGCTACTACACAGGAAGAAAACCAGAAGGACAACCGTACCATGGTTACTATTCCGGCTTCAACAATGATGCTTCGGCCCAAATCCACCACTTGGCAAGAACCATCACTCGCGGAGCACCTTCATACTTTGATGAGACATTTTCACGCTCAAACTCAAGAAGAGTGGTTTCAAATGCACAGGGACATTACTACCACCAGCTGCTGCACCAACAACTGACACAGGACCCACACCAACATCATCAACAAGAACAACAACAACAATACCCACAACAAGATCAACTGCACCACCTGCAGCAGTTTACTGGAATATCCACACCCCATGGTATCAACCCCGTATTGGACAAGACTGATCCTACATTGGACCCGGAAAACCCGCTCTTTAGCTCCAAGCGATGGGTGCAGAATATGTGGAGACTATACCAAAGCGACTCTGAATACTACAAGCCTGGTAAATTGGGCGTTGCTTACAAAAATTTGCGCGTATACGGTGACGCCATCGAAAGCGACTACCAAACCACCGTGGCCAATGGTGTATGGAAATACACCAAGAAATTTATCAACAAGTTTAGAAAACACACAGAAGAAGACGAATACACCTTTGACATTTTAAAACCAATGGAGGGATTGATCAAACCCGGCGAAGTCACCGTTGTGCTCGGAGCACCAGGTGCAGGATGCACAACATTTCTCAAGACCATTGCATGCCACACCGAAGGCTTCAAAGTCGCCGACGGCTCCATAATCTCATACGATGGTATCACACCAGAAGAAATTAAGAAAAACTTGCGAGGAGAAGTTGTCTATTGTGCAGAAACCGAAGTACATTTCCCCAATTTAACAGTGGGCCAGACTTTGGAATTTACCGCATTGATGAAAACACCAAGAAACAGACCATTGGGCGTTTCTCGTACAGACTATGCCAAACACATTGTTGATGTTGTTATGGCTACATATGGGCTTACACACACCAAGAACACTAAAGTTGGAAATGACTTTATCAGAGGAGTCTCGGGTGGTGAGCGAAAGAGAGTCTCGATTGCAGAAGTTTCATTGGTGCAGGCATCAATTCAATGTTGGGATAACTCTACTCGTGGCTTGGACGCAGCCACAGCTTTGGAATTTATCAGCTCATTGAAAACTTCAGCTTCAATCTTGAATGATACCCCATTAATTGCAATTTACCAATGCTCACAAGATGCTTACGAACTATTTGATAAAGTCATTGTTATGTATGAAGGATACCAAATTTTCTTTGGAAGCAGCTCTAGAGCAGCAGCTTATTTTCAAAGAATGGGCTATGTAATGCAAGATAGACAAACAACTCCAGACTTTTTAACCTCAGTCACCAACCCTGCAGAAAGAATAATTAGACCCGGGTTTGAAAAGATTGTGCCACGCACACCAAAGGAGTTTTATAGATACTGGAGAAGATCACCTGAAAGACAAGCCTTGCTTGAAGAGATTGATGAATACTTGGACAATTGCGAAAATTACGACCAAAAGCAAGAGATTTTCGAAGCCATGATTGCCAAAAAATCAAAACATACCCATACAAAATCACCATACACAGTCTCATTACCAATGCAAGTGCGCTATATCATTGGAAGAAACTTTGACAGAATGAAAGGTGACCCATCTTTTCCTATACTAACGGTATTTGGTAACGTGGCCATGAGTTTGATCTTGGCTTCTGTATTTTACAATTTAAAACCAGATACAAATTCCTTTTACTATAGAGGAGCCGTTATGTACTATGCATTATTGTTCAATGCATACTCTTCAGTGTTGGAAATCTATGCTATTTACGAAAGTAGACCAGTGGTGCAAAAGCATCGAGAATATGCACTTTACCCGCCAATGGCTGATGCAATAGGATCGATTTTGGGTGACATACCTTTAAAGCTTGTTACAAGTATTTGTTTCAACTTGGCGCTTTACTTTATGGTTAATTTCAAAAGAGAACCAGGTGCGTTTTTCTTTTACTTGTTGATCAATTTCCTTTCCACGTTGATGATGTCGCATTTATTTAGAACTATTGGTGCATATACAACTACATTGGCAGAAGCCATGACTCCATCCTCACTCTTGTTGTTTGCTTTGAGTACATTTACCGGTTTTGCCATACCCATCACATATATGCATCAATGGTGTAAATGGATCCATTGGGTTAATCCATTATCGTATGCATATGAAGCCTTGATTGCCAATGAATTCCATGGCCGCGATTTCAATTGTACATACTTGGTTCCTTCCGGGTTTGGATACCCAACATCCGGTCCTTCAGTGGTTTGCGCTTCAATGGCGGCTATTCCTGGCTCATACTTTGTTAATGGTGACCTTTACATCAAGGAAGCGTTTGGCTATTACTGGAAAAATGCTTGGAGAAACTTTGGAATCCTTTTGTCATTTGTTATATTTTTATTTATCACCACTTTGGTTTGTGTTGAATATAACCGATCACAAATAAATAAGGGAGAAATCTTGGTTTTCAAAAAGAAGGATATCAAGAATATGAGAAGAGATCAAATTGATGAAGAAAAAGGCTTGGCAATTGCAGGAAATGGTTCGGGTGGTAGTGGCGGAAGTTACCTTGAAGAGAAGTCGCACCATATGAATTATAGCGGCTCAACTGAGTTTTCAGACTATTCGTATGACTATTTGGACAGAAAGATCTTGGAAACATCAAACATTTTCCATTGGAGAAACTTATCCTATAACTTGCGCGTTAAGGGTGAAGATAGAACTATATTAAATGGAATTGATGGTTGGGTCAAACCAGGTGAAGTTACCGCATTAATGGGTGCCTCGGGTGCTGGTAAAACAACATTGTTGAATGCATTAAGTGAACGGTTAACTGTTGGTGTGATTACCTCTGGCTCGCGAATGGTTAATGGTGGTCCTTTGGATAATGATTTCCAAAGATCAATTGGATATGTTCAACAACAAGATTTACATTTGGAAACATCAACAGTGAGAGAGGCTTTGCAGTTTAGTGCATATTTGAGACAACCAAAGGATGTTTCTAAATCCGAAAAGGATGGATATGTGGAGAAAATTATCGACTTGATGGAAATGAGTTCATATGCAAATGCAATTGTTGGTGTACCAGGAGAAGGTTTGAATGTGGAGCAAAGAAAGAGGTTAACTATTGCAGTAGAATTGGTGGCAAGACCCAAATTATTGGTATTTTTGGATGAACCTACTTCTGGATTGGATTCGCAAACTGCATGGTCAATTTGTAAATTGATTAGAAAATTGGCAAATCACGGCCAAGCCATCTTGTGCACCATCCATCAACCGTCCGCAGTGCTTTTGGAAGAGTTTGATCGCTTGTTATTCTTGCGCAAGGGTGGAGAAACTGTTTATTTTGGTGAGTTTGGGTACAATTGTCAAACTTTGATCAATTACTTTGAATCGCATGGCGCCCCAAGGTGTCCACCAGATGCCAACCCTGCCGAGTGGATGTTGCATGTTATTGGTGCAGCGCCTGGTTCCAAAGCAAATCAAGATTATTTCCAGGTTTGGAGAAATTCCAACGAGTACAAGATGGTGCAAAGAGAATTGGATATGTTGGAAGCACAAGGCGGCAGCAATGGTGGTCTTGAGAATGGAGCCAATAGATATGTTGATCCAGATCGTGATAATTCATATGCTTCGTCAATCTGGTTCCAATATTATTATGTGCTCAAAAGATTGTTCCAACAATATTGGCGTACACCATCCTACATTTACTCCAAATTTGCCATGGCCATTCTTTGTTCTCTTTTTAATGGGTTTGTCTTTTACAAATCGGCAAACTCGATGCAAGGTTTACAGAATCAGATGCTTTCGATCTTTATGTTGTTTGTTGTTATGACTACACTTTCTCAACAGTATGTACCAATGTTTGTTACTCAGCGTGATTTGTATGAAGCAAGGGAACGTCCAGCAAAGACATTTTCTTGGTTTGCATTTATCCTTGCACAAATCACCGCCGAGATTCCATACCAAGTTGTTGCTGCGGCAATTTCCTTTTTTACATGGTACTACCCAGTTGGTATGTACCGTAATGCCGGAGATGCCACAGCTCAACGTGGTGCATTGATGTGGATTGTGATGACGTTGATGTTTATTTACAGTTCCACGTTGGCTCAGTTGTGTATTTCGTTTAATCAGTTGGCGGATAATGCGGCAAATGGTATTTCCTTGCTTATAACCATAAGCATGACATTCTGTGGTGTTATTGCGACAAAGGATTTTATGCCACGTTTCTGGGTGTTTTTGTATAGATTCAATCCATTTACTTATTTGGTTTCGGCGATGCTTTCCATTGGTGTTGGTAATTCGCATGTGAGATGTGCCGAAAACGAATACTTGCATTTCCCTACTGAACAACCGGGTATACAGAAATGCAAAGATTACATGGGTGCCTACATGTCCATTGCCGGTGGTTATTTGACCAACCCCGAGGCCACTGATAATTGTCAATTTTGCCAAATGAATCTGACAAACCAATATTTGCAAAGACTAAATATCTCAATCAACAATTTTGGACGAGATACCGGAGTTTTCATTGGGTTTATTGCATTCAACATGATCTTTACTGTTTTGCTTTATTGGTTGTTTAGAGTGCCAAAAGGTGATAGACAAAAGAATAATAATTGGTTGTCGAAATTAGTGTTTCACAATGGATACAATGATCAAGCATGAGTCTGAAAGCTTTGATGATTTTTGCAACTCTGATTGAAACAATCTGAGAGGAGAAGACAAAGGAAAAGAGAATCAAACACAAAATGAAAATCAAAAGAATAACGAAAAAAAAAGGATACGTTTATTTCAAATTTTTTAATGAGTTAAAGAAAAATTTTACAAAAAAGTATGTACGTTATTTACATAGTTTTATTTATACCAACCGTTATATATATATATATGTATGTATGAGCACTTGTAATTTGCATTTATAAAATGTCTCTATTTTCAGCTTGGTTTACACGTCTAAGGTTATAGACAAGTTTCTTTTTTTTTTTGTTTAAGTTTGTTTGTTTGAAGGAAATTGTAACCAAAAATCTGCAAAAAGACTAGATGAACTCAAAGTTTCTTATCTTAATTTTTTTTAATGATTTCAACAACAAAAATACACATTATACCAAAGGTTTTGGTATTACATAGAACCAAAAATATCCTGTCGTGTTGTCTTTTTTTTCTTTTTCTTTCTTTTTTTTTTTTTGGATCTGTTATAGAGGTATTCAGGAAGTCAATTGTTTAAGAAGATGCTTGGTGTGTATCATTATACCCATTTATTATTTTTGTTTATGTATAAGTACTAATGGCAACTGTCTTATCCTGGATCCGGTTGTCATCAAAACGGACTTGCTTGGCGCAGTCAGTTTCGGGAAGACGCGAGTCAAATTCCAACTGTTAAAGAATTTGCTTTGCTTTGAAATAGGTCCTATAGTGTAGCTCGGTTATCACTTTCGGTTTTGATCCGAACAACATCAGTTCGAATCTGGTTAGGACCTTCTTTAATTTCAATGCTTTGGCAAAGACTTCAATTTATAGTTGAATTTGATTAGTTTCTCCCACAGTTTAATAACAATCAACAATTTTCGGTCCTATAGTGTAGCTCGGTTATCACTTTCGGTTTTGATGAAACATTTTCAAACTTCCGAACAACATCAGTTCGAATCTGGTTAGGACCTTTTATTTTTTTATTTAATTTTTTTGGTCTATTTAACAGAAGCTTTTAAGTTTCTGTTTGAGTTCTTGCACACTTTTTCTTTTTCTTTCTTTTCGAAAAAGTAAGTTTGCTATGGAGACGAGTAAAGATTAATGTAAATAGGTTTTTGACCCAAGGCTTCTAATGCATGAGTTGCTGAATGAGTTGCATTGTATAATTTTTTCTTTTTTTTCACTGTAGATGAAAGTGTGGGTCGGATGTGACGAGAGAGAGAGAGAAAGAGTATTCTATTGTACGCGTTTAGTTTGTAATTAGACGATAAGAATGGGACTGGGTTTTTTTAAAGTACGTATATATATACATATATATACACACACACATATATATATATATATATATATATATATGAATGTGTATGTCTGAGAGATTAGAAGAAAGAAAGTCGTTTTGATTGTGAATTTTATCTTTAATCACTAGGCTTAATTTTCATTAAAATATTTGTATGTCTACTTCTTCTTCTTTTTTTTTAATTATTTATTTTTCTTTTTTATTTTATTGTTTTTTATTTCCCTCGTCTCGTCAGAAACCATCATGTCTCCGTCAAGATATATTTTTTTGGGGTCACCAAACGATCCTTACATACGTATGTGGTTAGCAATTAGACGGAAACGGAAGTGCAATTGGTTGAAAAAAAGAAGGTGCTCATCGTATTCTTTATTCCCAATCGATTACAATTTTCTCCCTCTTTATATAAGACAAGGTGTGGTTGCATAACCTTATTCAACTAAAGCTGTTTACTGATGAAACGTCAAACAGTATGAAACATTGTTTTTATCTTTCCTAATTTATCTTCCTCCCCCCCATTCTCCTTCTACTTCTTATCCTTCCTTTTTTACTATAACCTCCCCTTCTCCCATTTTTATTTGTCTTTTATCTCGTCTACTCATCCTCTCAAGTATATAAATACCCTGTTAGCTCCCAATTATAGAAGCTCATTAATTTGTTTATAAACTATTGGGTCATTGACTTGAGAGGTTTTGGGAGGGAGTATTACTCGAGAAGATTGAAATCATACTTGTGGCTGTTGCTTATTTTTTCTACTGGTCTCCTTCCTTCGTTCATTTCCTGATATTGATTTGTTTCTTCTTATCCCTTGGAAGATTTTTATTTTTATTCTTAATCTTATTTTTACTATTACTATTACATTTACATTTACATTTACATTCGGCTTTTGAGAGTTAAAGAAAATGGCGTTTGTTTATCAGTGCACAATCTGTTGTCAATTCTACACCGACAAGGATCATTGTGAGTACCATCAAATTCAAAAACACAATAGAACTTTTGGTGACTACAGAATCAAAACCATTTTTAGAGTTAAGGCAATAAAGTAGTAAGGTAGGTGGGGGGGGGGGGGGGGGGGGTTGTGTTGTCAATTGGTTTTGGCAGCTGCAAAATGCCCAAAATGCCCAAAATGCCCAAAAAAAAAGAAAAAAAGAAAATTAAGAAAGATTGAAGACAAGGAGAGGTATATGGTGAAGCTAAGGAAACTTTGGATGTTGACAGAGAGCTAGAGATGATGGGATGAATGATCTGGATGAATAACGATAGGGTACCTTTCTAGCAATTTTTTTTCTTTCCTTTGTTTTTTTCCCTCAGTATTCTATTCCTATTCCAACTTTACCTTTTTTTACTTTTCTTTTTATATATAGATAATTAGTTTCTAATCAAAGAACTATGTGTATTGAATCCTGTGATAGATGTGATTTTGTTATCTTTCTTCTTTTCTTTTCTTTTTGGTTGTTCTTATTTGCTCTCTTTTTTTGGGGGTTTGGAGTAGTAGAAGGATCAATCACTTGTATTTAAAGAACAAGTCTTGTTAATTTAAAGATACCAAATCTTTTGATTTTCGAGTTGATAACAGATAGGAGAAACAAAATTTCCTTATCAGCAAGGAATGGTTTGTGGCAGGTAAAAAAAGATGGTGTTGCGGTTAAAGATAAACTTTTATCCAGTGTCAAGTCACACATTTTTGTTTCGCACAACAACATTATGCGACACATTATTATACACCACAACACGACACGACACGACACGACATAACACGACACGACGTGACCAGGATTTCATACAGAGTGAGAGCAAGTTTTGATCTTTGTAAACGATTCCGCCTCTCCTCTTCAAATAAGTTGCAACCAACTTTACCCCACAAACGACGAAGAATAGAAAATCGTAAGAAAGAAAGAAAGAAACGAAGAAAGAAAAAATAACATACATAGTTAGACCATACTATTTTGAGAATGGCATATGAAGGAATAGAACATATAAGGTATGATGACCTGGTTTCGATACGAAACTACAATACCTCATTCAACCGACTAAATAGCAAGGATATACCAGATCTTCGCAGCTTGAAGTATATTACGTCGACCGACCACTTGAATTGTCCGATATGCCAGCAACCGTTTATTGATCCACTTACTACGATTTGTGGACATACTTTTTGCAGAGATTGCATACTAGAGTACTTGAAGAGTTTGAGCAATGCAAGGGGTTCAATCAGTAGCAATAATACTAGCACCAACTCTGGCAATAATGGCAATAACACTGGCATTACAAGTACAGGGTACTGTCCCCTCGATAGAACACCTATTGATGCTGCAAATATCAATGATTTGTTTCCTACACCTTTAATTGTAACAAACTTGATTGATGATTTGAAGGTGCTTTGTTTCAATAGCGAACGAGGTTGCGAGTGGAGAGGAAGTCGATGGGAAGTTGAACATCATGTTATGGAAGATTGCGGCTATACTGGAGTCAAGTGTGGAGGCAAACGAATAGTTTACAGTATAGCGGAAGATGACGTTGAAGAGAAAAATGGAAATGAGGAAAAGAAAGAAGATTATGAAGCAGATAAAGAAAAAGAAAAAGAAAAAGAAAAAGAAAAAGAAAAAGACGAAGATTATGATGAAGAAAAAGAAGAAAAAGAAAGCGAAGAAGAAAATCAAGATTTAGAAGAACTGGAGTCAACAAAACCGCTGACAACAACAAAAGAACCAGAAGACAGTAATTTAAGTATTATGGCGGATAAGACGCAAAGTCGAAAGATTATAGAGAAGGAAGAGGTATGTCTGCTAGTGGTTGAACGGAGATTCTTGAGTGGTATTGAACATCAAGAATGTATCCACCGAATATTCCAGTGTGAGTTTTGCGATACTGAGTTGACGAAATTAACAAGACAAATGCATTTAGAGCAAGAGTGTTTGCATAACTACAAGACTTGTGAATTATGTGGCAATGACTCTATTGCAGAAAAGAATATGGCAAAGCACCAGGAAAATTGCATCAAGATGGGGAAAATCAAGTGTCCTGCACATGAAATTGGGTGCAAATGGATTGGATCGAATGAAACTGCATTGGAGATACATTTACAGAATGGAAACTGTCAGCTAAATCAGTTCCTACCTTATCATAGTAAGACCATGGAACGATTATCTTCCTTGGAACTGGAGAATCAATTTTTGCAACGCCAGCTCCATAAAATTCTTGACTCCATTATTCAAGGTAAAGTATCTAATCTCGGCTACAACGATAACTTGGAAGAGATTAATAAGTTTCAAGATTCAGTGGAAAATCAGGATAAGCTCATGTACTTGAATTTTGAAGTAGATCGCCTCAAGTTTGAGATTAATGAGAAGCTTATTCCGTTTATGAACAAATATGGGCTGTCTATGAGGTATGATCAGGATAATAGCAATACCACATTGATGAAGAATTTAATCAATGATAATTTCATGATGCGCGAGGATATGAATGTGCAACGAATGATGATCAATAGCCTTCGAAAACAGCTTCAGTTTATGTTATTTGCGAGAAACCAAAAGATGGGATTAGCAGGGAATATGATGAACATGCACAATCTAGGAAGTGACGATATGATGCCTGGTGATTTCTATGACGCAGTCTCGCGAAGTAGCTCTGAAGAACGCTTGAATTTGAAATTGTGATCTCCATAAAATAAGCAGATGGTGATACTAGGAAATAAAAAAAATATAATTGCAATAAAGAGTTAAAAAAAGAATCGAACTAAAGTCTATGGATATGAAGTAATGGTTAGTAGCACGTGCTCTTTTTGAAAGGATGGATAAAAGGAAAAAAAAAACATATATAAATACACACACACACACACACACCCTATTTCCTCCCCGCTCTATGGAAGAAAAAGTGGGGTAGTCATTTCTAATAGATAGAGGAAGTAGAAGAGCAAGACAGAATTAAAATTGCAATCTACAATGATCACATTCAATTCGATTACAAAGCACACACATAATCTAGTTATCTCATTACATGCCAGTTTTTTCCTTCCTTCTTTCTTTTTGTTTCTTTTTCTCTTTGATTTGAATTTACAAGAAAGTAGTATAGTAAGGGTTCTATTAATGGATGGTGCCAAATCTTCCCTTCTTGCACATTTGAATAAGGAATTAGCTTTTTTTTCTTTTTCTTTCTCCTATTTTATTGTTACCCGACCCTCTTTTAATCCAACGTTTGAAAGTCTCGCAAATTGCACCAACAAGCGGTTTTTAATAAAAATTGTGATAAACAAGGAAATGGAAAAGGAGAAATTCCCTATAAAAGAAGTATTTTTTTTTTTCTAAAATTAAAGCAAAGAAGCAGAAAAGGGGAAAAAAAAAAGAAAAACAAATTTAATTAGATTAATTCTGCAATTTTTTATAAAGTGGAGAAACATATTGTAGTTTTTATTATTTACTATTTTTTGGGTGATGAAAGCGAGTGTATGACTTTGAATTGACCATGGGTTGTATAAAACATATTATACAGATGTGCTTTTGAAAAAAAAAACAACAACCAGTTGGGTGCAATGGACGAATAGAAGAAGATAGGCACAGACAGTGTCACTAAATTTTGTATGATTCTGCTTACCCACTGCTACTTCTCTTGATGCTACAGGATTTGCTATCACTATTTTTCGTTTCCTTTAAAAACTTTCTCTCTAAATTTTTCCACATTGATGATTGGTTGTGATTCTCCACCTTCATTGTACATTGACATTGAAATTGAAATTGAAATTGAAATTCTCAACGGTCCTTCCCCTTTAATTTCTTTTTGATTCTTTATTTTTTTTAATTCCGTTGTTCTTATACAGGACACTGTCAATAATGGATTTATACGTACAATACAAATATATTATGTATTATATACTATATATCTTATGAGGTACTTAAATCCGATTCATACAGCTGTACAAAGTCAAACAGTCAAACAGTGAACCAGTCAATCGACACTCCCCTCTTTTCCTCTTCCTTTCTCCGCCAAAAAATAAAATAAAAATAAAATAAAAATAAATAAAAAAAAATAAATAAAATGGACGGAGAAAAGAAATTGCCATATTGAGACAAAGAGCGTGGAGGAGGGGAGGATGGAAGCACACAGTATACTGTAGACCACTGCTTTATGCTTAATTTAAGACCCGCGGACAAAAGCCTTGATTTGATTCAACCACATAGCCTTTGAAAGTATCCAAACCCACCTCTACCCTCACCTACCTCCCCTTAAAAAAACACATACAAACAGATTAAAGTAACATAAAATAGAAATACCTTTTTTCATCACCATCGAGCCGATCGATATACACTAGCACGTCTGGTTGATTGTTGGGAAAAATAAAAGCAACACTATTCCTTTGAGCAATTTCAACTGTAAAGAAGTTTCTTTCTCCAACCACCACTACCACTGTATAGCGAAAAAGATCAACGGCTATTATTATTATTCTCATTATCAGTCTCATTATTATTCTCACGTTTTTTTTTGTCTTCCCCACATTCGAAAAGAAATTTAATTCAAGACCAAACAAAGTTGTCCACAACTTGTTGACAATTTTACCACCAAACTCTATTAAATAATCAGCCACATTAACAAGTTTTTTTGTTTGTATCAATTACTCAGAAAGTTACCTTCACATCAAACGTTACAGAACTCAAACACTTCACCAAATCTTTTTTTGTTTTCTCCTTGCCTTCTACTCATTGCACACTTTACATATAAAACACTCTTTCCACGTTATTTGACCAGAGTTCCCACCACATCCTCCTCGTCCCCTTTTTCCTTCCATCATTCTTGGGGTCTTTCAAAAATTTTTTTTTTCCCTCAATTATCAACTAAAACTAAAGAGTCAACCCACACTGAACAATGGAGACTTTGGAAATTCATTCCAAGGATTTCTTGATCAAATGGATCACGGCACCTGAAAACTCTGTCATTGATTGGCAAGTAAGACCCTTGAAGAAATCCATCAATTTCGCATTTTATCAGAAAACTGATGTAACTTCTGCAAACTCACAAAACTCCACGTCAACACCAGAATCAAATAGCGGCGCCAGCACACCAACAGCTGACTCACCACATTTGAATTCAAGGCTTAGAGCCAACTCCACAGCCTCAGTCAATCAGTTCAAGAAGGCTAATGATGTTTACAGATCCAAATCAAGAACATCAACGTTGTCATCGATTGGAGAGTCCAACCTTGAGTTGGTGAAGAATTACAACAAATTGGTTGCCAATGAATTGGTTAAAGGTAAATTTGAAACCACCACTGGAGGAACGTTTGCCTTTGTGTTTGACAATTCTTTTTCCAAAACAATTGCCAAATCAGTGCAATTCTCCGTTGAGGTTGAGTTGCAAAAACCATTACCACAACAAGAAAACAATACTATTCGACAAAATGACCAACACGTGTTTGAAGATACACAAAGTGGCAACGGCACAATCAGTGCAGGCGAGATCTTGCAAAGCGTTATGTTAAAGAAGAGAAGAAAAAAGTTGCAGGGTTTTGTTAAGCGTTACTTTGTCTTGAATTTCAAACGGGGTACATTATCCTATTTCAAAGTCGATGATAACAAGTTGAGAGGCCAGATGCCCATCAAGGATGCCATAGTTTCGGCAAACGCATCAAGTCGACAGTTGATCATTGATTCAGGAATGGAAGTATGGCAATTGAAAACCATCAATAAAGCTGATTTTAATGCATGGGTCAATGCATTTAATGCAATTAAAAAGGAGGACTCCCAGCAACCGGCAGTATTACCTACAGGCTCATCCTCATCGTCATCACACGCTTTTGCACAAGCTTCGGGCTCTGCTGCTCCAATACAGTCATTAAGTTTGATAGCCCTGAAGATAAGCAAATTGCAATTGGAACAACCATCCCCATTGGTGGATGAAATTCATCAAGAAATTACTACATTGTTGGAAAAATTTAGAAGTGACACTGGTAGTGCTTCTTCAGATTCACAGTCATTGTTTTCTTCAGAGTTCCATGACGCAGAAGAACACTTTGATGATGAAGGTGTTGTGTTTTTGGATGATGGAGGATACCCATCTCAACAGGATGATGAAGAGGATCAAGTTGCAGAAGAGTCCTCAGATGACGACGACGATGATGATGATGATGATGACGATGACGATAACAATGACTATTATAGTAAAGGAGCAGCTCCAGATGCTGCAGGTGGTGCTGCAGCTGTAGGAACAGTCGGAGACCAGCAACAGCAACAGCAACAGCAACAGTCTCAGCAACAAATACCACCACAAAAACAGGATCTTCCACAACCAACAATTTCAGAAGAAGACAATTTATGGCCATTACCTCACGAGCCAGTTTCTAGAAACTCTGACGTTCCGGTGTGTACGCACACTCCACCATCATTATTGAGCTTTGTTCGTAAAAATGTTGGAAAAGATCTTTCCACCATTGCTATGCCAGTCACATATAATGAACCGACAACGGTTTTGCAGAAGTTTGCCGAAATGTTGGAGTACCCTGAAATTGTTACCAATGCTTTGGGATCCGATTTTCCTGACGGTTCAGGAGAGAAATTATTGAGAATAGCTGCGTTTGCCTTGAGTTCTCTTTCCTCTACACGTTCCAAAGAAAGAAATAAGCGTAAGCCATTTACACCATTGCTCGGCGAAACGTATGAGTTGGTTCGTGAAGATTTGGATTTCAGGTTGGTTTCAGAAAAGGTTAGTCACCGACCACCAGTGTTTGCATACCATGTTGATACTGAGAATTGGACGATGGATTTTGCTGTATCGCCATCACAGAAATTTTGGGGTAAGCAATCCGAGGTAACAACTAAAGGTTTGGTTGTATTGACAGATAAACATACGGGTGAGGAGTTTACTTGGACTCAAGCAACACAAATGATAAAAAATATCATTGCTGGAGAAACTTATGCAGAGCCTACAGGAACTGTGAGTATCAAATCATCGAATGGGTACAAGGCAGTTGCTGAATTTGCCAAGGGAGGTATGTGGAGTGGCAGATCCGAAGGAGTTACCATAAAGGTTTACGACAATAAAAAGAAAGAGTTGCCATATACGGTATTTGGAAACTGGACTGAGAGTTTCACACTAAAGACAAACTCTACCGAAAAGAGCATATGGGAAGCTGGTGAATTGGTGCCAAACGAAAAGAAAAAGTATGGTTTTACTGTGTTTGCCGGTACTTTGAACAAGATTACCGATATGGAAAAAGGTCAATTGCCTCCAACCGACTCAAGACTCAGACCTGACTTGCAGGCATACGAGAAAGGCGACGTTGATACTGCTGAAAATTTGAAAGTGAAGTTGGAACAGGATCAAAGAGACAGAAGAAAGCAATTAGAGGACGTCGGACAGGAGTACGTGCCACAGTTTTTCAGGTTTTCTGGAAAGGGACCCCTTGACGAGGGTAAATGGGAATATATCACTGGCGAAAGAAGCTATTGGAGTAGGAGAAAGAGACAAGATTGGGCGGGATTGACCAAATTATGGTAACAGATTTCTTTTCAAATCACTTAGACATCAGGTTTCAATTGTTTACATTATATATTTCTAGATGACATGTTTAGATGTGTCAAAATAAATAAAAATAAAATAAAATTAAAAAAGACTGAGAGATAGTCATAAAATTGAAGTATCCATATACAACAAAAATTATTTGTTGAGATTATCGTCGTACTTATGGAAATATACACACATATATATATATATATATATACAGATAAATGTATCTATCTATATGTACTAAAACTAGTAAAGGGAAGTAAAAATCATTGAAATTAATATATATATTAATATTAATATTAATATTAATATCAATACTAAAATAAATATAAACATAAAAGTAAAAATAATTATATATCTTTCTCATGCCAGCAATACAAAATTGAGATCTAGCTCCTCTTTTTCCTATCTTCAACAATATCTTTTTGTCTTTTCAACACCGTGGCCACACATATCATAACCAATGCATCTTCATTGACGGATAGTATACTTTCATAATTGACGTTATTTCCATTCAAGTTATTATATATATCATCCACTTTGACCTCTGCATACCCCAACTGAAACCAATTAGCTGCTTCACCTAATATCGCAGAGCAATGCTGTCCGTATTGACTCAGTTCGGGATAGTGTGCACGAACACTTAATTTCTTTTTCCATAACCCATTCAATAATGGATTGGGAGTTGATTTGATTAGTTTATCATTTTGACCATCCCAATTGTCACACATTGAAGGTTGGTCCGGTCGCAACACCGTATGCTTAAATCCATACTTTACCTGCCACAAGCTGACTATTTCCTCCATTCGACTTTCATCTATCCAGCGATGTCTCTCATCTTTATAGATGTAATCGTGTATGGGCAACACCGAATGACTAAACATTGTAAATGTAAAGCTTCTTTTTTTCAGATCATATGGATCTGGATGAAACTCAAATATATAGCTATCGTAACCTACATGGAATCTCTTTTTAACAATACAAAATTCGTGGTAATCTCTTTTGGGATCAAATCTCTGCGGCACACCTTGCGAGTCCAAAGGTGGAGGACAATACTTTCTAAAGGTTAAAAATGTTGTGCCTATGGAAAAGAATGTGTTTATCACTTTGAAAAGTGGGATACCAACACCCTGCTGTTGTATTGCAGGTATATCTTGGTTCTGAGATTTTCTGAAAACATTGTATTTTTCGTATGAGTCACGACTGATGAAGATCTGGAACCCATCTGTCCAGAATTTATTTGTGATTATAACTGTCCATCCTTGAGGTGATGCAGATTGGAAATAAACTGGTTCGCGGTATGATTTTTTCTTTTCAGATACTTGGACTGCACTATAAGAAGGCGAGTCATTGGTATAACTTGGCGGTGCATCAGCATCAGCATCAGCATAAGCATAAGTATCAGCACTAGCATTAACACCAATAGGATCTTTCATTTTGTATATTTTATTCCGTTTGGAATAATTTGGCTATGAGGAGGGGAGGGGAAGAATGAAATTAGGCAGTGAAAATAAAAGAAGCTAAGAAGTAAGGGTTTATCAATCGAGGTAGCTATGTCGTTATGAGCGAAAGTTCTTCTTCTACTTATTACGTTTTTACTTTTTTCATTTTTATACTTTTACGTTTTTATATTTATATATATATATATATACATATACATATATACATATACATATGTATACGTATTTGTGTATTGTTCGTCCATCTCTCTTTTTGTTCAACATTCTTTTCTTTCGTACGGAGTTAAGTCGGCGGTATAACTCGGGCCGATTGGCTTACCTACTCAGCCTTATCAGGTGTTTAATGATCACGAGGTGCACGGCTTTAGAATCGCCAATGTATAGGAACGACGAAAACAACAACAAAAAAAAAAAGACATAGTGCAAACGGACTTAAACAAGAGATTACACACATACACATACACTCGTACTCTTGCCCTTCCTCTCTATAAACCAGCAATTTGTATCAGTCCATGAAGTTAGTACAACTTAGCACTATTATGACTACTATTCTTCCACATTCATTATTTCATGATGATTATTCGCAAGCTATGCCCATACTCCTGCAACAAGTCATTCATCATGCTAAAGTGTAGAGTAAGTAGTTTTCATAATTATATATTCACAAACATTAAAATAAAAATAAAACAAACAAAAACAAATACATATGTTTTAAAGAAAGAAAACAACAACAAGATAAAAGTACGAAAAACTACATCATGAGCACACAGATGCACACGTTTAAGAAGCAGCCGCAGCAGCAGCAGCAATGTTTGCTTGTTCCACAATATCCTTTTTACGCTTTAAAACCGTTGCAACACAGACCAATACCAAAACGTCTAAATTGACAGACAAAATACTCTCTTGATTCACTTCACATGCATTGTTGTTATGCAATGATTCAGTTTGCAACATTGCATATCCCAGCTTGAGACAAGTGGCTACAGTTTCACTCAATTGAGTATTATCATTTTCACCATAGTATTCTTCCTTAATTTTCTTTGTACCCCACTTGAACCTCTTTTTCAATAAACCATCCAATAATGGGTTACCTTTTTGCTTGTCTAATGAATGATTTTTACCATCCCAATTATCGAGCATCGACGGCTGATTAGACTGCAACACAGTGTGAGTAAATGCAAATTTACGTGCAACTTGCTTTGTGACCCCACCACAACGACTTTCGTCAACCCACCTATAACGTTTACCATTATATTCATAGTCATTGATTGGAAACACTCCACTACTAAACAATGTTAAAGTAAAATCAGAACTACGATTTTCCGGATCAGGCGTAAATTCAAAAACAAAGCTATCATACCCCACATGAGTATGTTTTTTCACCTTACAGAATTCAAATTTATCTTTGGCAATATCGAATGCGCTTTTGTCAACACTGGGTACACACTTGTAAAAGGTGAGGAACCCAAACCAGCAATGTGCTTTAACTTTAAACAACGGAATGCCAACACCTTCTGATTGTAGAGGGATTGTAATTTCATTGCTTTTCTTCTCTTTTTTAGTTTTTTTAAATGTTTTGAACTTTTCAAAAGAGTCCTGGCTAACAAATACTTTGTAATTGCTTGACCAACATTGATTTGCAATCACCATTTTATAAGATTTTGCAGCATTAAGTGCATCATCTTGTCCTAAAAATGATTGTTTTTCTTCTGAATGATAAATGGTAGATTTTTCTTTAGCAATTGATCCATTCAAGTAGGCTGGTGGATCAGATAAGTCCAATTTAGTTGTAGTCGTTCCTTCTGATGTTGTTGTTTGCGCCATATTTATCACTAAGCTCTTACTTTATAACTCAAGTACCAGATAAATTAATTTTAATATAGATTAGAGATAACAAACCTATAAATGTATAGATAGATTTTTACATATATATATATATATATATATATGTATTTATTTACATTCAGCCGAATAGTCATAACTTAAAGTAATTGGTACTATTGTTCTTCCTTCTTTGTAGTTGAATGTGGTTTTTCTTTTTTAGTTTATTTTACTGCTCATATTTTTACATACAAATATCACTTTCGTTCTCCCTCCTCTCCCTCCTCTCCCCCCTCTCTCCCTCCTCGACTCCATCATTCATTCATAAGATTGAGGGTTTTTGGCGCAGGGCTGTATTCAAGGGGTAAGGAAAAGCGGCTGTGTAGCACCACAACTAAAGGGATTTAGCGTTGTACATACATGATAACTCCGTGATACCATGACCTAAATTCCGCATCCGCAATTCATCACCAAACCCCAGAATCTACTACAATTGACCAAATCAAAATTAAATTTTTTTTTTCAAAAAAATGAACAAACAAAATCAAACAAAAACCATCGGGGATAAAAAAAAAAATCATAGAGATAACAGAGTTTTCAGCTTACTATGTTCTTTTTGGTTTTGACATCAGCATTATAATAAATATTTAACTTTTGGATTTTTTTTTTTTTTTTTTTTTTTTTTTGATGAACTTTTAGCCGTTTTACACAAAGGGTGCTGCTGCGCCGTCTCCTCTCATGTCACTGCCACCAGCATACACCAATTGCCCATTTCTTGACTCGTTCTTAATGATTTGGCCCCTACCTACAGTTTGTCTGTTGTATCCAGTTAATACCTCAACACTATGGCCCAATTGTTTCAACTTCTCAACCGTTTCGTTGCCAACACCTTCTTCAATTTGTACAATGGTAATTGGTGTCCTCACAGGACCATCCGCGCCTCTACCTCTATCTCTTAACACATCATTGTTTGAATTCAAAACAAATCGAGGAGCATCAAGCAGCTGTTGTGGTGTCATTCCAAAGATCACCATGTTGAGGACATGCTGAACATGACAAACTGGCTGGGCAAAGCCACCCATGTTACCAAATGAAGCATAGAGTGTGTCATCAATAGCATTCGTAATCATACCTGGAATAATGGTGTGGTATGGTCTTTTTCCACCTTCGAGACAGTTTGATAATCCTGGACTCAAGTTAAAGTTGGCGCCTCTGTTGTGGAGACAGAATCCATATTTCTCAACCAATATACCTGAACCAAAACCTTCATAAACGGAATTGATGAACGAACAAGCTTCACCATTCGAGTCTGTAACTGTAAGGTATACAGTATCAGATTTGTATTTGGAATCGGGAACTCCATGCGTCATACTCTCACCATCAATAATTTTTGATGGGTCAAATAACTGAGCTCTAGTTTTGAGATATTGATGATGGAGTAATGCTTCGACAGGGATATCCTTGAATGTAGGGTCGGTGACATATTCGTCCGAGTCATGGAATCCCAATTTACATGCTTCAATAAGTATATGCAAATATTCGGCAGAGTTGTGTTTCAACTCATGTATGTTGATTTTACCTTCATTATGTAATTCTTGGATGAGACCAAGTGCCAACAACGCAACTAACCCATGGCCATTTGGGGGAATTTCCCAAACATTGTGATTTTGAAAATTCAATTTAATAGGCTCAACAATGGTAGAAGTGTGGGCTTGCAAGTCTTGCGCAGTGAGTTGATGGTTTCGCTTTGAAGTGGTCTCAATGATTGCCTCAGCTATTGGCCCCTCGTAAAATGCCCCTTTACCTTGCTTGCCTATTAACTTGAGGCACTCTGCCACTGGGGTATTCTTGACATATTCGCCTTCATTGGGACCTCTTGCACCATTTTCACCATCTAATATTATAAATGGGTTATTATTACTCAAATTGGGATTTTGCGCTTTCAATTTGGGTATCGCTGCCTTCCATGACTTACTTGATAATTCCGATACTGGGAACCCGTGTTCAGCTAATGTTACAGCTGGCTCCAAAATTTGTTCAAATGTGACTTTGCCCGACCCCCACTTCTCAAAGGCATCATACCATCCAGCAATGGCACCTGGAACAGTTACTGAAAAGACCGAAGTGTATGGAATTCTGGGCATGGGTTTACCGTCATTGTGTTCATCCCAAACATGTTGCGGTGTTACTTTTTTAGCAGCACGGCCACAGCCATTTAATCCCAACACCTTTCCAGAACCAAGCGGAGACTTTGCCGTACCATCACGCTTGAAATACAAAGCAAAACAATCACCACCAATTCCCGTGGATGCTGGCTCTGTTACACACAAGGCGGCTGACACTGCTATTGCAGCATCGACACAATTACCGCCTTTTTCCAAGATTTTTAAACCGGCGGAGTTGGCAAGTGGTTGGGTCGACGCAACCATTCCCCTGTGGGAATAAACGGTTGATCTGCGCGAGGCAAACTTCATAAACTCTTGTGACATCTTTCTTGTTTTAAATGCAAACAAGTGTGAAAATGTAAAATAGCGGAAGGTGCTGTTTTGAACAAAACAAATAAATAAAGGAATAGAAAAAGAAAAAGCAAAAAAAAGAAAAAGAAAGGAAAGGAATGAAAAATTGCGGAGACAAGGTCTTTTGAATGCCTTATATATTCATTAAATATACGATTACATTAATATGTAATGTATATATGTAATTTATTTACAATTTTTTTTTTCTTTTCAATTCTCTTCTTAATTTTCCACACTCTACTTGATAATGTTGTTCAGTTATTGTTTTTTTTCCGATGGTACATATTAAGGATGAAAATCAATTTCAATGTGGGGGAAGGAAGGAGGGAAGGAAAGAGGAAGGAGGGGGGGAGGGGAGGAAAGAAAGAAGGTGCTGGCGGGAAGGTGGGTAATGGAGCACATCCTAATTGGGCAATGTTTGTCGCGATCTATGAATCTTGAAATTCTTGGAACTTGACTAATTTGTTCGCTCGGACCGAGAAGCCGCACGAAAAAAACTAATTATAAGCGGAACACGAACGGCTTGTCGAATATAAATGGATTATGCCGTCTTGTATCAAGACAAGAGTTTTATAGATGTTTGTCGTGCCGAATTATAAGGTTTGTGTGATTTATTTGAGTGGCTAGTATGAGTTTAAACTATGGGTCAAGAGGCTGTAAAGTCTAGTGAAAAAAACAAATCTGGAGGAGTCAAATTATTGCAAAGCTCCTTAGGACCGTTCAGTGCGATCCGATGTCTACATTTTCCATCAAATCAACTAACCAAATAACCAACAATTTTTCTACCTCCACATATTCTTTTGCTTCTGCTTTTTGTATTAACATAAATCAATCTCCCCTTTGATTCCATAAAATGGTAATTTTTTTTTCTTCCTCTTCTTTACCGTCCATTTTCTTTTTACAATCTTCTTGCAAATAAAGAACAAATTCAAAAAATTGTAGAGAATCTCATTTGCGCTTTCCCGTTAAATCACATTCACCAAAAAAAAAAAAGAAAAAAAAAGAAAATGAGATAAAATACTGACAAGCAAAGAAGAGCAACGATCTATAAAGCAATCAAATGAGAGTTAGGAATCAAAAATAAAATAAATAAAATAAATAAGTCAATAATCAAAAAAAATTCCCTCCACACAAAAAACAAAATAATAAAACTATATTGTACATGATACTACCTCATCTTTACATAAAAGCATCACATAAATGGGCGTACAGTCATTATGGGATATAGTTGGACCCTCAGCTCGTCCGGTACGACTAGAAGCCTTGTCTAGAAAGAAACTCGCCGTAGACGCGTCCATTTGGATATACCAGTTTTTAAAAGCCGTAAGAGACAAGGAAGGAAACGCGTTGCAATCGTCTCATATAGTTGGATTCTTTAGACGAATATGTAAATTGCTTTTCTTTGGAATTCGACCCATCTTTGTTTTCGATGGCGGTGTACCTGTATTGAAGAAACAAACCATCGCTGAAAGGAAAAATCGAAGACAACAGAAAGCAGAGTCTACTAGAGAAACCGCACAGAAATTGCTTGCCATGCAATTACAAAAACAATTACAAGGAGAACCAACTAACTGGAAGAGACAAAGAAAAAATGTACTTCAGAGTTCAAAGAAGGCAGTTGGCGGAGCAGCAAATGCTGATGATGAGAAACGTGGAAAATATGAATATCTTGTCAATGATAGTGATAAACACGATGATGATCCTGATGATGAAGATGACGACGACATTATATACTTTGAAGATTTGCCGGGAAATAATGCGCCACTGACAGCTCAAACACAGAGTTCAGAATCATTATCCCCAGAGCAACTAAAATCAATTAAATTCCGCAAGAAAGATGAATATCACTTGCCTGATTTACACGAGTTTAAAGTTTCGCGAACCGATCAAAGAATTATGGCAGATGAAGATGAACGTGTGCCTGAAGACGATGACTTTGATCACGTTGATGGTATCAATATTAATGAAGTTGACCCTAAATCCAAGGAGTTTTCCAAATTACCAATTGCTACTCAATACATGATCTTGAACCATTTAAGGTTAAAATCACGATTAAGGATGGGTTACCAAAAAGAGCAACTCCAAGAATTGTTTCCTAGCTCTATGGAGTTTTCCAAATTTCAGATTCAACAAGTGCAAAAACGTAATTTCTATACACAGAAGCTTATGAACGTTACTGGGATGAATGACGATGTCAATGTAGAGCGACGTATCGCTGGAGATAAAGATCGCAAATACGCTTTAGTCAAAAACGAGGATGGGTGGACATTGGCGTTGCAGGGGGAAGGTGCCAGTGCCACAAACCCAATCAGTCTTTCAGATGAGGAGCTGAATAAGGATGTACTGCTCACCGAAAAACCCAAAATTGAGCTAATGGAAAAGGAGAAACGTATAGATTCAGATGCTGAAAGCGATTCAGATTTTGAAGACGTACCGTTGGAAGAACAAGAGGAAACTGAGGAGGAAAAGCAATTGCAAAAAGCACTTATCATGTCAATTTACGAACAGTATAACGAACCTGAGCATTCTATAGGAATAGAACAACAACAACAACAACAACAACAACAACAACAAAAACAACAACAACAAGAACAACAACAATCAAAAGGCTTACAAGGATTCAACACTAGCATGGAGGATGCTGTGGAAGCAAGTAAAGCCGAATATTACAAGATGGTCAAGGAGGAGGCAGATCTCGAAAAGCAAATAGAAGCCTCGTCTCATTCCTCTTTGTCCTACTTGAACTCTTCTGCCAGTAAGACAAATTTTGGTGCTTCCCTATTGTTTCCAAATCTGCAATTGACCAAAGAGGATGTGAATGCAAATGCCATGCCATCTACTCTTGATAAAACAGCGGACTCCGCACAAAATGAGCACACAATCATAGGCTCAAAGAGCGAGCTAGGAAGATCATTCATATTCTCCGCAGATAACCATGAAACTGGAAAAGTGCAGCTTAAGAAAGGTACAGGCAATAATATTAACGACAATACCCAATTCAAAACTCAAGCCGGCAACAAAAATGGAGCTATAACTGATTTCGATATGGGCAGAAAAAGTAAAAAACTTCAGATAGACGAAGCCAAAGAAACCGAGTGCCTACCAATTGTGAAAAACGTGCCCAGAAAGGAAGAACATGTTGTTGTTGATGAAGTTGATGATGATGATATAGCCTCTGAATTATCTGATAATGACGAGCAAATCACAAAAAACCGTCCTGCTGGACAAGAAAAACTCCCAGATTGGTTCCGAAATGAAGTAAGCCAAACATTGAACCCGCATAATGAAAAATTTGTATCAAGCATCATAGATAGAAAAATGAATAAAAACATTGAAGACGGTGACGTTGAAGAATACGAAGACGAAGAAAAAGCAGCTGGTCTTATTCCATGGTTTGAAGCAAAAGAGTATTTTGAAACTAACGACAACGAAGATGATTACAAAAGTAATGGTGATGGATATGACAATGATGCCGACGTTGTGGACGTTGCGGAAGTTGCGCCGCCACCACCACCACCACCATCACAACTACCATCATTACCACCACACTCGCCATCTATAATTGAGGCGGATGCACCATCAAAGGAACAAGAATTACCAGAGAAAGAACCGGAACGAAAAGCGGCAGTTATTGACTATGATTTTGAAGAAGAAGACGAGGATATGTTGATTGAACAGATGAGAACAGAGGAAGTTGATCATGAATTATTGAAAAGTAAAATAAAGGCCACACATACAGTGCCCCCTATATCATCGATAAATACACGCATCACTGAAGAACACTTGCTCCAGGAGAAATTACAAAAGGCAAAACGAGACTCAGATGAAGTGACCGAGACTATGATTTACGATGTCCAGGAGCTACTCAAAAGATTTGGTATTCCATTTATCACTGCACCAATGGAAGCAGAAGCTCAATGTGCAGAACTTTTAAAAATTGGCTTGGTTGACGGAATCGTTACTGACGATAGCGATTGTTTTCTTTTTGGCGGAGATAAGGTTTACAAGAATATGTTCAATCAGAAACAATTTGTCGAGTGTTATTTCAAAGACGATATAGCTACCAAGATTGGATTAAGTCAAGACAATTTGATTGAATTAGCATTGCTTCTAGGAAGTGATTATACTGAGGGTATCAAAGGAGTAGGACCAGTTTTGGCGATGGAAATCTTGGCGGAATTTGGTAGCTTGACCAAGTTCAAGGAATGGTTTGATAGACATACCAAAACCGCAGAGGTGAAATCCAATTTGACTTCGTTGGAGAAAAATTTGTTGTCCAAAGTAAAAAGTGGCAAGCTATATTTACCTGATAACTTTCCGGATAGAATTGTTTTCGAAGCTTATAAAAGACCCGAAGTTGATCCAGACAAGACTGACTTTGTTTGGGGAGTTCCTAATTTGGACCAAATACGGTCATTTTTGATGTATAATGTCGGTTGGTCACAGGAAAGAGTTGACGAAGTAATGATTCCGTTGGTTCGAGATCTTAACAAGAAAAGCGCCGAAGGTGTTCAATCGACCATTGGAGAGTTTTTTCCACAAAGTTATATCCAGAGCAATAAAGAGCTCAAGTTGGGTAAGCGTATGAAAACAGCAGCAAACAAACTTAACAAGAGAAAGAAAGTTGTATAGAATATGTATAGAATATGTATTGATGAGTAATTGAAACACAGTGCTTTCGACTCGTTTTACTCTCTTTTTCTTCTTTTTATAAACGAATTCTCTTTTTCTTGTGTACGCTCCATTTTCTCTTTTCCTCTCACATATATCAAGTGGATGTACAAGATGGAAAGAGAGAAAAAAAAAACTGCGCGCAATTTTAGTGCCAAGCTCGACTTTAAAAATGCGCAAAAAAAAAGAAGAATGGAAATTAATCTTCGTGTCTCAACTAGAGCGCCAAAATTAACACCAACACCAACACCAACACCAACACCAACACCTCCAGCAGCAAGAGTAGTAGTACCTGTTCCAACAATAAAACCAACACTGTCGAAATATACACAACAGGACCAAACATTGCAATTACTTTACATTTCATTTTTTTCTTTAGTTACATCCACAGTACCAAAAACCTTAGATTTTGATCTTTGTACCTATCCCGCTCCCAGTTTTTGACCCCAGATGAATGATTCGATATCCAAGATTTCGTCAATTTTGGAGTCGGTAAAGGACCTTTCAATCGAGGCACTGTCGACTTTGGCGCCTTTAATTGATACCAATGGTGTGGCCACTGATCCACAAGAGATTTCTAAGCTACTCAATTCAAGAGCAACCAGAGATGTATCAAGTGGCATGAAATGCGTGATTTCAATTATATCTAAAGGAGGTGACGGCCTTCCATTTTTTGCCGATGTTGTCAAGAACATCACCAGCGATAATGCGAAAGTGCGGCAGTTGGTGATTATCTACCTTACTAAGTACGCTGATGCAGAGGCAGACACTGCTCTTTTAGCTATCAACTCGATACAAAAATCCCTTGGAGATAAAACACCAATAAATAGAGCAAACGCAATACGGTCTTTAGCGGGAATAAAGATCACATCGATTGTGCCAATAGTAACACTCAGTTTGAAGAGATGTTCCTCAGATCCATCACCACTTACAAGATCTGCTGCAGCGATTTCGATTGGAAAGATATACCTCGAAGCTGGGAAATCGAGAAAGCAAATTTATGAGATCTTGGGACAACTTTTGGCTGATAACGATGTGATGGTTGTTGGTTCGGCTATCAAATCATATTATCGAATTAGAAATCATTTGGGGAAAAAAGCAAGTAAGAAATGGCAATTCATACATGGAAATTTTAGAAGGTTTTGTTCTTTGATAACAAGGTTTGATGAATGGGCACAAATATATACTATCGACATCTTGACAGAATATTGTCGAACATTCATCTCTAAACCTATAGAACACAAACGTGGAGACGGAAGCAAGGATGATGATGTTGATGATGAGGAACAGGAAGGTTATGAAGAAGAAGAAAGTAAATCAATGGATCAAGACTTGCACAAATTTTTAGTATCAATAAAACCATTAGCGCAGTCTATTTCTGATGCAGTTGTGATTAGTGTTGCTAAGGCCACCTATCTACTTTCTCCAAATTCTTTTCAAAATTTTAGCCTTCAAAGCCAATTGATGAAGATTGCATTTTCAACAAATACGGAATCAGCCATTGTATCTCTTTGGATGGTTGCATACATCTGCGAGAAAAATCCTTTCATGTTTGCATCGCACTTTACTAGTTTTTTCCCCTTTCCCAACGAAATGGATGAGATTGCCAATGTTAAACTTGATATCTTGGCATCAGTGATCAACGACGTGAACGTAAAGTACATTTTTGAAGAATTGAAATATTGTGCTTGCAATGCTGAACCAAAAATTGCCAAGAAGGCATTGCGAAAGCTTACATCGTGTGCCATTAGTTCAGAGTGGAATGATCATATCTTGAACTGGTGCCTTTACAAACTAGGTTCATTTAGTGCAGAGTTGGCAGGAGAGGCCATAACCGTGATTCGTTATATTTTGCAACAGAAATACGATGTTACAACCACTACTCAGGAGAAACAAATCACCAATACGATTACTAGACTTGCAATTTTACTAGAAGATGGCAAGAGGGAGATTGAAGATGATGCGAAAGCTTCACTCATTTGGACGATTGGTGAGTATAGTTTAGCATCGGAAAACTCGGTGGGACCAGATGTGTTGCGCAAACTGCTCAAGTCCTTTGCTAAACAATCAGAGGTTGTAAGATATCAATTATTGGTATTAGCGGCAAAGGTTTACGCATTTGAATTAATACGTCAAGCGAATGAAATGGAAAGTACTGGAGAAGATAGGACACTTGTTAATGTCAAATTGGAAGCAAGCATTGAGTCACAGATGTTTCAGCATGCATTACACTTGGCCAAATACGACACGTCATACGATATACGTGATCGTGCTCGAATGCTTGATGTATTGCTAAGTTCTGGAGTTGATCGTGCCCAACTAGCCTCACTTCTTTTGCAAGTTCCCAAACCAATACCTGAACTTGGTTCCATCAACGATGGGGATATATCCCTGATAAGGTCATATTTTGCAGTTCCCAAGTGGCTGGAAGATTCCAGTACCTTACCACCACCTTCAATAAGAAACGAAGTTGCAATTAATTATAACAAATTATCAGCTCAACCAGTATATGCACATGAAGGAACAACTAGATCACCATCACCCGTTGTTATACCTTCATCCGATTTAGCAACTCGTCAAGGTAATCAAAGTAATGAAGTTGGACAGCAGAAGCTGAAAACGTATAAGCTACAAAGTCTTGACGACTTTTTTGGTAGCGACGAGGATGAAGAAGACGAGGATGAGGAGGAAGATGATAGTGAAGAAGATGACAGTGAAGAAGATGATAGTGAAGAAGATGACAGTGAAGAAGATGATAGTGAAGAAGATGACAGTGAAGAAGATGATAGTGAAGAAGATGACAGTGAAGTAGAGGAAGAAGAGGAAGAAGAGGAAGAAGAGGAAGAGGAAGAGGAAGATAGCGAAGAAGATGAAACTGAGGGACGTGAAACTGGCGAGAGGAGTGATTCACCTTCATTTACTTCTGTAAAAGGAAGCGATGCAGAACGCAAATAAGATTGTCAGTTTTGAATGAATCCAGTACCTGAAATAGTGTTCTGCTGATCACAAAATTTCATCTAGATGAATCGATACAGGTAATTTTCATGACCAACAACACAAAAGCTATAGAAGGAAATGGAAAGTGTGCTGTGATGGATTGCAATTGCAAATACTGTTATTGGTGCTGTTATCTTGTTTCTTTTTTTTTTTATTGCTCTCTCTCTTTTTCTTTTCTTTTTTTTTGTTTGGTGTTTTCCGTTTCCAATTTGAATTTTAAACTAAAATTAGAAACATACGGATTGGGTTGTTAATTGTCAAATTTGGGCAAAAAAAAAAGAAAAGAAAAGAAAAGGATCTTCCAGAGATTTGTTGTTGTTGTTGTGGTTGTTTCTCAGTTTTTGTGTGGAAACATGAAACAGAAGGGAATGGTGTAAGATGCGGTTGTTTCAACTGCATTAGATTACAAGTAGAAATGGAGGACAAGGAACGAAATGAAGAGTTACACGTGGCTTTCAAAACGTTGAAGATAACAATTGCCAATGAGAAACAAGAAAAATTGAACAAAGAGAAAGAGAAAAGAAAAGAGAAAAAAAACAGACAATTATGAGGTGGTGGATTGCATGCAAGTTTTGATCAGTCACAAACTTGGCAACCATAGCTGTGTCGGGGGTGGTTGCAGCAGCTTTCTTGATTGGGTCAAAATTGTCTTGAAATAGAAGAAAAAAAACAGATAGAAAAGGCATGCGTTGGTAATTGATGTACTCAATTGATAAGGAAAACAATTGAGGAACAGGAGCCAGAGGTGCTGTAATGGATTGTATGCAGCGTTGACCAGTCATGAATATCTTGTTCAAAACAATATCAATTGGAGTTTCTTTTACTTTTTCCAATGGGGAAGAAATTGAATTGAGATAAATATCGCGTATTGGTGTTTGTTTGTTTGTTTTTCTATTTTTTTCTTCTTTCTTCTTTTTTTCTGAAATAAAGGGTGGAGAGAACAATGAGAAATGAAGAATGTAGAATTGAAAAGATGAGATAAAGGGAAGAAGGACAAGGTGTGCAATAAGGCAAACAAGTAATAAAACAATATGGTATGAGGTTTGAAGAATTGAGGTGGTGATTTTGCACAACCAGTTGAATTCCATTGCTGTTTTTTTTTTCTCCTCTTTCAATTTCATTACTATGTCTTTTATTGTTATTGTTACTTCCAGTAGTAGTATCACTACTACTACTATTATTATCATTGGTATAAGAAGAATAATAATAATAATTATTGTTTTTTTTCTTGTTATTACTATTGATATTGCTGCTGTAACCACTCATGTCATTGCACTTGAGGTGCTTAATCAGGTTGAGATTGTACAAAACAGGAAAAGTGGAGAAATTTGTCTCTCTAGAAGCTTCATAGGGTATATACTCAATTACGAATATGGCTAATGGTGAATTTTTCCAATAGTTTTAAAAATATATAATAAATAAAATCAAAATACAACAGCCAAGTTCTCAACATTTTATCAAAAAGTTAAAAAAAAAAAGTTTTCAATGCATTGTGACAGTTACGCAAAACAAACAAACATAGAAGCAACAACGAAATGGAACCATCCACCAGATGTATTACAAAAGCGGGTTTACACAACAATTTATTCCTAATTGGATTCTACACTTGCACCCTAATTGCATTATTTCTTCCCCCCCCCCTCCGTCCATTCAAGAGCGCTGCCGCTCCATAGGGTTTGCATTTTTTTCCTTTTCTTCCTCCTTTTCTTCTTCTTCTTCTGTTTGTTTCACCTTGTTTTTTCCTAATCTTTTTCTTCTATATCCAATTGGTAAACAAAGATCGGCAGTCAGGTGGTTCTTACGCGTAAACACAGTCCATCGTCTGACGAATGGATTTGAAAAGATTAAGGCAAAAGTAAAAATAAAAATAAAATTATAAAATAAAATAAAAGAACAAATTCTGGTTCGATGTTTGGGGCTTAAACATGAATGAATGTGTGTCAACCAGTTTCTTTTAATTTTTTTTTTTTTTTTAAAAATTTTATTATTTAGAAGGTGTGCATATCGTCTATGGAATTTCAAAAAAATTGTAAATGTTGTTCAATATATTTTGGATTCAAATATTTATTTATACCAGTTTGCAGATACTAAGGGAATGTTGGGAAGAGGTCAAGTTCAACATCTTCTTCAAAGTATTCTTACAAGACTAAGGTTTGTGTGACTGTCTAGATCGAGTAGCAACATAGTAAGAGATATACCCTAAATGGGGTGAAGATGTAAAAGAATGTTATATACATATATATATATATATATATGTATATATATGTATTTTACAAAAAAACATAGAAAAGAAGAGGCTCCAAAAGAAGAAAAGGGTTTCACCGTTTACAGTTTTATTAGACGAGGGTGGGAGAGACCCTGGTCGACAAGTGCGAAATTTCAATTTACGAACTGATTCGCGGCACTAGGCTTAACGAACTTACATAACCTTTTAAAACGCGTTTCAATTTCCTCTTTTCCTTTAATTTCCTTCCGTCTCTTCCCTCTCTCAAAAAAAAAATGAAGTCCAAATTCAAGAAAGCAAAACAAGTAATTAAATCAATAAGGAAGGACTTATTGTTATTTTGGTAAATTCTACTTTTGGGTGCTTTTTTTCTTTTCTTTTTTCTTTTCTTTTTTTTTCTTTTGTTGTGTCTTATTGCTGATGTTCATTTTCCAACTAATAGTTCCATAAGAGTATTGTTGAACAATCCAATCTTGTCCTGAAAATCCCTAAAGAGCCTCAAGAGCCTGAAAATCCCAAGGATCCGTTGAATCTATTGTAAAGGAAAAGAAAATAATAAAAGGCAAAGATCTAGATCTCAAGAATTGGAACTGTTTACAAAGCTAAGCAGTATTGAGGCTAGTTTTCTCTCCCCCCTCCCCTCTCTCTCCCATATGACTTTAGCTCAGTATTCTTGCCTCTCTGCATTTTGTATATATCTCGATTGAAGTTGGTGGATTGGCAAAAAATTGAAATTAGAATCGTTTCATTCTTTGTTTTGTATTGTATTGTATTGTTTCGTTTAGTTCTGTTTAGTTTTGTTTCGTTTACTGTCGTTTTTGTGCCACCCCTTTTTTTCCTCTTTTTTTTTTTCGTTTTCCTTCAGGGTAAGCGGTACCTCTCAGGGCAGGGCCACAACAAATTTCAAGGGTTCCGCCAAGAATATGTATTGTATGCTGGTTGCTTCTTGCGTCTTCCTTTTAATTTTTTATTATTATTTCTTTTTTTTGGGGGGGGGGGGGGGGGGGGAGGGGTGGACGGAATATTGTGGACGAGCGAGAGACACAAAAAAAGAGACAAAGAATGAATGAATGAAAAGACAGGCATGCGACAAAGGGATGGAAAGGGTTCTCTGTTCTGTTCCAGTTTTTTTTTGGATGCAGTCTATGTCCGTCGAGACCCTTTTTTTTTAATATTTTATTTTCACCAAATTGGGATAGAACGTTTCGAGCCCTCGTTTCAGGTTCTGTTTTGTTCTGTTCCTTTTTTTTTTTCACCGTCTAATGCAGTTATGAAACAAAAACAAAGAAAGAAAAAGAAGAAGAAGAAGAAGACACAGAACACAAACCAAAACACCAACACAAGAGAGAAGTAAGAGAGCAAAATATAGAACTAAAAGCAAACAAACAAGCAAACAATAAGAAATTCATAGAAAAGGTTTATCAAACTTTAGAATTTCACAATACAACGTTTGCACTAAATTTGGATTTATAATAGGAAAGGAAGCTCAGTTACGAAAGCAATAGACAAAAACTGATACACAAAAAATAAGAAGAGAGAGCTTTAATGAAATACTCTCCTTCTTTCGTTAAAACTTCGCTTGGGTATGAAATTAAGCGAAGGAAATCATATTGTGATCGCCGGTACTTGCTTTCTTGCCATGTATTTTATTTCTTCCCCCCCTCCCCTCCATCCTTTTGAATAAACTTCATTGAATTGCACTTTAACCAAAAATGTTTTTCTTTTTTTCACTGTTATTGATTGAGGAGATGAATGTATGTTAATCTTCATCCCCCTTTTTTTTCTTTATTTTGTCTCTCTCTATTATTTTCTACAGCTGGTGCATTATTTACCCCTACTAACCCAATGGTATTACAGTTCTGGTTCTGGTTTTGTTTCTGGTTTTGAGTACATATTCAACTATGCTTTGTTTAAGGTTACAAACCACTACACATGCACCCTGATGCCCCAGAAAATGTATCAAAAAAAGTAAAAATCAGGTCTTTCTAGAATTCAGGTGTTGCCTTGTTTCTTTCTTTTTCTTTTCTTTTCCAATATTATTATTATTTCAAAGGCAGTTTGCTCAACTCAAAAATTGCAGCCGGTATGTTTTATCGTCAATTCCAGCCTACAACCGCTTTGCAGAAGGCTAAACAATCATATTTAGATATTTTGCAACTTTTCACAAACCCAAGACAAATTACAAGCTCTTACAACGCGTGAAAAAGTTTATGTTTACATTAATGTTCACGTATATGTTCAATTTCATGTTTCTGTTTGAGAAACAAAAAAATGCGTTGCTTGTCATGCTACTGCTGCTGCTGCTGCTGTTGCAGTTGTTGCAGTTGTTGTTGTTGTTGTTTTTTCCCATTTCTCTCAATCATTTCACCATTCTCCTCCCGTATGCACAGAAACATCTTGATGAATAATGCAGCTATGTCGATTCACCTCCTATTGATGCTATTTCAGATTTTTTATTCTCTCTTTCTCTTCCCTCTCCCTCAACCAAAACTGATTGAAAAATTGGACTATAAAGAGACCTGCTGTCGCCCCCTCCCTCCATCCCACTCAACTATCAGGTTTCTTTCTTTTTTTTTTTTATATATCTTCCTCTTCTTCTTCTTTAAAAAACAACAACAACAATAATAACTTCAAAGACATTCGCTTAATCAAAGATGAAGTTATCACTCGCACTGTTGACAGCCATTGCTGTTCTTCTTAGCTCTACCGACGCTACTTTTTGCCTTTTGGATGATTCTTTATTCAAAGATGTTGTTCCCAAGACGGTTAAACCACAATGTACACCTGACCAATTGTACTACGACCCAAGCTCATCAGGTGTTTCCAAAAGAACATATGGCACCTCAAACTTTAATGCCGCTTTCGTTGTTTCAAATGCCCAGAAAAATAGTGATGGTACATACAATGTTGTTGGTAACTTCCAGTGTGACCAAGCTGATCAATTGAACCAATACTTTGCCAAAAGTGTTAAAGGATTGTCATTGCAAGGTACCGGTTGTAAAGACATCAAATTGTTCGGTGCTGATTGTGATAAACCAGTTGAAAACCCATTCAAATGGGCTGCTAACTTCCAAGTCCAGGCAGAGATTGTCAAGGGTAAGTGTTGTATCCCAAAGTCTCTCCAAATTGTTACCAACTTTGATGAGGGTTGTTCCGAATGGTCTTCTTTGAAGCAAAAGTTTGGTAGTGCTTCAATCAGCTACAAGGTTAGTACTATTGTTAATGGTATCAAAACCTTTGATGCTAGCAGTGTTTTCAACAGCCAATTGTCTCTCTTCAAGAGAGAAGAAGAAGCTGATGTTTTAGATGATATTAGCGGAACATCAACTTACGACAAGAGAACTTTGGGTCTCTTGTCCGATTTGTTGGACAAAGTCACAAAGGGTTCAAAGAATTGTGAAATTAAACAATTCTGTTGGGACTGTGAGTGTCCAGGAACCTCCACTGAATCTACTGGTTCAAGCACTGTTCCCCCAACTACATCATGTCCACCACCAGTTTCATCATCAATCCCACCGGTTTCGTCATCTGTTCCACCAGTTTCGTCATCTGTTCCACCGGTTTCGTCATCTGTTCCACCAGTTTCATCCTCAGCTCCACCAGTTTCATCCTCAGCTCCACCAGTTTCATCATCTGTTCCACCAGTTTCATCATCAATCCCACCAGTTTCATCATCTGTTCCACCAGTTTCATCATCAATCCCACCAGTTTCATCATCTGTTCCACCAGTTTCATCATCTGTTCCACCAGTTTCGTCATCTGTTCCACCAGTTTCGTCATCTGTTCCACCAGTTTCGTCATCTGTTCCACCAGTTTCGTCATCTGTTCCACCAGTTTCGTCATCTGTTCCACCAGTTTCGTCATCTGTTCCACCAGTTTCGTCATCAACTCCAGTTAAGTCCACCCCAGTTGAATCATCTCCAGTTAAGTCCACTCCAGTTGAGTCTTCTCCAGTTGAGTCTTCTCCAGTTGAATCTTCTCCAGTTAAGTCCACTCCAGTTGAGTCTTCTCCAGTCGAGTCTTCTCCAGTTGAATCTTCTCCAGTTGAATCTTCCCCAGTTGAATCTTCTCCAGTTGAGTCCACTCCAGTCGAGTCTTCTCCAGTTGAATCAACACCAGTTGAGTCCACACCAGTTGAATCTTCTCCAGTTAAGTCCACTCCAGTTGAATCTTCTCCAGTTAAGTCCACTCCAGTTGAATCTTCTCCAGTTAAGTCCACTCCAGTTGAATCTTCTCCAGTTAAGTCCACTCCAGTTGAATCTTCTCCAGTTGAATCTTCTCCAGTTGAGTCCACTCCAGTCGAGTCTTCTCCAGTTGAGTCTTCTCCAGTTAAATCCACCCCAGTTGAATCTTCTCCAGTTGAGTCCACTCCAGTCGAGTCTTCTCCCGTTGAGTCCACTCCAGTCGAGTCTTCTCCCGTTGAGTCTTCTCCAGTTGAGTCTTCAACTGCACCAGGTGAGTCCATCTCTACCTCTTTGGAAGGAACAGCATCTACCCTTTCTTCTGTACCACCAAAGACTGTTATTACACATTCAACCACCATTGTCACAGTAACATCATGTTCCGAGAATGCATGTTCGGAGCAAACTCACGTCACCGGTGTTACAGTCGTTACCGAAGATACAACAGTGTACACAACTTATTGTCCATTGACAGAAGAGGTTACTGCATCAACCGAGAAGACCCAACCAAGTGAAGAAGCCCCATCCTCAACCTCACCAGGTGCTCCAGAAAGTGAAGCTTCATCCGAGTCCGCAAAGACCTCACCAGGCGCTCCAGAAAGCGAAGCTTCATCCGAGTCCGCAAAGACCACACCAGAGACCACACCAATTGTTAAAACAGTTACTGCTCACTCAACTACTGAAATCACTTTAACGTCTTGTGCCAATGACGTTTGTTCAGAAGTCACCACCTCAACAGGTGTTGCAGTTGTTACTGAGGGAACTACTGTATACACAACATACTGCCCATTGACAGAGGAAGCAACAATCACTGTCCAACCTTCCAAGGAGGCCAACGAGGAATCAGCTCCAGGATCTGCCGTTGAAACCACATCCACAGCAATTGTACCACCAGCAGCAACAACTGAAGGGTCTGCTCCTGCTCCTGTTTCTGCTTCCTCTTCTTCTTCTGCCGAAGGTCCAAAGGGAACCACAACAACCACACCAGCTGAATGGTCCGAAGAAACTGTTGCTGCCGCATCATCTGAAGCACCAAAGAAGACCGCCACCGCTGAAAAGCCCGAATCCGAGGAGACTACTGTTGCTGCACCATCTAAAGGTTCCGAAGAAACTGCTGCTGCTTCTGTTGCTGCACCATCTAAAGGTTCCGAAGAAACTGCTGCTGCTTCTGCTGCTGCACCATCTGAAGCTTCAGAAGGAACTATTGTTGTCACTGAGGGAACCACCATCGTTACACAAACCTTGGGTTCTCATGGAACAGCTGTTGCCGCACAATCTGAAGCACCTCAGGGACCAACTGTTGCAGAACAATCATCTGTTTCATCATCACCATCAACCGAGGCAGTTTCTGCTTACGAAGGAGCAGGTAACACCGTCAGCTACTCATTCGGTACCGTTTTGATGGTTGCCGCAGCAATCTTGTTATAAATTACATGATACCATTCAATTTAGATTTCTTTCTTCACCAACAAACTTGAAATATTAGTTTGACAATTTCGGTCAATCCCTATTTTTGGGAGTTTTTTTTTTTTTGATTTTGATTTTGATTTTGATTTTTCCTTTTCGGTTGATTATACAACCATTTGTTCCTTATACCTTCATCATTTCGGTACGTGCGTTTCCGGTCTTTTACTTTTTTGCAAGCTATGGATACGCGAATGCTTAGTTTATTTCAACATATATATCTTTAATCTGGATACCATTTGGTCCCAATTAAATAAATGTTTTTAATTTCAATCGTTTTTGAATAATCGTAATGACTCTGGTTCACTTTAACGAGTGTAAACTTCGTTGTGTTGTTACTTTCCGCATTTTGAAGAACTGAAAAAAAAGTAAAAAAGATTTATTTTTCAGAAAGTTCAATTCAAGATTTTTATTCTGAGCAGAATTATTATACTGAAGAGCATGCTTATAATTTTTGTTTTTTCTTAAATGCTTTAATCGTTTTAATTGTTTCAATTGTTTTTAAATGTTTTGAATGTTTTGAATGGTTTCTATATATTTTCATCCGCCTTTTATTTTCGCTTTTTGATGATCGCAGATTTAGTTGAGGTTTTTAATAAAAGTGATCTTTTAGCTGAATGTCTCAACATGCTTTTAGGCTTAAGCAATCTTTGTAAGAAAGGATAGGCCTATCTCAAGATCAGATATGGGGCAAATTTTTTCAGGACATCTTTTATAACAAAGATAGTGAAGAAAATTATACATCTGAATTACACAAACATTGAACGACAAGCGTCACCAACCCCAACAGCAGCAACCCCAGCAGCAGCAGCAGCACCAGCACCACCAATAATACATTTGCGAGAGAGGCATGCACCAATCATATTATAATAATGTTTTCCTTTTCTTTTTTTTTTTTTAATTCTTTCCGCGAGCGTCAATTGCTTATGCTTTACGTTGGATTCACTTAAATAAGCTTCAACTGTGATTTCGTCAAACAAATGCAAGAGGTATACACGTGAAACAGAGAAGGATCTTATCAAGAAACATCATCACTTTCCATGCCACAAGATTGGCAATATTTTAAAATGTATAGGATGGTGTATATATTGTGTCAAAGGAAAACTAATCGGGTAGATTTCATTACGAATTGAAACTGATTTTTGAGTTTTTCAAAAAAAAAAAGAAGGAAAGTAAAAAATAAAACAAAACAACAAAAAGCATTACGATGGTCATACCATACCACATAGGATCCATACAAAATCTACCTCAAAATGAGTCGTGTAAGATTTCTCCCCTAGACGAAATAATGTTTCAATTTGCTATCCAAGAACTATATCAAGACAATTGCAATATTCAGACAGAATGTCTTGAGCATAATAAGAAGAGGACCCGAGATAACCGGAAATCAAAAGTTCAATCTACGAAAATGGTTTTTTTGAAGTCTAGTTCAAGCTCAAATAAAGTGCCAACCAAGTACAAAGTTTTTGTTTACTGTTTTGATATTGATTCTTTGTCTATTTTTTTTTTTTTTTTTTTTAAAATCTTTGGTCAATCAGTCGACGGAGTAGAACTTTGAAGATGTGATTTATTGTTTTTCATCAGCTTTTCCTTTATCACATGTTTAATTTTGTTCCTGGAAGAGATTAAATGCTTTGATGATTTGAGCAGCATTTTACTTCTTTCATGTCTTTCCTCCTTTTCTTGGTTCTTTAGTTTTTATTTTATTTCTTCTATTCATCTCCTTTGTTGTTCTCTTTAGTTGTTTTGGATCCTGTGGTATTACTTTTTATTTTTTTATTTTTTTATTTTTTTATTTTTTTATTTTTTTATTTTTTTATTTAAATTTTTTCTTTTAATTTTTTAATTATTTTTTATACAAAAAATCTTTTGCAACCAAATTTACAAATTTACATCTATTCAGCACCACAAGTCGGAGGAGGAATAAATACACTTTACCTTAGGTGTCTAATCTCCATTGATTAAGTAGCTTGGAAAGTCCCTTTTACTTTAAAACTATTTCGCTGACTGCAATGACGAAGAAGGTGGATTATTCCGTATTGAGAGATCTATTACATTCTAGTGCAACTTCGGCCTCAAGTGATTCTGACTATAGTGATAATATGAACTTGAGCAATGGAAAGGAATCTTTGGTTTTGATGCATGAGAACTTGAATTCGTTGTATTCAACTGCTTGGGAGACAAAGAGAGCGACGACTTTATCATCAATAACGGACCACGATGATGATGACGATAACGATGGCGATGATGATGTCGATGGCGAACGCGGTAGTATTGCAGCAAAGACTAGCGTCAATTTCAAAAAGGATAATGCTCTGGTATATGATCAAGAAGAAGAAGAAGAAGAAGAAGATCAACAACAACAACAACAACAAGATGGACAAAACTGCATTTTGGATGAAAAGAAAATAGAGCTTGAAGAAAAAGAGGAAAAAGATGCAGAAGAGCATGAAGAAAAGGAATTTGAACATAATAATTGTAATGGTGATGATCAGGACGAAAAAGAGCCTTCTCTGTTGACGCATGGTGATTGTAAGAAAACTGCTACAGAGAAAACAGTATTTGTTAGAGGGCGCCCAGCTGCTTGTGTATTTGTTGCTAGCTTGAGATCAAACATGACCGATGATGATTTGTGCATTTCCGTAACTGATCATTTCAAACAATGGGGTCCCTTGGCTACTGTTAAGGTTTTGAGAGATACTAGTAACCGCCCTTACGCTTTTGTGCAATATTTATCGGAACAAAATTCGAAGCTTGCCATAAAAATGGCACACAACTCTATTTTAAATGGAAGAAGTATAAGATGCGAGGCAGCCAAGGTTAATCGTACTTTGTTTTTTACGGCTCGTTCGTTTCTAACTGAAGATGTTGTAAAGAGGATTATGTCTCGTTTCGGCGAAATTGAGGAGTTGATTCCAAGCAACATCCGTGGCCAAATTTTTACCCATTCACCTTTTGGTAGAGGTCACAGGAACTGGTTTTGCAAATTTGTTTATCGCGATGACGCCATAAAGGCGTTTGCTAGCTTGACTGAAGAAGGTGCATATAATGTTGATTGGGCAAAAAATGTAGACGGGAGTAACCAAAGAACCACACAATTTTCAATAGCCCACGTTGAGAATGAACATGACGACCCTGATATGGAGCTCAAAGTAAAGTTTGACAAACTCTCAGTTTTTGTTGGCCAATTGAGCCCCAATGTCACTGAAGTTGAGTTGAGGAAAAGATTTGAGAGACACGGTGAGATTACAGTTTTAAACTTAATCAAAAAAATAAACAACACATTTGCATTTATTCTGTTCAAAGACGAGTCTAGTGCTGCAAGTTCAGTTGAGGCCGAGAACCACTCGATGCTCTGCGGTAAGACAATGCATGTGCAATATCGTGAAGTTCAAATGCGTACAAAGAGCCTGAGGGGTGCTCATGTTGCATTAGCTCCGCCACCAATCAATATAAGTAAAAGATCGATGGGGAACAACGAAAAAAGTAGGCAATTTTTTTCCGGTGCTAAAACAAGGTTTACCAATTTTACACTGAGTGGACTCAGAGGTCGAGGCTTTAGGTTGCTAAAGGGAAGGGATGAACTGGAAAATGAGAATGAAGATGGGAAAGAGAAAGAGAGAGAAATAGAGAAAGGGGAAGGAATGGAGAAAGGAGGCAACAATTTACCAACTGTCCATGACCAAAAAAGTGGCAACCATATCTGTCAAGCTTCTGACTTGAGTTTAAAAGATGTCAAAGAGCAGAAGGATATAGAAAAACTATACTTTGCTTCTCAATCCATAAATCTGGAAGTTAAGGTTAGTAACAAAAAAGTTAAAGAATCATTTGTTAAAGAGGAAAGAGCCACCACTGCAACACTGGACAATGTGAATACCGAAGATTACAAGTCGCCATTGCTTGGAATAGGAGGTGGAAATAGAGATGTGGGTACATTTGATACAGCGGCTAATTATATTGCACCGCCCACTAGTGGATTCCCTTTATTCTACTATGTTCCAGCAGAGAATGTTAATTTTGCCAACGCAAACGCTATTCATCCTCAATCACCGCCATTTTATGGAATATACCCCCAATATTTTCCTCCTCAGTCTGCATTCGATAGCTTGGGACTCAATAGAAGCACTTGTAGCGACTTTGCGCCAATGGCTAATGCCCAACAGCAGCAGCAGCAGCAGCAGCAATCACCAACCCCACTACCACCACCACCACATAATTTTGTCATGCCAAATTTTATCTACTATCCAAATGACGCAGAGGTTTTTTATCGCAATAAAAAATAATCTCAATATTGCTTGCTATAAGCATCGCATTGCTTCAAATTAATATGTTTTAGCTATCTAATATATTTGGCGTGTATATTATTTTTTCGAAAATTTCAAGTTTTCTACTCTATGTATTTCATAGTCATAGTTTCTTTTTTAGGTAGTGAATGCGCTTTCGGTAATTTAACAGTCCCTTACACACACCAACCCCCCCTCTTTCATTTTTCCATTTCCTTCCCAGCATTCAACGTTCCTTGTAACTTTTTGAAGTCACAATATAGATTATATCTACCATCCTATCCACCTTGTTTATGGAATAAAATGACAGGATACGACAAGTTGATAAATGCTTTGAGCATACAGAATGACTCCGATTACAACACATTGACTGGAAATAACAAAATCGACAAACAAGCAACAACAACAACAACAACGAGAACGACAACAACGCCAGCATCAACAATAGGGGAGGAAAAATCCAAGTCGGGTGACCCACGCTTTTCAACTACAGATGGTTTTCAACCCATTAATTCTGATTTGTACTCTCTTCCACCAATTAGTCCTACAATGGCTGCACAAAAGCCATGGAAAACCGATGCAAAGTATTTCAGCAAATGCAAGATTTCATCACTTGCCCTACTCAAAATGTGCGTTCATGCGCAAAGAGGAGGGTCAATTGAGGTAATGGGGATGTTGGTAGGTAAAGTAGTTGATAGAACCATTGTGGTAATGGACACTTATCGACTACCCGTGGAAGGAACTGAGACCAGAGTCAACGCGCAAGGAGAAGCTTACGAATATATGGTGCAATACTTGGATTTAAATAAAAAAGCAGGCGAGGGAAATTCAACAGAACAGGGACAGGGACAGAGACGGAAGAAGAGAGATGAAAACATTGTTGGATGGTACCATTCACACCCTGGGTATGGGTGCTGGCTTAGTGGGATAGATGTGAGTACACAAGCGTTAAACCAGAATTTCCAAGACCCATACTTGGCGATAGTTGTTGATCCTGTAAAGACCTTAAAACTGGGAAAGGTTGATATTGGTGCATTCCGTACATTGCCAGATGGCTATATGGAGAATGTATCAGGAACTACAGGTTTGGGTTCAGCATCAACTTCAGCTGTGTCAAAGTCATCAAAGTTACAAAGATTGCCCAAATCTAAGCGTGCTGAATTTGGAAGTCACGCAAATCAGTACTACTCGTTAGACGTGGAGATATTTGAGAGCCCATACGATCATGAAATGTTGCAGCTATTGGCAAACGATGATAATGCTGCATGGATGAAGTTAATTTCAGTTGATATAAAACCCGAGATAAAAGCTTTCAATACAGGAGATCTCAAATTTCTAAACTACTTGAGCAATTTCCAAGTTGTTGATGATGGAACAAGCCAAGACGAAGAAATTGTTGATATCATCAAAAAGCTTGAAAACCATGCAAAAAATAAAAATAGAGGCTTAATAGCTAACAATGTGTTGAAACAAGTGGGGTCAGATTTTGAGAATATAATGTACAGAAAATTACTTCAAGGGGATTCTAAAGAAAAAGAAGGGATTCGCACGCGCAGAGTACGAACTTATGAAGAGGCAGAACGAGAAGATCATGATGATGATGATGATGATGATGAAAACGATGAGTTGATGGATGAAAGTAATTTAGACAAAGGTGACCGCGAAGGAAAAGAATTGGGTCGAAATATTGGTTCAGACGATGATTATGATTATGATGATGATGATGATGATGATGATGATGATGATGATGATGACGATAATGATGAAAATGCAAAAACTCAAGATTCAGCTCAAACCGAAAATGAGGATGACGCCGATAATGGCGTTGACTATGACAATCGTTCTGGTGGTAACGACGAGTACATGAGCGACGAGGATGAAAGTCGTGCGAAAACCCCTAGATACCGTAGCCTTGGAAGACGTGGTTTGGTAAATTCGAGGAGATATCCTAGTTCCAGATCGCCACTGCGCTTAACCAGAGAAATGAAATTGAATAGAGAAACCCCCTTATCATCAACCTTGGCACCTGACAGATATCTATATGAACGTTTAGCCCGGCCAGGAAACGAATTCATGCCATTGGATCCATCACTAGTTCCCAATTCACGATTCTCACAATTCTTAGGTGATGTGAGATCACGTGGAAGACGGTTGTTGCATCATCAGTATCTGGCTCGAGAAGGCCCTATTTTTGAAAGAGTAACAGGTATGGAAGTTGATGGTGCATCAAGATACACCGAGGAGCCTCTGTACGGGTTGTCAATGCCACCTACATCCACAACAGCATCAGCATCGATTACTGGATCTGGTACACCTTATGCTTCATTACGAGGTTATCACAACTCGGCTGCTAATTCTACTACTGCTGCTGCTGCTGCTGCTGCCGCTAATACTAATACTACTACCACTACTACAACAGATCTGATGAAAAGAAATTATGGTTTACTTCTCCCAGTGCAAAATTTAGCTGCTAAGTGCATGTGCGAGTTAGTCAATATTGAAGCACAAGAAAAGTTATTGGAACAGGTATAACTTGAAATGGAAAGAAATGGAAAAAGTGTATTGGTTATAGTCTTAATCTTTGTTGTTGATATAGTTAATAAAGATGAGAAAAGTATTTCTTTTTGATTGTTTTGTCTGAAGTGCAAAAATAAAGCACCAACAAAAAAATAGAAAATAATTAATAAAAAAATAATAAAATTAATAAATAAATTAATAAATAAAAAAAAAAAGAAACTCAAGAAGAGCTGGAGAACCAAACAGCGAGAAATTGAAAATTGAATTAGTGATGAGGGGGGGATAACATAGACAAAAAAGATCGATTTCAGGCGTAAAAACTTTTAGACTCAAAAGACACTGAACAGCCATACTGTAGAAACAGCCAGTGTACAATACATACTCATAGTGTTCTACAGGCCTCTTGAAACGCGTCGAGATCTTCAAGCTTCGTTGCAAAAGACAATAAAGAAAAGAAAAGAAAAGAGGCAAAAAAACAACAACAACAACAACAACAACAACAACAACAACAACAACAACAACTCTGCACCAATTACACTCATCAACATCTCGCTACAAATATCATCTCAAAATAAATTGATATCACACGCATCTTAAATAAGGTTCTATGTACGCAGCACCAATACCAATACCACCACCAACACCTCCACCTTCATCGTCTTCCTCCTCATCTGGACCGCCATCGGAACCAAAAGTGTCGAATCCTATTGTGCATCACTTGAAAGGAAATAAGAAAAACAAGAAAAAGACAGATTCATCCAACTCTTCCTCTGCCACAACCACCAATCCCATTCTTCAACGATATCTCACAACACCCATAAATTTCAAGCCTGCAAAACGTCCTGAAAGTATATCTAGTATTGACAAATTACCTTCCTCCTATATTGTGCTATCAAAAAATAGTTTAAATAGAGATAATACGGAAAACGATAGCATGAAAACGAGAGGGAATAGCAATGGAACATTGTTAGGGAATGATAGTCCACAAAGCAAGAAGAAGAGCAATGTGAATAGACCAAAGTCATTGGCAGAGGCAGTTGCATCTTACAAGGGAAATAAGTATGAGCGTGCCAAGAGCCGAAAAAGGAAGCGGAAGTTGGAGGAACTTGTTCGCGAAGATCTGGACAATAAAGATGATCATGATGATTATGATGATGTTTATGATGATGATGATGATGATGATGATGATGATGATGATGATGATGATCGTGATGAAGATAACGAGAAGGAAGAATTTGGTGGAGAGCCTGGTTGGAAAACGCGTATGAACGGTGAAAATGTAGAAACGGGAGACAACAAGAGCCTAGGATCAATTTATAAACAACAGCAATTTAAACACCAGAAAGACGAGCACAATGGACAACCACCTTTAAAGAAGCCAAAAGGCATATGGGGCTCACTCAAGTCATTGTTTGGTTCAACTCCACCTGCATCAACTGATGGTGAAGATGGAGATGAAGACGTAGGTGAGGAGTACGTTGAAGGAGAAGACCTCGATATCGATGGTAGTGACCTGAACAGTTCCAAACATAAAAGTTTTGGACTTACGGAAATTGTTAAAAAAGTTACAGGTGGTCGTTGTGATGGCGAAGATTACGATAACGATTACGATAACGAAGACCTCTCCACCTCATCATCGTCGTCATCTGCAGGTGAAGTATATGATGAGAATTCACCATTCACAGGTTTCAGCGAGGCGGAGAAAAGCGACGCCAATCAGAGTGAGAGGGATGATTTAGAGGAAGAAGACATTGAGGAAAGTCTGGAAAATGAGGATGAAAGTGAAGATGTCGAATACAAAGATGACAATAGCGAAGATGAAGAAGACGAAAAGGATGAATTTTCACCTGGTTCAAGTTCTCAGGAACACTCACCAGATGTGGATGCAGATTTAAGCAAACTCAGAGCAGATTTAAAACTCGATGAATTGATCAATGGACTGGGCCGTGATGTTGCAGATAGCAACGTTGTTGATCAAGGAACAAAAGAAAGAAAAGACAAAGTAAGAGGAGAAGCCAATTTAGTAAACAACGCACTCAAAGCTGGAAAGAGAACCAGTGTTGGAATCAAAATTAACTCGACTCCGCCAACTTCACCAGAAGAATTTGCGGAAGATGGTGGTAAGATTGCATTTTATAATATTAACGAACTTGACCTGGACAGAGGCTCAAATGGATCCAAGAGGATATACAAGAACTGGAGGGGTGTCCAACAACAAACCAAAGGACCAATAGGGTTATTAAATCATGGTGTAACTTGTTATATGAACTCTGCTATACAATCACTTATCCACATCCCTGCCGTTCAACATTACTTGGACGAAATTTCACAGGGTAAAGTATCTAATCTCAAACCTCGCTCAGTGAGCCACGTTCTTGCTGAGTTATCACGTAAAATGTGGGCACCTAAAAACTCCAAAGCAATGTACATCAACCCCAAAAAGTTAATCCAACGGTTAGATGAGATCAATTGCATGATGAGTGAATGGCAGCAAGAGGATAGCCATGAATATTACATGAGTTTGATGTCACGACTCCAGGAGGATAGTACTCCAAAGGGTAAGAAGTTGAATGAGTCCATTATTTATGATATTTTTGGTGGATTGTTGAACCAAAAGATTACATGTTTGAGATGTGGAAATATCTCTATAACAAAGCAGGAATTTTATGATCTCTCGTTGGGGTTGAATAAAAGGAAGCTCCTCAATAATGGTGGATCAGGAGGTATGAGTAATGATATACCAGCTCTTTCTTCTTCCAAGTTTTCAATTGAAAAGTCGATTGCTGATTTCTTTTCAAATGAAACAATTAAAAAAACTGATGCAGACAAAAAGTCTGGATATTATTGTGAACAATGTCATGAGTTTACTCAAGCTAATAAGATCAGCAGCATCATTCGTGCACCAGAGACATTAACTGTGCATTTCAAGCGATTTAAATTCAATGGCAACTCTCTGTCCAAGGTCAAGCAATCTATTGGATATAGCAAATACCTTGATCTTTCAGCATATATGGAGCACGAGACAGACTCGGCGTATTATAGATTGATCTCAGTGATTGTGCATGAAGGAAGACTGATTAGTTCTGGACATTATATCACTCATGTTCTTCAACCCAATGGACAGAGCTGGGCTACGTATGATGATGAGTATATTAACCCTATCGAAGAGAGAAAGGCATTGAATGATCCAAATGCCTATGTCTTGGTGTATACGAAATTGACGCCTAAACACTAGCAAGGAGGTAATTGACTGGTATATGGTGATAGTTTTACAAAAAATCAAAAGAAGAAAGAACAAGAACAAGGAAAATAAAGAATTGATAGAAGCGAATGCTGAGAAGAGGATCGATAGAAGTCGATGATTAGTTGGAATGAGCATGAGTTGTTTTTAGTAATGATGACAGAACAATAATGTAGTAACAATACCTAAAAAATAATTAAAATAATAGTAACAACCAAAAAAAAAATACAATTATTAGTAAATGAAGTTGAAAATTACCAAGAATTTTAGCTTCTGTATAATACCAAAGAGGAACAATGCAAATACAGAAGATAAGATTTGCACAACACTAAGTTCTAGAGAATAGCAATTTGGATTTTTTGTTTTTTCCTTTTCTTCGTCGAGTAGGTCTTGATTCATATCAGAATTTTCTAAAAGTACTCTTTTACTCAATGATAGTTGTCATTGCAAGTAATAATATTCTAATATGGTAACAGATACATCTTACTACATCTAATTAATGTATCTCTTATCTTATCTATATATGAGAGATTCCTTATCTTCTTGTGTACAGTTGGTAGCGTTAATTGTCTTTGTCTTATCTGCCGCATTTTCTTTTTCTTTTCTCTTAACAAAATAGTATGGTAACAACACTAACAATAATATTACTAACAATAGTTTCTAATTATATTAAGAGAAGGGCAAGAAAAAAATAAATAAATTTTGAATTGCAAAATGTTACACAAAACTCCCGATAAGAAAGAACTGGAGATAAAAATACTTTTTTCGTACATGACCTAAGCTTGAATCTTATTATGAACAAGTGCTCAAACATGTGATTGTATATAAGTTAGAGCAAAAAGGAACCTTTCTAAGATTTAATGCCAAAGTCGATTGCACCAAAAGAAAAAAAAAAACACATAAAAATTAAAACATGTTTGTTGGACTCAGTTGATCAAGAGTTTTAAATGAAATGAAATATGTGTATTTCAACAAAGAAGAAACTTATAAAGTAATCATATATATATATATATGTATATATAAAAGTATATGTATAAAAGTAATTAGCTATAAAAAAAAGGAAATGATTGTAGTGGTGTATTATCCAACAATCAAAGAACTAGACCATGTAATTAATCAAAACTGAAAAACCAAAAATAAACTAAAGATAAACCAAACGTAAAACCAAACGTGAAACCAAGCTAGAAAAAAAAAATAATAACCAAAAAAATAATAAACCATGTAAGACAAGAACCAATTGGTTCGTCACAAACAAACAAGCAAATAACCAAACAGCTAAACAATTAAGACACACACACACATATTTATATATATATATATATATATGTATTTCTCAAAAGTTGCATTTGAACCAGTATTACGTGAGTATTTATGTATCGAGAAAAATATCGTCATTGTGATCTTCATGAATAGCCTCGTTTCCATCGGCAAAGTTCACTGCACTAGTAAACAACTCAACTTCTGAACTTCTATAGGGAAATCTGATCCTGTTGAAAAAACTTCCACCGTGTCCATTTGTATCACCGTTAGTAGGTGATGTCGATGAGGCGGAGAAAGAGGCAGAGGAGGAAGTAGATGCTGCAGAAACGGCTGAAGAACTAGATGAGGCTCTTCTGTTTTTTTTTAAATTCTTTGATGGATAGTGTGTTGAAATAATGTATTTAGGCCCATTAGTACCATCATGAGTCTCTTTAGTTTCCAGTTTGGCATCGATTATACAATCGTTAGCTTCAATTGAAATTGCAGAGCTATTGTGGCTTGAACTGTTACTGAATCTGCGGAATTTACTCTGCATTGCTTTCTCCTTTAATAGCTGTGTTGTAGATAAGTTATCACTAAACTTGATAAAGCTCTTTTCAATGACAAATTTCCCCTCTTTGTATGTTTCCGAGTATGAATATGACTTCTTGTAGTACCATCCCAATGTTTTTAAACATTGGTGACATTCGACTTTGTTGATCTTGTATGCGCCAGTCTTCATTTGCGTGTCTTCTGTTTTCGGGTTGATTTGAACATTTATGAGGTTATCCACGAGGTAAGCAGGCCCGGTCGAGCCGCTGAAATTGTCAGATAAAATCAAGTCCGAGAGACACAAGTGGCTAGAACAGCTTTTGCAAGTAATAATTTGTATGTCTGGAGAGTCGTATTTCGATGTTTCAAAGTAGTCGGTGCACTTTAACCCCATCTTGATGAACCTTGTCTTAATTTGTTTTAGTTTGTTCTAATTTGTTCTGTGTTGCGTTTACCTTGTCTACTCTGGCTAAAAAGAGATAAAAGTGTAGTTGATATACTATGGGTGTAATGCTTTTTCCTTGTTAAACTTGTGAAGGGGAGTAGTAATAGGGGTTGTAATTTTATTTGTAGTGTATTGGTATACTGTTCTGTGCAGTCTTTTGTGGGTTTTACTATGCAAAGTCTGTCTGTCTGTTTCTGTTTTTGTTTCTTTGTGTGTGTTTTCTTATTTGTTTCTTCACAGCCTTAATAGAAAATAGGGGGGAGGAAGGCAGGTGGGAAGGGGGAGGCTATATTTTGAAGTTGCTTTGAGTTGTTTGAATGGATAGTTGTGGGAGTAGTATTAATAGTGAAAGCAGAAGAAGGTAAAAGAGTAGTGCTTATGGTTTTTTTTTTGTTGTCTTGTAGTTATATATAGTAGTTGAAGATGGAGATGGTGTTGATTTGTAATGTTAAAAGAAAACAACAAATAATTTAACAATTAATTTAACAAAAAGTGAATAGAAAGGTAAATTGTGACTTTTGTTAGACTATGATGGTGGGAGAGGGGGAGGGAAACGGGGAAGAGGGTGTTGTGGGTGTTTCCTAGTTTGTGATTAGTGTGTCTCCTTGAGTTCTTTACTTGTCTTTAGTGGCAACACTAGCTGATAATGGGAGATTCTGTTGCTTGGGAATTGGCAGTGAGTTAAGTTGTACTTTCATGTACTTGGGAAACAAGAGACTAAAATATAGAAGGGATAAGAAATAAAGTGATTTGTGGAGCAAGAGAAAAAGAGGTTGAAACCAAAGAGGAGAGGGTAGAACAAAAAAAAAAAAAGACGAGGAAAGGCAAGCTTTTATATACCACATCAATAATAAAGAAGAAGAAGAAGAAGAAGAAGAAGAAGAAGATGATGATAGTAATGATAATAATTAGAAATAATTAGAAATAACAGTATTGGAATCAGTATCAGTATCAATAATACAGTTAAAAATATTAAAGTATTAAAAAAACCAATAAGGATAACTACAGCAGAGGCAAGTGATTTAAAATTATAGCCAATTTCAAACACACACACACACATATAAATACACACACACAACTGATGCTGCCACATAGTTACCCAATAAAGAATAAGTAGGAGCAACTCGGTCACTGTAGTAAGACACAAGTACCAAAATTATAAAGTAACATTCTTTAAATATACAAATTCAAATTCAGAAAAGAAAATAAAGGAACTGAGATAAAGACAGAGACAGAGATAAAGACAGAGATAGAGTACCAATAGTAAAGTGGCAGAGAGAGATTGATTGATTGAGCAAAAATTTTAGAAAAAGGTGGATTTCAGCATGCTACTATGAGTTGCATCTGCTGTTGCGCTACTTAAAACAAAAAGAGACAAAAAAGAAAAGAGACAACAGCAAAGTAAAAACAATGCTGAAGAAGAAGAAGAAG